>NW_024070189.1:68514790-68620483 GCF_014754425.2 Oryx dammah | reverse complement strand
GATAGAATGAAAAATGGACTAATTGGTTATTATAGAATTTCCAATTTCTCTTTTTCTGTATTTGTTGTCCTATGCTAAGTTGCTTCAGTCATGTCTGACTCTTTGCGACCCTATGAACTGTAGCCCACCAGGCTCCTCTGTCCATGGGATTCTCCAGGCAAGAATATTGGAGTGGGTTGCCATTTCCTTCTCCAGGGGATCTGCCCAACCTAGGGATTGAACTCATGTATCTTATGTCTCCTGCATTGGCAGGTTGGTTCTTTACTGCTAGCATGGCCTAAAAGCAAGTTTTCTTTCATTGTTCTCTGGATTTGCCTATGGTCCATCATTGTTCACATACTCTGAATTGCAATTCCTCCAACTATTCTTGAGTAGACTTGCTTTTACTGGTAAAATAACTGCTATTATATTGTTAAGTTTGACATTTAGAAAGAGGTTGACATATATGTATATATATATAAATAAGTATTCTTATATTTATTTAACTTATTAATAAATAAATATTTGTATATTTACTTTATTAATATAAATAAATATTCATATATGTATATATGTATTTAGACATGTGGTATATGTCTATATGGGCTTCCCAGGTGGCACTAATGATAAAAAACCTTCCTGCTAATGTAGGAGACATAAGAGGTGTAGGTTCAGTCCCTAGGTTGGAAAGATCCCCAGGGGTGGACATGGAAACCCACTTCAGTATTCTTGCTTGGAGAGTCCCATGGACAGAAGAGGTTGGTGGGCCACAGTACATAGGGTTGCAAAGACATGGACACAATTTTGACTAACACACACACACTTATGTCTATATATATGTATATATATAGCAAGAGATATGGATATCTGTTTGTGTGAGGCTATATCTATGTTGTCGTTGTTCAGTCACTAAGTTATGATCGACTCTTTGTGACTCCATGTACCGAGGCATGTCAGGCTTCCTTGGCCTTCACTATCTCTGGGAGTTTGCTCAAACTCATGGCCATTACATCACAGATATTGTTAAAGTGAAAAGTGTGGAATTGTGGAGGCAATGAAGATTCTAGGAACAAGGTAGGATTAAGAGAATCCTATGACTGTATCCTAATCACTATGATTACACTGTAATTAGTTTGGAAAGTTTTCATGAAAGAGAATGTTTCAGGAACCTATAGAATTATCAGTCAGTACCGTTTAATTATAAGAGAATAAATGTATTTTTTTTTTAATTTGGCTGCACTGGGTCTTAGTTGAGGCACACAGGATCTTTGTTGTCACATACAGGCTCTTAGTTGTAACATGAGGGATCCAGTTCCCTGACCAGAGATCAAACCTGGGCCTCCTGCATTGGAAATATGGAGTCTTAGAGTCGGACACGACTGAGAGACTGAACTGAACTGAACTGAACTGAATGACTAGACCACCAAACAAGCCTGAGAATAAGTGTAATTTAGAAATGAAGATCTAAGGAAGTGCCTTACTATGAGATGAGACATTCTTGTGCTAAGAGGGAATGGAAAAGCTGGGGATTGAGGTAAATATGAAAGGTAAGTAAAATCTAAGTTGTAGAAAATGATTCTAGAGAGTTGACATTCTCCTTTGAAACTACTAATGTTTCAGGAATGCAAATACTTTCCTAATCCCTGCCTGCATGTCCTTATTTTGGAAAGTGTACACAACTGGGTTTAATGTAGGGGTCACAAGAGTATAGAGTGCAGCTATCACTTTGTCCCTTTCAAATGTGTAGCTGGAAGCTGGGCGTATATAGGTGTAGATTACAGGAGAATAATAGAGAGACACCACTATGAGATGGGATGAGCATGTTGAGAAGGCCTTTCTCTTCCCTTCTGTAGTGCGGATGCGAAGAATGGCAGCAATGATAAAACAGTAGGAGATGCAGGTGAGGGTGAAGTCACCTACAGCCAGAGTAATATCGGCAAGATACACCATCACTTCGTTGATTCTCACTGGGCTGCAGGACAAATCTAGAAGCGGGGGTATCTCACAGAAGAAGTGGTCAATGGTGTTTGATCCACAGAAGGTCAGCCTTAGGATGAGACCTGTGTGTACCCAGGAGTTGGTTACTGCAAGAGCCATGACAACACTGAGCAAGGCCACACACATATAGTGGTTCATAATAGCACTGTAGCGTAGAGGGAAACAGATGGCCACATAGCGGTCATAGGCCATAGTGGTGAAAAGAACCATCTCAGCACCCAGGGACCATGTGAAGAAGAAGAGCTGGGACATGCAGCCTCCGTAGGAGATGGTCTTTCTTGATGTTAGCATGGTTGCAAGTATTTTTGGTATTATGCTTGTGCAGTTGATGTCTACGATAGCCAGGGCCAGAAGGAGAACATACATGGGGGTATGCAGGCTAGCGTCATAGACTATGGCAGTGACAATAAGCATATTGCCAAGGAAAGCCACGAAGTAGATGAAGAGAAAGATAATGAAGAGAACTCCCTGGAGTTCAGGTTTTTGAGTGAGGCCTAGGATCATGAATTCGGTTACAATGCTGTTATTCATCTTGCTTTTGTGATTAAATGGTAGACAGTGCAGAGAGTAGACAACTGTGAATTAAAGGTGTCTGGGTGCAGCTATTAGAAGATTGTGTGTGTATGTGTGAATTTAGTGATTTGATTACAATATCTACTATTCTCCTGATGAATGCCATTTTCTGATGTATGTTCTTTCATGACTCCATTAAAGGGAATCCTGTAATTGAAAAGAAAAAGATTAAAAAAAAGTCTTTAAATTTAAAAATTGTCATATTAGTTGAAATTTGTCTTTGCATAACTTACATTCATATATACACATATAAACACAATGGAAAAATGACATAGTTACGTAATATCTCACTCAGTTCAGTTCAGTCACTCAGTCGTGTCGACTCTTTGCGACCCCATGAATCGCAGCACGCCAGGCCTCCCTGTCCATCACCATCTCCTGGAGTTCACTCAGACGCACGTCCATCGAGTCCATGATGCCATCCAGCCATCTCATCCTGTCGTCCCCTTCTCCTCCTGCCCCCAGTCCCTCCCAGCATCAGAGTCTTTTCCAATGAGTCAACTCTTCACATGAGGTGGCCAAAGTACTGGAGTTTCAGCTTTAGTATCATTCCTTCCAAAGAAATCCCAGGGCTGATCTCCTTCAGAATGGACTGGTTGGATCTCCTTGCAGTCCAAGGGACTCTCAAAAGTCTTCTCCGATACCACAGTTCAAAAACATCAATTCTTCGGCGCTCAGCCTTCTTCACAGTCCAGCTCTCACATCCATACATGACTACTGGATAAACCATAGCCTAGACTAGACGGACCTTTGTTGGCAAAGTAATGTCTCTGCTTTGCAATATATTATCTAGGTTGGTCATAACTTTTCTTCCAAGGAGTAAGCATCTTTTAATTTCATGGCTGCAGTCACCATCTGCAGTGATTTTGGAGCCCCCCGCCCCCGCCAAAAAAAGTCTGACACTGTTTCCACTGTTTCCCCATCCATTTCCCATGAAGTGATGGGACCAGATGCCATGATCTTCATTTTCTGAATGTTGAGATTTAAGCCAACTTTTTCACTCTCCACTTAAACTTTCATCAATATCTCACTAATTTTGTAAATAACATGTTATCTTCCCTGAAACATATATAAATAGATAGGAATATCTGTAACTATAATAGAAGCTGACAGGGATAATTGTAGTGGAAACATTTCAGGAGAAAAATACTAAGAGAATATCCTGAAGCTGGATAGTCATGGGACTAATGATTAATTAATTGGGTCCAAGGAGTAAGTAATTTAGTCAAATGCCTGCCTTGCTATTTTGTTTCTTTAGTTTGACAAGCACAATTCTAAAACTGAGTGAATTTTTTTCTCATGCTGTCTTAGAAAGGCAAGAGGGTTTGATTTAAATTAGAAAATTGAGGATTACGTCTCTATTGGGGCTTCCCTGATAGCTCAGGGAGTAAAGAATCTGCCTGCAATGCAGGAGACACCGGTTCAGTTCCTGGGTCAGGAAGATCCCCTGGAGAAGGATAGGCTACCCTCCCCAGTATTCTTGGGCTTTCCTGGTGGCTCAGGAGGGTTTGATTAAAATTAGAAGGTTGAGGATTACATCTCTATTACACTGCAGTTGTTAATTGACACTTAACTGTCATAACTTCAGGCTTGTTTTGTTCAAAATTGGTACAAATTCTGACAAATATTAGATATCCTACAGACAGAATGTAACTTTCTTGAGGATAATCAAGTAAAGAGGCAGCTAGAATTTTTTTTTCCCTAAAAACTTTCACTAGGTACATAATGAAAATCCTTGTTATATTCTTCCTCAAAACCTCTAATTTAAAAAACAAAAACAAAAACCTCTGCAGTATTTTGTTAACTCTTCTAATTTTTCTTAGTTATTTGGCTAATTTTTTTTTATAGACATACAGTTGATTTACAATGTTATGTTAATTTCTGTTGTACAGAAAAGTGATTCAGTTATATATCCCTCTTATATTCTCTTCCATATGGTTTATCACAGGATATTGAATATGGTTCCCTGCACTATACATTAGGACCTTGTTGTTTATCTATTCTATATATAATAGTTTGCATCTGTTAACCTCAAACTCACAGTCCATCCCTTCTCCTCTCCCCCTTGGCAACCAATCACAGGTAAGCTCTCTATGTTTTCAAGTCTGTTTGTTTTCTGGATAGGTTCATTTATGTCATATTTCAAATTCTACAAATAACTAACATTGTATAGTATCTGTATTTTTCTTTCTGAGTTACTTCACTTACTATGATAATCTCTAAATACACCCATGTTTTTGCAAATGGTACTATTTCATTCTTTTTATGGCTGAATAGTATTCTATTGTATATATGTGCCACATTTAAAAAAACTAGAAATAGAGTTATCATATGATTCAACAATCCTATTCCTGGACATATATTTGGTCAAAACTATAATTCAAAAGATACATGCACCTTTATGTTCATATCAGCTCTATTCACAGTAGCCAAGACATAAGAACAACATAAATGTCCATCAACAGGTGAATGGATTTAAAGATCCCATTATTTACATGACTTCATAGCCATCAGGACTACTATGATCTGGCAAATATAGTAAAAATATTCAATGTAATTGTGAATATATTCTGAAGTTTATTTTTCATCAGTATGCTTTGACTTTTCAGAGATTATATTGTCTTTCTGATGCCTAAACAGAGGCATAAATAAAAATCACTTTTGAAGTCAAATCCAGTCTGATTTGATTCCATAGGCCCTACAAACCTCAATTAATAATTTGATAAATTTAAGCAAATACTAGACATAATATGTGTGGTGTTCAGACAGGAGGAAAAAAAATTAAAAAAATAAAACTTTTGTAGTTGGAGCATTCTTTGACATTGCCTTTTTTGGGATTGGAATGAGAATACCTTTTCCAGTCCTGTGGCCACTGCTGAGTTTTCCAAATTTGCTGGCATATTTAGTGCAACACTTTCACAGCATCATCTTTCAGGATTTGAAATAGCTCAACTAGAATTCCATCACCTCCACTAGCTTTGTTTATAGTGATGCTTCCTAAGGCCCACTTGACTTCACATTCCAGGATGTCTGGCTCTAGGTGAGTGATCACACCATCATGATTATCTGGGTTGTGAAGCTCTTTTTTGTACAGTTCTTCTGTGTATTCTTGCCACCTCTTCTTAATATCTTCTGCTTCTGTTAGGTCCCTACCATTTCTGTCCTTTATTGAGCCCATCTTTGCATGAAATGTTCCCTTGGTATCTCTAATTTTCTTGAAGAGATCTCTAGTCTTTCCCATCCTATTGTTTTCCTCTCTTTCTTTGCATTGATCTCTGAGGAAGGCTTTCTTATCTCTTCTTGCTATTCTTTGGAACTCTGCATTCAAATGGATATGCTGCTGCTAAGTTGCTTCAGTTGTGTCCGACTCTGTGCGACCCCATAGACGGAAGCCCACCAGGCTTCCCCGTCCCTGGGATTCTCCAGGCAAGAACACTGGGTGGATTGTCATTTCCTTTTCCAATGCATGAAAGTGAAAGGTGAAAGGGAAGTCATTCAGTCATATCCGACTCTTAGCAACTCCATGGACTGCAGCCTACCAGGCTCCTCCATCCATGGGATTTTCCAGGCAAGAGTACTGGAATGGGGTGCCATTGCTTCTCTGTCAAATGGGTATATCTTTCCTTTTCTCCTTTGCTTTTCACTTCCCTTCTTTTCACAGCTATTTGTAAGGCCTCCTCAGACAACCATTTTGCTTTTTTGCATTTCTTTTTCTTTGGGATGGTCTTGATTCCTGTCTCCTGTACAATGTCACAAACCTCTGTCCATAGTTCATGAGGCACTGTTTATCAGATCTAGTCCCTTAAATCTATTTCTCACTTCCACTGTATAGTCATAAGGGATTTGATTTAAGTCATACCTGAATGGTCTAGTGGTTTCCTCCACTTTCTTCAATTTCAGTCTGAATTTGGCAATAAGGAGTTCATGACTTGAGCCATAGTCAGCTCCCAGTCTTGTTTTTGCTGACTGTATAGAGCTTCTCCATCTTTGGCTGCAAAGAATATACTCAATCTGATTTCGGTGTTGCTCCTCTGGTGAGGTTCATGTGTAGAGTCTTCTCTTATGTTGTTGGAAGAGGGTGTTTGCTAGGACCAGTGCATTCTCTTAGAAGAACTCTATTAGCCTTTGCCCTGCTTCATTCTGTACTCCATGGCCAAATTTTCCTGTTACTCCAGGTGTTTCTTGACTTCCTACTTTTGCATTCCAGTCCCCTATAACAAAAAGGACATCTTTTTTGGGTGTTAGTTCTAAAAGGTCTTGTAGGTCTTCATAGAACTGTTCAACTTCAGCTTCTTCAGCATTACTGGTCGGGGCATAGACTTGGATTACTGTGATATTGAATGGTTTGCCTTGGAAACGAACAGAGATCATTCTGTCATTTTTGAGATTGCATCCAAGTACTGCATTTCAGACTCTTTGTTGACTATAATGGCTACTCCATTTCTTCTAAGGGATTCCTGCCCTCAATAGTAGATATAATGGTCATCTGCACTAAATTCACCCATTCCAGTCCATCTTAGTTTGCTGATTTCTAGAATGTCTATGTTCACTCTTGCCATGTCCTGTTTGATCACTTCCAATTTGCCTTGATTCATGGACATAACATTCCAGGTTCCTATGCACTATTGCTCTTTACAGCATAGAACCTTGCTTCTATCACCAGTCCCATCTACAACTGATTGTTGTTTTTGCTTATTTAACTTATATGCAGGGTACATCATGAGAAATGCTGGGCTGGAAGAAGCACAAGCTAGAATCAAGATTGCCAGGGGAAATATCAATAACTTCAGATATGCAGATGATGGCAGAAAGTGAAGAATAACTAAAGAGCCTCTTGAAAAAAGTGAAAGAGGAGAGTGAAAAGTTGGCTTAAAACTCAACATTCAGAAAACAAAGATCATGGCATCTGGTCCCATTACTTCATGGCAAATAAATGGGGGAAAGAGTGGAAACAGTGGAAACAGTGACTGACTTTATTTTGGGGGCTCCAAAATCACTGCAGTTGGGCATTGCAGCCATGAAATTAAAAGATACTTACTCCTTGGAAGGAAAGTTATGAGCAACCTAGATAGCATATTGAAAAGCAGAGACATTACTTTGTCAGCAAAGGTCCATCTAGTCAAGGCTATGGTTTTTCCAGTGGTCATGTATGGATATGAGAGTTGGACTATAAAGAAAGCTGAGCACCGAAGAGTTGATGTTTTGAACTGTGGTGTTAGAGAAGACCCATGAGAGTCACTTGGACTGCAAGGAGATCCAACCAGTCCATTCTGAAGGAAATCAGTCCTGGGTGTTCATTTGAGGGACTGATGTTGAAACTGAAACTCCAATACTTTGGCCACCTGATGTGATGAGCTGTCTCATTTGGAAAGACCCTGATGCTGGGAAAGATTGAGGGCAGGAGGAGAAGGGGATGACAGAGGATGAGATGGTTGGATGGCATCACCAACTCAATGGACATGAGTTTGGCTGGACTCCACGATTTGGTGATGGACAGGGAGGCCTGGCATGCTGCGGTTCATGGGGTCTCAATGAGTTGGACATGACTGAGCAAGTAAACTGAACTGAACTCGTTGTCTTTGTAAGGTAAGGGATTTTCATGGAGTATGAAGAGAAAGAAAAAAAAAAAAACTGGAGAGAAAAAAAAAATCTAAGCTTATTCCAACACTAATATTGCAAACTTTAAGAGATGTGATGAACACAATGTGTCTGGAAAATGGCATGCACTCTTGTGACAGATTTGTGTGCATAGAGGTATTGCTGTCCTATGTGAAGTGTAACAAGATAAGACATCCTAATCATCATACTTCAAGAAAAATTTGTGTTTCGATAGGCACTAAGGGAGAAACTAGCAGTTTCTGAGAGTGGAAGTAATATGTGATGTGTCCTAATATTAGATAGATAAGCCTGAAGGCAGCATGAAACATAAATTCAGAGGGAGACATTAAGTAGTCCATTTTGAGCTGAGATTGTTTACAAGCACCAATTGTTTGGTAGAGAAATATCAATTAATTAAATTAAACATTAAGATTTATCTGTAATAGTTATCAAAATAACACAATTTATATAATAGATAAAACTATGTAGAATTTAGAGAAGTCAATTTTAGTTACTTGGCAAAATGTAAGCATATTGCCAAATAAACCATGGCCAACCCTTGCTAGAGGAAGAGAATTGAGGTCAGGTTATATTGTCTATTGTCTTTACCGACTCCTAGAACTCAGAACATTGAATAGCTGCTTATACTGATTTTTTATTTATATGCCATTTCCCTTAAAAAAAAAATCCTGAGAACAGTATTAAGAGTTAAAAACAGTAATGATCCTATTTTACATATGAGGTATTTCATAAGTTTCAGTTTCAGTTTAGTCTCTCAGTCATGTCCAACTCTTTGCAACCCCATGGACTGCAGTACGCCAGGCCTCTCTGTCCATCACCAACTTCCAGAGTCTACCCAAACTCATGTCCATTGAGTCGGTGATGCCATCCAACCATCTCATCCTCTGTTATCCCCTTCTCTGCCTGCCCTCAATCTCTCTATGCATCAGAATCTTTTCAAATAAGTAAGCTCTTTGCATCAGGTGGCCAAAGTACTGGAGTTTCAGCTTCAGCATCAGTTCTTCCAATGAACACCCAAGACTGATTTCCTTTAGGATGGACTGGTTGGATTTCCTTGCAGTCCAAGGTACTTTCAAGAGTCTTCTCTAACACCACAGTTCAAAAGCATCAGTTCTTCAGTGCTCTTTACAGTCCAACTCTCACATCCATACATGAACAGTATGAAAAAGTATTTGGTAAAGTTTGGTAGAATTAACAAACTGTTCGTTGTCAAACACATCTGACATTGGTGACTTGGAGATCTGAATCTAGGTAGTTTAATGAGAAAACTCATCTACACGACTGTCTGTAAGTCAATGTTATACTGATGCAACATCTATAGCACAGTTTAGTCTCCTGCATCATGAGTTGCACCATCATTATCACCACCACTACTGTTTTGAAATATCTTCAATTGTATTGCCAGTATAATAAACATGCACAGGCTTTTAAAATGTATACAATGTATAAGGCAAGCTGCTAGGAACTCACTGCAGCAGCCACTATGTTTTATGGGACCAAAATATACAATTTACTCTATGGCCTCACAATCTTGAATGACTTCTCTTAGACAATTTCATTATAGCAGACTCTCCATTAAACAGGGTTAATTCAAAGATGCTTCTAGTTCAAGTTTTTTCAAGGAGTATATTGCATTCTCCTTCATTTAGTACTTAACAGCTTAAGTATTGGAAGAAAGGTGAAAGTGGCTATTTCTGTTTTCTAAGGTTTTGAAGTGATCAAAGAGAAACAGAAATGTAATATCTGAGTGTCTGAGAAGTCAAATACAGTATAAAAAGATAAAAGGTGGCAGAGTTTAGGACAATGTATCAGTAATCTTGGTTAGCTCCCGGGGTCCAGCCCCGGTGGATCCAGGGTAATTCGAAGGGGAGACGGAATCGACGTCCTAGGAAAAAAACTTATTTAATTAAAAGTATAAAGAGAGATTAGAAAGGAATAGTGTAGTAGGAAATTTACTGGAGAAAAAGATGCTGAATAACTTGGTTTACATGGAATACCAATAAAACTCCAAGACAAGGAATTTGCACCACCTACGTAGGCCACAGGCATCTTTCCATTCTCCCGAAGGAGAGGAGGCACTGAGGCCTCCCCGGTCCAATCTTAGAAGTCCAGGTAAAATTAGCAGGCTTGGTGAGTACCCACGCTCCAGATGGGAATTCAGCCAGAGGGGAAAGAAAGAATGACACGGGGGAATCAGTCTTTCCAGAAACTGATCCGTTTTCTTTATTTTCAGGTTTGCTTATATACTTTTTGTTATACATAGGGATGAATACAGAGTCACACGGGGTCAGCAGACCTGATCCTTGTCAAAATCAAGTGCTTCATATAAAATTATACAAAGGTCTTAGGGGATTTATATCAACTTCCGGCCATGAGGCCTGTTGACATTTTATGGCCCTTTCTGATAACGATCAGTCAACCAGAAAACTTATTTTTTCCAGGGGTGATTTTTTTCTTAAACTAGGTGCCACCCTCCAAATAAAATTGCATTCCTATAGGGTGAGGGTGTAGTGGGTTACAATCAAGAAAAGGAATTTACTTAGCCTAAGGTTTAACATGATTAATCTCAAAGTTTATTACTTATTTCTCCTATATGCTAGTTATATTCATTATAAGGGCAGGGAATATGGAGATTTAGCAGCAAATATTGGCTCAACAAATGAAAAACCCTTCACCAATATAATTTCTTATCAACCCACTATACTATACTAATAATTTTCTAACTTCTCAAAAGAATCTAGAAAGTTTAAAAGCATCTCATGCCTCTCATGGTTGGGAGGCTGTAAACAATCACATATGGCCAGACGAACCTGCTCAGGCAAGCTAGAGAACCTTCAGAGGAGTTTGTAAGTTGAAACACTCTTGTCATGCCCAGGGATTTTTATTAACTGGAGCTGAAAGTTAACTCCTTCTTCAAGAGAGGTGTTGGGGGATCAGCCCCCCGTAAAGTCAGAGGTATAGGTGAGAGCATAAAACAGTAAAGTAGGCACTCTGGTTTTGGGGGTAGATGCCCTTGAACAGGGGGTTTCCTGAGGCTCGATCCCGACTTTCAATATGCCGAAGCCTCCTTCCTCATGACCTTTGCCATGGGCGGAGTTCCTCACTCTGGCTCCTGGCAGTTAGCCTGCCTCTGTTTTGCCTCTGAAAGTTTTCAGTCTTGGGAAGCCTCACAGTTTTGAGGAAACTGTGTTGGTTTGTTACCTTAGTACACCTCAAGGCAATGCAATGACTGTTACTGAGACTCTCAACCACATATAAACTGCCAAAGTACTTTATTATTCTAGGGTGCAAAGAGATAACTTTGAAAATTCATATTTGAACTGATCACTCTTCCTTTCAAGAGTCCATGCTTATTTATAATAGGATATACATACTGAAGTTCTTATATAGGCTATACTTTTGAGAGATATTTGAAGCAGCTTAGAGCAACAATGAAATATGTTGTGTCATTCTGATACAATGAGAAGGTTTGCAAGCTCCTTTTAAGTTATTTTGGTAATTAAGCCTTGTGCTAGTTGAAGAAAGGAGATATTGTAAAAAAGTTTCCAAACATTAAGTATTCCTACTTAATGTAACAGTATACTAACCTAAATTTAGTTGACTCTGTTTTAAACTCCAATTTGTCCATATTTGATATGAAAGAAAAAAATAGCAAAGCAGGCAGACAGTGCAATTATATTTATCATCAAATAAATATTCCCTGTTTTGAACTGAATTTCAGTCTTTGGACAAATTTTTTCTTGTCCTGTGACTAGAAAGAACTAAAGATGTTACTTAATTCATATGTCCTTACTAAGTTTATAATTTTTGGTAGCTGTAAAAGTTAGATAGAATGTCCAGAAATACTCACTTTACTTCTCTGCAGGGTAATGCCATTTTCAAACCGCAGTTTTTGTTAAATCACTAAAAACAGACAAACAAACAAACCCTAAAGATAAAAACAATAGCCCTTGTCAGTTTGTTGTCAGCACTCTTCTTTTGTATTTTCTTAAGTAATGCTTCCATTATACCTAAGATGAGTTAAAAAAAAAAATGTTTTCCTGACTCAAGAATAAGGGTGTCCAGGGAACAGCATCTTTGACTGAGTTTCTGACAATTAGGTTAAAGTAGACCACAGAGGAACAATTAAAACAACCCTGCGCTGATAACTAATTACAATGTAGAATGACTTGATCTTTCTGTGTCTTCATTTCTCTACAAGACCAAATGGCATTCCGAGATATTAGCCTCATAGAATAGGAAATCTGAATAATTAGAGATACTCAGAATGCTTAAAAGAGATTCAAAGAACAAATGAATAGACATTGTTATAAAAGTACTTTCGTCTGCCTGGAGGATCATTCTCTCTTTATTAGAAAATAAATCGAGTGGCAGGGAATGTATTCCAAGACAAAGATTAAAGCAAAGACTGTAGACGTTAAGTTAGTACTTATGTTATTAGGGCTTCCCCATGGCTCAGATGGTAAAGAATCTGCCTGCAATGAAGAAGACCCAGGTTTGATCCCTGCGTCCAGAAGATGCCCTGGAGAAGGGCATGGCAACCCACTCCAGTATTCTTGCCTGCAGAATTCCATGAACAGAGAAGCGTGGTGAGCTACACTCATGGAGTGAGCAAAGAGTTGGACACGACTGAGAGACTAATACTTATACCATTAAAAAGAAGGGGTCTGCAAATAAACCATAAGATGAAATTTGGTCTTCATTTAATGAATGTAACAAGTTCTTTAGCTAAATTTCTTTCTAAATTGAATTGTTTTAAAACTATTCTTTTAATTCTTTTGGAGTTGTTTCTGCATATCCATGCAATGTCTAAGATATACTCACAGCAATATAACATCATCTCTGTTCCTCTAAATATCCTCAGAGTTTGAAATGTCCATTGGAATTAAAACACAGATTTTCATGTGTATCATATAGGCTTCTTTCCTCTGTTTATCTCAGAGACAAAGTACATGAGTGAACAGTTGTCATATACCACCAGACAATGATATAAATACTTAAATAATATTTATAGTAAACATAACAATCCTAAACAATTGTTAAGTACATCAGACTTTCAAAGAGAGTATGAAATAAACAAGAATTTGTAGTAGTCTTATGGGCTACAGTCCATGGAGTCACAAAGATTCAGACACAACTGAGCGACTTCACTTTCACTCATTCACTATGGGCAAGTAGAAATCAAACAAGCTTTAAAAAATGTTTCCTGTTGAATAACAGAATTACTTTGCTTTAGTAACATTTTTAACATGTAAAATAACCTACCTCCTTCTGTAATGACAAAAAATATTTGCTGATATATTGCTGTGAACTAATAAATTAAGAAATACTTTAATTTTAAAAACTAATAAAAGAAAAAATAATATATACCAGTTCTAGCTGCTATAATAACTGGGCAATAAGTGAGAAAAATCTAAAATAAATATGTGTGTGAATGATGGAATGGAGGGTGCTTAGTTAAAAAAAATAAAACACTTGAACTGGTCATTGTCTCTTGGCTCCAAACTCATTCCTTCCCCTTGGCTTCAGGATGCTAAACTGGGTTGACCCTGCAACCACATTGCTGGTCTGCTTGAACCGTGTTAACTCTGCCATTAGAGGGCAATAGAGTTTTCCTTAGTAGCTCAGCTGGAGACCCCAGTTCGATTCCTGGGTCAGGAAGGGTCTCTGGAGAAGGGAAAGGCTACCTATTCCAGTATTCTGGCCTAGATAATTCCATAGAGTGTATAGTTCATGGGGTCACAAAGAGTTGGCACAACTAAGTGACTTTCACCTTTGCCGGAGTCCTGCTCTGGTGGATCCAGGGAATTCAAAGGGGAGACAGCGTGGCATCTTAGAAAGAATTATTTAATTAGAAATATAAGAGAGATTAGGAAGAAATAGTATAGTAGGAAAATTTAGTGAAGAAAAGATGCTGAATAACTTGGTTTACGTGGAGAACTAATAAAACCTCAGGACAAGAGATTTGTACCATCTATGTTAGGCCACCAGTGCCCATTTGAATAGCAGAGGGTGCCCTGCCTTGGGCTCCCTCTCTCATAGATCTTAGAGCTGGGGCAAGTAAGTTGACATGGTGAGCCTCCATGCCCCAGATGGGAATTCAGCCAGAAAATAGAGTAAGAAAAGAAGACACGGGGAAACCAGTCTTCCCAATGACTGGCCCATCCTCTATTGTCTGGAAAGGCCTTATATACTTTTGATTTTACATAGAGATCAATGGATAATACAAAATTATGCAGTGTCAGCAGCCCTGACTCTTATCGAGACCAGGCTTTCTCTCTGCATACCTAGTTGTATACACAAGTCTTAGGTGATTTACATAATCTTCTGGCCAGAAGGCCAATTAACATTTTACAGCCCTTTTCTGTTAAGGGTTTGTCAACCCGAAGACTTATTTGTCTTAAAAGTGTTGTTCTTCCCAAAGTCTGGTGCCACTCTCAGAAAGCACTAAATAAAGTTACATTCTTACATAGCAAGGATACAACAATTTATAACAAGGAAAAGGAGTACAGTGATTTATAACAAAGAGAAAAGTAACTCAAAAGTCTAATGTTGCTAACATCAAAACTACTATATTCCTTTTTCTATATCCTGATTACATTGATTAATATCCTCCCAGATGGCTAAAAGATAAAGGATATGGAGGCCTGGCAGCAGTCATTGACTCAACAGTGAAACCCATTACCAATATAATTTTTGGCTCTTTAGAAAAGGCTCTGTATCTTTAAGATGCTTTAAGCTTTGTGCCCCTCGTGGTTGGGGGGCAGTAAACAATTCACAAGTTGTAAAAAGTCCTAGCAGACCGGTTAGGTAAGTTAGAAAGCCTTCAAAGGGGTTTAAACCGAGACCTTCTTTTTATATGCAGGAGACTGTTAACTGAAGCCCTGAGTTAACTTTTTCCAGAGAATGTCAGGAGAGTGGAAAGCACAGCAGGCAGACTCTGGCTTTCGGGGGTAGATGTTCAGGAAAACCCATGGAGAACCCCTGAAGCCAGATCACGCCTTTGCATTTTGTTGGGCTTCCTTCCTCATGACCTTTGCCATGGGCGGGATTCCTCATGGTGGCTCCCGGCACACTTTCACTTTAGAGGGCAATAGATGGAGACTATAAAGTCAAACACTGAAGAAAACAAGTTGTGTCCTTGCCTGTTTGCTTGCATTATGGTCTTTCTGTTTGCTGAAAGTGCTGTAACTCTGTCTTTCTGTTTTTGATTTAAAATACCATATACACCACTTAAACTACTATGTGCACAAGGTACTTGTTTTATGGTAACGTCATTGTGGAAGATGCTATTATGACAACTCCTCTTTAGGTCAAAATGTCTCTTACCTTACTGCATGTGTATTCTGATAAGATAACTGCACCTGATTACTTTCTCTTGTGTAGTTTTGGATGGTAAATAATTTTTAAAAATTTTATTTTAATATAGCTTTATTTTCTTTTTAGATTTATATTCCATAATTTATCATTTTTGAAGTATAAATTCTGTACTATATTATATAAGTTACAGATGTACAATACAGTGATTCGCAATTTGTAAAGATTCTACTCCATTTATAATTATTCAATATATACTTGCACTATTTTATACCATTCTCTTTCTGGTAGTTGATAGTGCATGGAAATGCAATAGAGTTCTGTGTGTTAATTTTGTATCCTGCAATTTTACCAGATTTATTGATCAGCTCTGGTAGTTTTCTGATGGCATGTTATTTTCTATTTATTGTATCATGTCATCTGCAAACAGTGACAATATTAAGCTCTTCCCTTCCAACTTGGATTCCTTCTATTTCTTTTTCTTCTCTGATTGCTGTGACTAAGATTTACAAGGTTATGTCAGTCAACATAATTTTATTCAAAATTGGTAACAGTCTCTGTCTGGCTCCTCATCTTAGGGGAAATGCTTTCAGCTTTTTCTGTTGAGTATGATGTCAGCTGTAGATTTGTTGTATATGGCCTATATTATGTTGAGGTATATTCCCTTTTCCCACTTTCTGGAGAATTTTTATCATAAATTGATGTTGAATTTTGTCAAAAGATTTTTCTGCATCTATTGAGAGGGTCATTAGGTTTTTATAATAATTTTTCAGTTTGTTAATGTTGTATTTCACAATAATTGAAAAATTCTTGCATCACTGAGATAAATGCCACAATTTCATGGTGTGTGAGCCTTTTCATGCATTGTTGGATTTCAGTTCAGTTCAGTTCAGTCGCTCAGTCGTGCCCGACTCTTTGCGACCCCATGAGTTGCAGCACGCCAGGCCTTCCTGTCCATCACTAACTCAGGAGCTCACTCAGATTCTGTCCATTGAGTTGATGATGCCATCCATCCATCTCATCCGCTGTTGTCCCCTTCTCTTCTTGCCCTCAATTACTCCCAGCATCAGAGTTTTCTCCAATGAGTCAACTCTTCTCATGAGGTGGCCAAAGTACCGGAGTTTCAGCTTTAGCATCATTCCCTCCAAAGAAATCCCAGGACTGACCTCCTTTAAAATGGACTGGTTGGATCTCCTTGCAGTCCAAGGGACTCTCAAGAGTCTTCTCCAACACCACAGTTCAAAAACATCAGTTCTTCGGTGCTCAGTTTTCTTCACAGTCCAACTCTCACATACATAAATGACCAATGGAAAAACCATAGCCTTGACTAGACTGACCTTTGTTGGCAAAGTAATGTCTCTGCATTTCAATATGCTATCTAGGTTGGTCATAACTTTCCTTCCAAGGAGTAAGGGTCTTTTAACTTCATGGCTGCAATCACCATCTGCAGTGATTTTGGAGCCCAGAAAAATAAAGTCTAACACTGTTTCCACATCTATTTCCCATGAATTGATGGGACCGGATGTCATGATCTTCGTTTTCTGAATGTTGAGCTTTAAGCCAACTTTTTCACTCTCCACTTTCACTTTCATCAAGAGTCTCTTTAGTTCCTCTTTCCTTTCTGCCATAAGGGTGGTGTCATCTGCATATCTGAGGTTATTGATATTTCTCCAAGCAATTTTGATTCCAACTTGTGCTTCTTCAGCACAGCGTTTCTCATGATGTACTCTGCATAGAAGTTAAATAAGCAGGGTGACAATAGAAGCCTTGAGGTACTCCTTTTCCTATTTGGAACCAGTCTGTTGTTCCATGTCCAGTTCTAACTGTTGCTTCCTGACCTGCATACAGGTTTCTCAAGAGGCAGGTCAGGTGGTCTGGTATTCCCATCTCTTTCAGAATTTCCCACAGTTTATTGTGATCCACACAGTCAAAGGCTTTGGCATAGTCAATAAAGCAGAAATATATGTTTTCCTAGAAGTCTCTTGCTTTTTCCATGATCCAGCAGATGTTGGCAATTTGATCTCTGGTTCCTCTGCCTTTTCTAAAACCAGCTTGAACATCTGGAAGTTCATGGTTCACGTATTGCTGAAGCCTGGCTTGGAGAATTTTGAACATTACTTTACTAGCATGTGAGATGAGTACAATTGTGCGGTAGTTTGAGCTTTCTTTGGCATTGCCTTTCTTTGGCATTGGAATGAAAACTAACCTTTTCCAGTCCTGTGGCCACTGCTGAGTTTTCCAAATTTGCTGGCATATTGAGTGTAGCACTTTCACAACATCATCTTTCAGGATTTGAAATAGCTCAACTGGAATTCCATCACCTCCACTAGCTTTGTTTGTAGTGATGCTTTCTAAGGCCCACTTGACTTCACATTCCAAGATGTCTGGCTCTAGGTGAGTGATCACACCATCGTGATTATCTGGGTCATGAAGATCATTTTGTACAGTTCTATATATTCTTGCCACCTCTTCTTAATATCTTCTGCTTCTGTTAGGTCCATACCATTTCTGTCCTTTATCGAGCCCATCTTTGCATGAAATATTCCCTTGGCATCTCTAATTTTCTTGAAGAGATCTCTAGTCTTTCCCATTCTGTTGTTTTCCTCTATTTCTTTGCATTGATTGCTGAGGAAGGCTTTCTTATCTTTCCTTGCTATTCTTTGGAACTCTGCATTCAGATGCTTATATCTTTCCTTTTATTTTGTTGGGTTTGGCTTACTAATATTTTATTGTGGTTTTGGCATCTATTGTTATCAATGAAACTGGCCTATAATATTTTGTGTGATATCTTTTCTTTTGATATCAGGGTGATGTTGGCCTCAAAGAATTACTTCAGAAGTATTCCATCATCTGCAATTTTTTTGTATAGTTGGAGAAAGGTTGGTGTTAATATGCCCTGAAATGTTTGGTAGAATTCACCTGTGGAGCCATCCTCTCTTAGACTCTTATTTTGGGGAAATTTTAAAGTTTCTGATTCATTTTGCTTATAGGTAATTAGTCAATTTATATTTTCTATTTATTCTTGATTCAGTCTTTGGATTTCACCTTTTTCAGAATGTGTCCCTTTCTTCTAGATGAGAAATTTACTTTTGGTTACTTGCCCATTGTAGTCTTTTATGACCCTTTGTATTTTTCTGGTGTTAGTTGTATAATAACTTTTTTTAAATTTCTGATTTGTTAATTTGGGCCCTCTTTCTTTTTTATTGATGAGTCTGTTTAAAGGTTTATCAGTTTTGTTTATCTTTTCTAAAAATCAGCTTTTAATTTCATTGATCTTTTCAATTATTTTTTCCTCTATTTCATTTATTTGCTTTAATTTTTATGATTTCTTTCTTTCTTTGAATTTTGGGTTTTGTTTGTTCTTCTTTCTTCTTTTTACCTTAGTTCCTTTGGGTGTAAAATTGTCTATTTGAGATTTTTCTTGTCACCTGAGGTAAGTTTGTAGTGCTGTAAAATTTCCTCCTGGAACTGCTTTTTCTTCATCTCATTGATTTTATTTCATCGTGGTTTCATTTTCATTTGTCAGTAATTATATTTTGGCTTCCACTTTGATTTCTTCAGTGATCCATTGATTATTTAGTATCATACTATTTAGCTATTTTTTTCTTTTTTTCCCTTGTTCAGTTCAGTTCAGTTCAGTCACTAAATCATGTCTCCTTGTGACCCCATGAATCGCAGCACGCCAGGCTTCCCTGTCCATCACCAACCCCCGGAGTTCATTCAGATTCACGTCCATCGAGTCAGTGATGCCATCCAGCCATCTCATCCTCTGTCGTCCCCTTCTCCTCCTGCCCCCAATCCCTCCCAGCATCAGAATCTTTTCCAATGAGTCAACTCTTTGCATGAGGTGGCCAAAGTATTGGAGTTTCAGCTTCAGCATCATTCCTTCCAAAGAAATCCCAGGGATGATCTCCTTTAGAATGGACTGGTTGGATCTCCTTGCAGTCCAAGGGACTCTCAAGAGTCTTCTCCAACACCACACTTCAAAAGCATCAGTTCTTCGGCACTCAGCTTTCTTCACAGTCCAACTCTCACATCCATACATGACCAATGGAAAAACCATAGCCTTGACTAGACAGACCTTAGTTGGCAAAGTAATGTCTCTGCTTTTGAATATGCTATCTAGGTTGGTCATAACTTTTCTTCCAAGGAGTAAGCATCTTTTAATTTCATGGCTGCAGTCACCATCTGCAGTGATTTTGGAGCCCAGAAAAATAAAGTCTGGCACTGTTTCCACTGTTTCCACATCTATTTCCCATGAAGTGATGAGACCGGATGTCATGATCTTCGTTTTCTGAATGTTGAGCTTTAAGCCAACTTTTTCACTCTCCTGTTTCACTTTCATCAAGAGGCTTTTTTTAGTTACTCTTCACTTTCTGCCATAAAGGTGGTGTCATCTGCATATCTGAGGTTATTGATATTTCTCCTGGCAATCTTTACCCCTTGTGCTTTATTGGTAATCTTATTGTGTTGTGGTCAGAAAAGATGATTGGTATGATTTCAATTTTCTTAAAATTTTCTGAGGCATATTTTGTGGCTACCACATTATCTGTCCTGGGAAATGTTTCATGTGTACTTGAAAAGAAAAGCATATATATTCTTCTGCTATCAGATGAAATGCTTTCTCTCTCTCTCTATGTATATGTATTTGTGTATGTGTGTGTGTGTTAGTTGCTGAGTCATGTCCTACTTTCTGTGGCTGTATGGACTGCAGCCCACCAGTCTCCTTTGTCATGGGATTCTCCAGGCAAGAGTACTGGAGTGAGTTGCCATGCCTTCCTCCAGGGGATCTTCCCCACCCAGGGATCAAGCCCAGGTCTCTTAAATTGCAGGAAAGACACGAGGGAAGGCCATATATACTTACATCCTACAAAACAGACATTACAGAAAAAAAAAAACTGTTTAAAAAACAAATAAGGGCACTACATAATGATAAAGGGATCAGTTCAAGAAGAAGATGGAGTAAGTGTAAATATATGTACTCAACATGCTGCTGCTGCCTGCTGCTTAGTCTCTTCAGTTGTTTCTGACTCTTTGTGACCCTATGAACTACAGCACAGAAGGCTCATCCATCCATGGGATTCTCTTAGGCAAGAATACTGGAGTGGGTTGCCATGCCCTCCTCCAGGGGATTTTCCTGACCCAGGGATTGAACCTAGGTCTCCTGTATTGCAGGAAGGTTCTTTACTGCACCCAACACATGAGCACCTAAATATACAAGACAAATATAAATGATATATATAAATTAAGTCTACTTTCTCTAATGTGTTGTTTAAGACCAGTTTTTTCTTACTGATTTTGTGTCTGAGTTGTTGTTGTTCAGCTGCTCAGTTGTATCTGACTCTTTGCGGCCTCATGGACTGCAGTACGCCAGGCTTCCCTGTCCTTCACCATCTCCCAGAGCCTGCTCAAACTCATGTCCATTGAATCAGTGATGACATCCAACCATCTTGTCCTCTGTAATTCCCTTCTCCTCCTGCCTTCAATCTTTCCCAGCATTGCCTGGGTAATCTGTCCATCAGTGTAAGTGGGGTATGAAAGTCCTCTACTATTATTGTGCTACTGTCAACTTCTCCTTTTATGCTTACTAATATTTGCCTTATATATTTAGGTACTCATATGTTGGGTGTACACATGTTTACACTTGTTATAGCTTCTTCTTGAATTGATCCTTTTATCATCGTGTAGTGCCCTTAGTTTGTCTTTTATATTAGTCTTTATTTTAATGTCTGTTTTATTTGATGTAAGTGGGAAATAAATGGGGAAACAATGGAAACAGGGTCAGACTTTATTTTTGGCGGCTCCAAAGTCACTATGGATGGTAACTGCAGTCATGAGATTGAAAGATGCTTATTCATTGAAAGGAAAGCTATGAGAAACCTAGACAGCATATTAAAAAGCAGAGACATCACTTTGCCAACAAAGGTCCATATAGTCAAAGCTATGTTTTTTCCAGTAGTCATATATGGTTATGAGATTTGGACTATAAAGAAGACTGAGCTATCAAGAACTGATACTTTCAAATTGTGGTGTTGGAGAAGACACTTGAGAGTCCCTTGGACAGCAAGGAAATCAGTTGAGTTCACTTCAGTTGCTCTGTCATGTCCGACTCTTTGCAACCCTGTGGACTGCAGCACACCAGGCTTCCCTGTCCATCACCAACTCCTGGAGCTTACTCAAACTAATGTCCATGCTGTTAAAATGCTGCACTCAAAATGTCAGTGAATTGGAAAATTCAGCATTGACCACAGGACTAGAAAAGATCAGTTTTCATTTCATTCCATCCAAACATCTCATCCTCTGTTGTCCCCTTCTCCTCCTGCCCTCAATCTTTTCCAGCATCAGGGTCTTTTCAAATGAGTCAGTTCTTTGCATCAGGTGGCCGAAATATTGGAGTTTCAGTTTCAGCACCAGGCTTCCAATGAACATTCAAGGTTGATTTCCTTTGGGATGGACTGGTTGGATCTCTTTGCTGTCCAAAGGAATCTCAAGAGTCTTCTCCAACACTACAATTCAAAAGCATCAATTCTTTAGTGCTCAGCTTTCTTTATAGTCCAACTCTCACATCTATACATGACCTCTGGAAAAACCATAGCTTTGACTAGATGGACCTTTATTGGCAAAGTAATGTCTGCTTTTTAATATGCTATCTAGGTTGGTCATAACTTTTCTCTCAAGGAGCATGCAAGCATCTTTTAATTTCATGGCTGCAAGGATATCAGACCAGTTAATTATAAAGGAAATCAACTCTGTTATTTATTGGAAGGACTGATGCTGAAGTTGAAACTCCAGTACTTTGGGAAGAGCCACCTCATTGGAAAAGGGCTTGATGCTGGGAAAGGTTGAAGGCAGGAAGAGAAGGAGATGAGAGAGGATGAGATGGTTGGATGGCATCACTGACTATGTGGATCAGAATTTGAGCAAACTCCAGGTGATGGTGAAGGACAGTGAAGCCTGGCCTGCTGTAGTTCACAGGGTCGTAAAGAGCTGGGCATGTCTTAGCAACTGAAAAACAATAATATGTAGGAGTGGAAAAGTTTTTTCTTTCTCCCTTCTATGCTCTTTGGCTTGTCTAATAATTAAATTGACACAAAACATATTGAGAAAAATAAACAAGTTTTTTATATACATGACCCCAATAAAAATATAAGAATCCAAAGGGCAGCCAACAACACCTTAAAAAGGAGTAAAGGTTTGGGGATACCAGCTGATCTTCAGGGTTCACAGGAAGGCAGAGAAGATGTTTGGAAAACAAAGATTGTCTGTTATGTGGAAAAGTTTCTTAGGTAAAAGGTATTTCTGATCAATAGCTTTCTTCCTGGTACAAGTCCCATCTCCAGTGTAAATTTAAGCAAATGAGAGAGTAGTACAGAGCTTTCCTGAATCTGTTAGAGTTTGATTCCTTTTAGCTCAAAATACTCCTTAGGTCAAAGTGGCATATTTTAGAGTGACAAATTCTGCTCCCCATCATATACATTATTTTTTATACTTTGAAACAGGAGGGAAGGGGCAGAGCACAACCTTTGAAAGAATAACATAGCCCACGTGCACAACATAAACTGATTAGAATCAAATGGGTCCAAGATGGCAGACTAGTCAACTGTGAATAGGCCTTGATCTTCAATATACCCTCATTGTAACACATCAGCAAGCTAAATGACACACCCAGAGGCACCATGGCAGTTGCAAGACTATCAAAGACCAAAAAATGGGTGGTGGTCCAATTTCTGGAGATCTCTGCCCCCTCCCCCAAATAGTTGAAATAATCCTGTCAGTCAATGCCCTAAGAAATTACCTAGCTCTTAAAAGCTAAACACATCACATTTCAAGGCCAAGCTTGCCCTCTGTGATGTCCCACACTCTGTCTGCAATTCAATTCTTTAAGACAATTTGTAAGCTTGCAAATGAATAATATTTTAGGGTTATGTGAATAATATTTTAGGATTCATGGAATATTTCTGTAGATAAGCCATGACATGTGTTTTGCTGACTTGGCATAGATTGCCAGATATCTGCAGCAATATGATTTTATGAAGGATCAGTAAATCATTGCAGTTCAGTGTTTGCAACTATGGCAAGCCATGTGCAAGTTCCCAGACAGCAAAAGAAAGAATGCTTTTACAGTGGGCAAAAAATATGGGGAGTGCTATAGCAGACATAGTTCTTGATATTTCTTTGGGTGAAACCTTTGCCAGGAAATAAGAGGAGTCTTTCTTCTTCTTGTTGGGTTCTGTTACTGTCTCAAGGCATGAGAGTTCTGCCTTCTGGTATCCTAACTCTATTTAATTGACTTATCTGTTTATTTTATTTATTTATTTTTTAAGTTTTCCGTCTTCCTTTAGTTATATCGTAGCTCAATCAGCCAAAGGCCACTAGGTAAGCACATGTAATCCCGCAAAGTCAGATTTATCAAATTACTGCAAGAACAGAGGCTACAAATGATAGGGGTTGTGTGGTATGTCATTACACAAAATAAAAATGGAGAGTTATTATAGATTTAGGGAAAGGAAGAAGTTAAGATGGAATTTAAATGAGGAGGGTTTTATAGACTTGTGCCTATAAACCAAGTCTCCATGTAAAGAGTCAACATCATGTCTAGACTGTAAACAAGGCCCAAAAGTTATTTTGCTTGGAACTACAAAGTTAACTTACATGAGGAATTTTGTGTCCAGAAACCTCTTATCTGAGCCTCTGAATTTGTGCTGGAAAGTTAGATTGTCTGTCTTTATCAGAGTGAAGAAGGTACTCCCAGTAGATTGGCATACTCCGTTCTTACCTGTATAATTTAAAATAGCAAAATCTTTGAAAACCTGATTTTTAAGAAGAAAATTTCTCGGTGAGAAATTCTAATCACTCAAAGAAGGAAGTTTTTATAATACTTTATAAATACAACTTATTTATGAGTGAAATTGTTATATTTGCAACTGGCCTTTTATTTTAGTGTGATGAACAGCCAGGAAGATTTTTAATTTTCTTATTTTGAGTTCATTTTAATTTCCCATTACATTATGCTTTATATTATTTAATTTTTTAAGTTAAGATGATTTATGTAATTGAATTTGGCTTTATTTGTTTTAAAAAGTTTTTTTCAATTTTGTTTTATTTATTTATTTATTTTTACAAATTCTTTATTTGCATTTTCTAGGAGCTCTCAGTGAGACAAAGTACCCAGATTAACATATTTAAAATCTAAGGAAATATTTGTATTCTAGGGTAAGTAATCTTATAATTTAGCTTTTTAAATCAAATGATTAAAAATAATCCCAAATCACCCATTTATTTTTAATGAAGTGTATTTGATTTATCATATTATGTTAATTACAGGTATGCAGCATCATGATTCAATATTTTTGCAGATTATATTTCCTTAGTGGCTCAGATGGTAAAGAATTTGCCTGCAATGCAGGAGACCTGGGTTTAATCCTTGGGTCAGGAAGATCCCCTGGAGAAGAAAATGGCAACCCACTCCAGTACTCTTGCCTGGAGAATCCCACGTACAGAGGAGCATGGTGGGCTAAATATAGCTCATGAGGTCACAGTCAGACTCGACTGAGCAGCCAGTGCTACTACCCTACTCCATTATAAGTCGTTACAAGATGATGGCTATAGTTTCCTGTCTTAAACAGTATATCCTTGCTGCTTATCTATTTAATACATTGGAGTTTGTGTTCATTAATCCTATACCCCTAATTTGTCCATCCTCACTTTTTCTCACCTTTGGTAACCAGAGTTTTATTTTTCAATATGTGAGTCTTTCTGATTACACAGCAAGACTGTTTGCTCAGTGGCATTCAACTCCCTGTGGCCCCATGGACTGTAGCCTGCCAGGCTCCTCTGTCTATGGCAAGAATAGTAAAGTGGGTTGCCATTTGGTTCTCCAGGGGATCTTCTCAACCCAATGATCAAATCCACATTTCTCATGTCTCCCCCATTGGCAGACAGATTCTCTACCACTAGGATCACCTGTTTACATATATATTCATTTGTATTATTTTCAATTCCACATATGAGTGATACCACCCCATCTATTTAGAAAGATCTAACAGAAGATCGTGTCTTCTTGAGCTAGCCATAAGTACCCAAGAGAGTTTACATGTTACCTTTCCCAGAAGGTTCATGATGACTTAAGAATTTACTTAATAGCAAGTTGTTTTTAGTATGGAACTTATTAGGAGGAAGAGTGAGAGGGAGAAAATGTAAAACACTAAAGGACAGTTGAATGTAACTAAGACACTACAGAATTAGAAAGAAATAGAAAAGGAAATATAAGAATTTCAACTGAGAACAAGTTTAAAGGACTATGGAAAATTGAGTTAATCAAAAGTAATGACTATTAAAAGAAAAAAGTGTACAATAAAATAAGATTTAAAAAGAATAGAGGGAAATAGAGAAAATTGCTAAACTTAAATACAATATTTTTAAATAGAACAATTGTGTAATGAAAAAGAGAAAATATAAAATTGAAAGACAATTTATGGCAGAAAGAATTGGAACTGGGTAAGTAAATAAGGTGATTCTGTATTCATTATGCTCTAGTCAATTTGTTGCCACAAAATTTTGCTTTGTAATGTGCCATTTATAGCATTTAATAAATACCTCAAATCTCCTATGGTTCAGAAACAACATAAATGTATTCATTTTTGTTAAAATAGTGCATGCTTGTAGAAGAAAAGTCTTATGTATGTAAAGTCATTTTCCAAATGTAAAAAATTAAAGTTACTTTTTGAATCAGTTAGTAAATTGTTAATAATTTAATCTTTTTCTTATAAAAGATCCAACTGTTAATTAATTTTGAATAATACATAATTTATTTAAAGCCAGTAAATCAAAATATTAATATCTCTAATTTTTTAAAAACTCTGAAGTCATCTGCATAAAGTCCCAAGTAGGTCATCTTAGAATTAATACTAAAATTACTCAAATATAGAGCAATACATACAAGGTTTTAAAATGTAGGGCATGATGATCACTTACTTTAAGAAAATATTATTAATTCATTGTGTCTGACCAATTCAGCAATATAACTGAAAGTAAAACTTTATAAAATGACATTTCATAATATGGTAATAGGTATTCTATGTATGCTTTAATTTTCAGTTATCAAATTAATTCTTAACTTTGGAAAATGATAAATATAATTATTTTGTTTACATTATTTTTACATTTTTCACTTCAGTTCAGTTATGTCATTCAGTCGTGTCTGACTCTTTGTGACACCATGGACTGCAGCATGCCAGGCTTCCCTGTCCATCACCAACTCCAGAAGCTTGCTCAAACTCATGTTTATCGAGTTGGTGAAAATACCATAACTTCATACTAATAGATTTTAGAAATAGCTTTGCCCTATTTCCATTTTACATATCCAGTACAGTAGTTATTCCTATCTGAACATGAATTAGAATATCATTCTTTTGCATTTTCCAATCAAATGTCTATCTTTTAAAATGTCTTTGAAAGCAGCAGGTCCAAAGTGCTGTGGCTCTGGGACTGAACCTATAGAATTGATAATCACAGCACCTCTTTAGACAGCTTCTCTAGCTTCTTTGTGTTTCAATTTTCTCATCTGTAAAACTAGTAAGATAACAATAAAACAAAATAATAGTACTTACAAAGATCACATTAGACCTTTGGCTGAAAGTGAAAGTCACATCCGACTCTGCTACCCCATGGGCTATACAGTCTATGGATTTCTCCAGGCCAGAATACTGGAGTGGGTAGCCTATCCCTTCTCCAGGGGATCTTCCCAACCCAGGGATCAAACCCAGGTCTCCCACATTGCAGGCAGATTCTTAAACACCTGAGCCACAAAGGAAGTCCAAGAATACTGGAATGGGTAGCCTATCCCTTCTCCAGGGGATCTTCCTGACCCAGGAATCGAACCTGGGTCTCCCGCATTGGGGGCAGATTCTTTACCAACTGAGCTATGAAGGAAGCCCAGACAGTTGGCTAGTGACTGCCAAATAAACATTCACTATGTGTTTGCTACTATTGGCTATTATTATGAGTTTATGGTTACCTAGTGAGTCCTTGACTACTTTTTAAAGAAAAACAGCTGACTAATACCAAAGACATCCATAAGTACTTTGAACTAGAAAATATTGTTAACTCTATTAGTTGGCTGCAAGTGATACAGACGTTGGAACATATTAAGAAATTTGTGAAAACCATTATTTAGCATTTATTGCTCATGAACATTTCTTTGTAGTCTTTATTTCTCTATCTAACCCCTCAATGTCTAAACTAAGATATATTTTTCTTTACTAGGATAATTAAGTAATAACCTAGGGCTTTTACTACTCAACTAAGCAAAACTTGGGAAAGTCATATCATCTCCCTGGTCTTTATTTACAAAATTAAAAGGAAGCTAGTTCCTTCCTCAACAGAGTAGATCTCCAAGCAGCAGTGATACATTCTGGAAATTTGTGTGAAATGCAAAATCACAGCCCCCACCACAGGTGACTGATTTGGAATCTTTACTTTGACATCCCCCTCAAGTGATTGATGTGCCCATTAGAACTTAAGATCACTGCTGTAAATGACATTGAAGTCCCTTTCTGCCTGGTTTACACATATAATAAATCTGCTGAGATTTATGAAAGAGATGACATTTGTTATTGGAGTGTGAGAGTGTAAGACTGGATACTTGAGGACAGAGAGAGAAAACATTCCTTCACAGAGACTTCTCAGAGACTGAAGACACCAAAGTTCACTTTGTGCAATAAACTGCACTCAGGTGTAGGTTCTTGTGATCTGAATGTTTGACAATTTTAGCTTTCCAGTTGATCTTCTAATTTATAGGGTCCATCCTCAAACAAAGCATTTAAAAATAAGTTACAAGTATACAAAAAGAAAAAAAAAAAAAAAACAGCTTCAAAATGATTGTCTGCTTTTCAGCTGTTCACTTCCAAATAAGGGTAGCAGAGGACAGAGGAGCCTGTCGTGCTATATTCTCTGACGTTGCATAGTTGGACACAACATAGCAACTGAATAACAATAATCTTAGATGCAGGAAGAAATTGCCTTAAGTTTAATATGGAAATTTTTTGATGTGAATAATATAACACAAATTTAAACATGAAATGATTAAGATTGGAGAAGACAATAATTTGAAACTATTTTTTAAATTCTTACAGTTTGTTTCTAGACATTATTTTTGAATTCAGAACATATATATCAAAAGATCAATTCAGAAAGTATAACTGTCAGATATGAAAGTGTCTAGAATCTACATTTGAGAGGCCTATTTCTCAACAAAGATAAAGTACATGATTTCATTTAAGGAATGTGCCAAAGAGTTTAGTAACAAAGTATTGAACTGAGTCTGCATGAAATGCTCAGCCCTTCGTGTGTTTAGATGTTATCTGTGAATGTAATCTGTGAACCAGTAATCTGTGACCTGGTTAGAACAGGAATGATTAAAGCAGCAAGACTAGATTTGAATCTTGGATCTGAAGTGTAACCATAGATGAAATCTTTGCAAAATTGCTAACATTATTTGCACTGTCTGTTAATTCGTTATAATAGCACAACTCTCTACTTAATTAACTGATACTAATCATGCATAGCTCCAAGCACAGAGCAGGCACTCAACAGATGTTAGTTTGTCAGTATGCATTCAAGTACTGAAGCACTCTCATGAATGCTTTTCTTTTTATTTTTCTAGAACTGCGTGATTGAGTCAAAGACCTCCGTGCAGGGGTCTGTGTTTTTCTATGAACACAGACAATGAAACTCTTCCCCAGGACTTTCTCCTATTGGGCTTTCCTGGCTCCCAGATCCTTCAGCTCTCTCTTTTCGTGCTTTTTTTGGTTATGTACATCCTCACAATTGGTGGTAACATGGCTATATTGGTATTGGTGAGTACCTCCCACCAGCTACACACCCCCATGTACTTCTTTCTAAGCAATCTCTCTTTCCTAGAGATTTGGTATACCACAGCTGCAGTCCCCAAAGCCCTGGCCATTCTACTGGGGAGAAGCCAAAGCATATCATTTACCAGCTGTCTTTTGCAGATGTATCTTGTTTTCTCATTGGGCTGCACAGAGTACTTCCTCCTGGCAGCCATGGCTTATGACCGTTATTTGGCCATCTGCTATCCTCTGCACTATGGGACTATCATGAACAGTCTTCTCTCAATACAGCTGGCTCTGGGCTCCTGGGTCTGTGGTTTCCTGGCCATTGCAGTTCCCACAGCCCTCATCAGCAGCCTGACCTTCTGTGGGCCCCACACTATCAACCACTTCTTTTGTGACATTGCACCTTGGATTGCTCTGGCCTGTACCAGCACATGGCCAGTGGAACTTGTAAGCTTTGTGATTGCTTTTGTGGTCATCCTAAGTTCTTGCCTTATCACCCTTGTCTCCTATGTCTACATCATCAGCACCATCTTCAGGATTCCCTCAGCCCAGGGCAGAAGCAAAGCCTTCTCCACGTGCTCCTCGCATCTTACAGTGGTGCTCATCTGGTATGGCTCTACAATCTTCCTTCATGTCCGCACATCCATTAAAGAGGCTTTGAATCTGACCAAAGCTGTTCATGTCTTGAACACCGTGGTAACTCCAGTTCTTAATCCCTTCATCTACACTCTCCGTAACAAGGAAGTAAGAGAAACTCTGCTAAAGAAATGTAAAGGAAAATAAACTGCTTCCAACAAAACAGACCTCTGTCAATTCTTTCTGTATCTGTTCAGAGGTTCCAAGTGAGAATATGGAGAAAAAAGCAAATCTTTCTTGATGTAAGGAGAGGAGGGAAAAAAATGGAAAAAAAATCAATCAAAACAAATTTAAAAACCTGTATATACTTGTGTTACTTTCTCATATATGATAGGAATGGAAGTTCTTGGAATAAGCAAACTGGACATTCTTTAAGAATAAAATCTTTATATACTGAATTAGGTTTATCCTTGGATTTCATTTATAAAATGAGGTGTAATAGTCAATAAGAAGGGTGTTTTATTGAGTAAACTTTAAATTTTTGTCCCTTTTAAAATAGCTTTGATGAAATATGTGAAAAGTGAAAACTTTTAAAATATGTTTGTGAAATAGGAAAAGGTTAAATAAATAGAAGGATAATTGAAATCATAGTGTGCAATTATTTCAACACACGATTTTTTGGATAAAATGTAGTAAAATATGTACATATAAAAGTTGATAATTACAGTGTGAGACCTTTGTTTAACAAGGATAGTGAACAAAAACATTCTAATAAGCAAGTGATGTTAAAAGTTAAAGGGCGACAAAACTGCAGGAGGGCTTGGAAAAAGCAATAAATGTTTTTTACACAACAAAATGCTCGTCTTGAATATGCTAAAGGATTCTGTTAGTAAGTTGTCAAGGTTAAATACCACATGGCTTCAAGGGAAAATGACTATAGAAAAAAATAATTGTAATAGTTGATTTTCCTCTAAATGACTCTAAGATATTTATTTTCAACCATTAACACATGGATGAAAGTTTTATTTCTCTCTTTTTATTTTTTCCTTATGGCTAGTGGTAATAGAATTATTCTGCCAATGCAGGAGACTCAGGAGATGCTGGTTTGATCCTTGCATAGGAAGATCTCCTGGAAGAGGAAATGGCAACCCACTCCAGTATTCTTGCCTGGAGAATCTCATGGACAGAGGAGGAGCCTGGCAGACTACAGTTCATTTGTTCGCAAATAGTTGGACATGACTGAGAGACTGTGTAACTAAGCATGCACACATAGATTTGAAGCAGCAAAGATGACTTGTCATGCTTAACCACGTTGAAGATATATTCTGTTCTGTTTCACATTGTTTCACAGATGCAAAATGTAGGCTGTTTCTCATAGGAAAAAAGTCTGTGTGGCTGAGTAGCAGCTACCCTATATGTCTTGTTTGTTTATATTTTTTTGAAATCTCTACTGGGTCCTCACTCAAAAAATGTAGGAGATGACAGAAAAAGAAAGCATATGCTTGAAGGAAATAGGGCAAAGTATTTCACTGAGGGTATAACAAACATTGTTTCAAAAGGTATGTCTATGTTGAAAGTTAACTTCTTAAATCTTCATAATTCAACAATGTACACCTGATCTGCTGCCATTAATTATTTACTGTGAGCATGAATTTCAAATCCATGAAATTCCTAAACTCTCAGTTCAGTTCAGTTCAGTTCAGTCACGCAGATGGTGACTGCAGCCATGAAATTAAAAGACGCTTACTCCTTGGAAGAAAAGTTATGACCAACCTAGATAGCATATTCAAAAGCAGAGACATTACTTTGCTGACTAAAGTCCGTCTAGTCAAGGCTATGGTTTTTCCAGTGGTCATGTATGGATGTGAGAGTTGGACTGTGAAGAAGGCTGAGTGCCGAAGAATTGATGCTTTTGAACTGTGGTGTTGGAGAAGACTCTTGAGAGTCGTATACTCTAAAAACCCACAAAGGATCACAAGAAAAATTTTGGAGGTGATGAGTATGTGAAGTACCTTGGTGTTCCTTGACAGATGGATTCTTTACCACTGAGCCACCTGGGAAGTCTAATGGTGTCCTGGGTGTATGCATACATCCAAGCTAATCAATAAGTATATAGTAAATGTATATCTTTTTTGTAAATCAATTGTACTTCCATAGGAGTTCCCAGGTGGTGACAGTGGTAGAGTTGTGGGTAAGGTGGTAGAGTCACAGGTTTGATCCCTGGGTTGGGAAGATGCGCTGGAGGAGGGCATGGCAATCCACTCCAGTATTCTTGCCTGGAGAACCCACAGACAGAGGAGCCTTTCAGGCTGCAGTCCATAGGGTCCCACAGAGTTGGATATGACTGAAGAGACTTAGCATGCAATCATGCAGAGCTAAAAAACAAATAAATAAATTTCTAATCCTACTTTTTGAGGACTTCCAAAAATCAAAATTTCTAATAAGAGTCAAATTGCTATTTTCTGAGACAAAAAGCATTCCTGCTTTGATGACTGAGTCCCAACTTTAAAAAAAAAAAAAAAGCAGTTGGTATAGTCAATTATAGTGAAAGTTATCTTCAACATCTCCCTCTCTTCTGGTGCACACCTCATTATATCAAAACCAAGGAAATAGTGTTCAGCTTTTGTGTGGATAAATGAGTGAGTTGGTTTAGCATAATATTGCATACAGCATTTAATGTTAGGTGAAGAAAATAACCAAGAATGAACAGGGTAACTTGAGTATTTCCTCCTATGTAGATTAAAAAACAACTTATTATTTGCATGATATTTTATCAAGCAATTATACCTAATTTCTGGATATCTGATTTAGTTCTCTTTTTTAAATCAATAATTTATAAAAATTCAATTTAGGAAAAAAATACATTGCTATTTAGAATTATCCCATGGTGGTAAATTATTGGAAGTATTAAATCACTGCTAAAGACTTTTTGAGTCTTTCAATTTATTTTGACAAACTTCTTTTTAATAAAGATAGTATTAATGGATATAACTTCAAGTTTGAGAAGTCTGTTTCAAAGCACTCTAATTTATTGAAAAATAATTTGGGGATTTCTTTTTTCATTTTTAAAAAATCTTTCATCTATAAAAATTTTTAGCATCATTAATTTAAAAAAAAGTATAATTAAGGGTTTATATCAAGCTTCCCTGAGATGTACCACTTAGGCATGTGGATTATTTTGAACTAAAGTCAATGGAGACCATGTGGGATCAAGAGAAATTACTGTCCCTTTCTTAACTACTTTAGTTCAGTTCAGTTCAGTCACTCAGTCGTGTCCGACTCTTTGCGACCCCGTGAATCGCAGCACTCCAGGCCTCTCTGCCCATCACCAACTCCTGGAGTTCACTCAAACTCACGTCCATCGAGTCGATGATGCCATCCAGCCATCTCATCCTCTGTCGTCCCCTTCTCCTCCTGCCCCCAATCCCTCCCAGTATCAGAGTCTTTTACAGTGAGTCAATTCTTCTCATGAGGTATTCTCATGAGGCCAAAGTATTGGAGTTTCAGGCTCAGCATCAGTCCTTCCACTGAACACCCAGGACCGATCTCCTCTAGAATGAACTGGTTGGATCTCCTTGCAGTCCAAGGGACTCTCAAGAGTCTTCTCCAACACCACAGTTCAAAAGCATCAATTCTTCAGCACTCAGCTTTCTTCACAGTCCAACTCTCACATCCATATATGACCAATGGAAAAACCATAGCCTTGACTAGACGGACCTTTGTTGGCAAAGTAATGTCTCTGCTTTGCAATACGCTGTCTAGGTTGGTCATAACTTTTCTTCCAAGGAATAAGCGCCTTTTAATTTCATGGCTGCAATCACCATCTGCAGTGATTTTGGAGCCCCCCAAAATAAAGTCTGACACTGTTTCCACTGTTTCCCCATCTATTTCCCATGAAGTGATGGGACCGGATGCCATGATCTTCGTTTTCTGAATGTTGAGTTTTAAGCCAACTTTTTCACTCTCCTCTTTCACTTTCATCAAGAGGCTCTTTAGTTCCTCTTCACTTTCATCAAGATGCTCTTTAGTTCCTCTTCAGTTTCTGCCATAAGGGTGGTGTTATCTGCATATCTGAGGTTATTGATATTTCTCCCAGCAATCTTGATTCCAGCTTGTGCTTCTTTCAACCCAGCGTTTCTCATGATGTACTCTGCATAGAAGTTAAATAAGCAGGGGGACAATAAATAGCCTTGACAGACTCCTTTTCCTATTTGGAGCCAGTCTGTTGTTCCATGTCCAGTTCTAACTGTTGCTTCCTCACCTGCATATAGGTTTCTCAAGAGGCAGGTTAGGTGGTCTGGTATTCCCATCTCTTTCAGAATTTTCCACAGTTTCTTGAGATCCCTACAGTTGAAGGCTTTGGCATAGTCAATAAAGCAGAAATAGATGTTTTTCTGGAACTCTCTTGCTTTTTTGATGATCCAGCAGATGTTGGCAATTTGATCTCTGGTTCTTCTGCCTTTTCTAAAACCAGCTTAAACATCTGGAAGTTCATGGTTCACATATTGCTGAAGCCTGGATGGAGAATTTTGAGGGTGGTCTAATATTAATACAATCTGACCACTGTTTCTTAAAAAAAAAAAAAATAGGAGATTAGGACACTGAAAGACACCAGGGGGATTTATGCAGAGAGTTGAAAGAATTGGAGAGATGATAATCATATGTTAGACAAGGGGAGGGGACTCAGAGAAAATCAGCATTCTTACACCTTGATTTGGGATTTCTACCTTCCAGAACTGAGAAAATAAGTGTATGTTGTTTAAGTCATCCAGTCTGTGGTAGTTTCTTATGGCAGTGCTAGCAAACTAATACAGGATCAGATGACATAGTGAAGAATTCATTGAATGATTTAACAAAACATGTTCATAACAAACTGTATTGAAATTGTAAACATCACTGAGAAAATTTTAGAATAACTGTTAAGATGGAGAAAAATATGACCCTTAATGCTGACTCAATATTGTGTCTGTGACAAAGTTCTCTTCATGAATCTAGCTTGCTGCTGCTGCTAAGTCGCTTCAGTCGTGTCCGACTCTGTGCGACCCCATAGACTTCAGCCCACCAGGCTCCCCTGTCCCTGAGATTCTCCAGGCAAGAACACTGGAGTGGGTTGCCATTTCCTTCTCCAGTGCATGAAAGTGAAAAGTGAAAGGGAAGTCGCTCAGTTGTGTCCAACTCTTAGCGACCCCATGGGCTACGGCCCACCAGGTTCCTCCGCCCATGAGATTTTCCAGGCAAGAGTACTGGAGTGGATTGCCATTGCCTTCTCTGGATCTAGCTTAAAGTCTATCAAAATTATTCCAAGTAATTTGGAAATTTATAAGCTAATTCAAAAGTTCATGCAATGACTTACTTTACTCAGTATGACACTCTCTAGGTCCATACAAGTTGCAGCAAATGGCATTATTTCATTCTTTATAATGACTGATTAATATTCTATTTCATATATGTACCATATCTTCTTTATCCCTTCCTCTGTCACTGGACATTGAGGTTGCTTCCATGTCTTCAGTTTGGTTCAGTGGCTCAGTTGTGTCCGACTCTGCGACCCCATGAACCACAGCATGCCACGCCTCCCTGTCCATAACCAACTCCTGGAGTCCACCCAAAACCATATCCATTGTGTCGGTGATGCCATCGAACCATTTCATTCTCTGTTGTCCCCTTCTCTTCCTGCCCTCAATATTTCCCAGGATAGGGTCTCTTCAAATGAGTCAGTTCTTTGCATCAGGTGACCAAAGTATTGGAGTTTCAGCTTCAACATCAGTCCTTCCAATGAACACCCAGGGCTGATCTCTTTTATTTTATTTATTTATTATTTAATTTATTATTTTTTATTTTACTTTACAATTCTATATTGGTTTTGCCATACATTGACGTGAATCCACCACGGGTGTACATGTGTTCACAATGCACTGGTTGGATCTCTTTACAGTCCAAGGGATTCTCAAGAGCCTTCTCCAACACCACAGTTCAAAAGCATCAATTCTTCAGCACTCAGCTTTCTTTATAGTCCAACTCTCACATCCATACATGACCACTGGAAAAACCATAGCCTAGACTAGACAGACAATTGTTGGCAAAGTAATGTCTCTGCTTTTCAATATGCTATCTAAGTTGGTCATAACTTTCCTTCCAAGGAGTAAGCGTCTTTTAATTTCATGGTTGCAATCACCATCTACAGTGATTTTGGAGCCCAGAAAAATAAAACCAGCCATTTTTTCCACTGTTTCCCCATCTATTTCCCATGAAGTGATGGGACCAGATGCCATGATCTGTGTTTTTTGAATGTTGAGCTTTAAGCCAATTTTTTCACTCTTCTCTTTCACTTTCATCAAGAGGCTGTTTTTGTTCCTCTTCATTTTCTGCTATAAGGGTGGTGTCATCTGCCTATTTGAGGTTATTGATATTTCTCCCAGCAATCTTGATTCCAGCTTGTGTTTCCTCCAGCCCAGCGTTTGTCATGATGTACTCTGCATATAATTTAAATAAGCAGGGTGACAATATACAGCCTTGATGTACTCTTTTTCCTATCTGGAACCAGTCTGTTGTTCCATGTCCAATTCTAACTGTTGCTTCCTGACCTGCATATCGGTTTCTGAAGAGGCAGGTCAGGTGGTCTGGTATTCCCATCTCTTTCAGAATTTCCCACAGTTTATTGTGATCCACACAGTCAAAGGCTTTGACATAGTCAATAAAGCAGAAATAGATATTTTTCTGGAACTCTCTTGCTTTTTCAATGATCCAACGGATGTTGGCAATTTGATCTCTGGTTTTCTAACTTTTCTAAAACCAGCTTGAACATCTGGAAGTTCATGGTTCACATATTGCTGAAGCCTGGCTTGGAGAATTTTGAGCATTACTTTACTAGCATGTGAGATGAGTGTAATTGTGTGGTAGTATGAGCATTCTTTGGCATTGCCTTTCTTGAGACTGGAATGAAAACTGACCTTTTCCAGTCCTGTGGCCACTGCTGAGTTTTCCAAATTTGCTGACATATTGAGTGCAGTACTTTCACAGCATCATCTTTTAGGATTTGAAATAGCTCAACTAGAATTCCATCACCTCCACTAGCTTTGTTCGTAGTGATGCTTCCTAAAGCCCACTTGACTTCACATTCCAGGATGTCTGGCTCGAGGTGAGTGATCACACCATCGTGATTATCTTGGTCATGAAGATCTTTTTTGTACAGTTCCTCTGTGTATCTTGCCACCTCTTCTTAATATCTTCTGCTTCTGTTAGGTCCATACAATTTCTGTCCTTTATTGAGCCCATCTTTGCATGAAATGCTCCCTTGGTATCTCTAATTTTCTTGAAGAGATCTCTAGTCTTTCCCCTTTTATTGTTTTCCTCTATTTCTTTGAATTGTTCTCTGAGGAATGCTTTCTTATCTCTCCTGGTTATTCTTTGGAACTTGCATTCAAATGGGTATATCTTTCCTTGTCTCCTTTGCTTTTCACTTCCCTTCTTTTCACAGGTATTTTTAAGGCCTCCTGAGACAGCCATTTTACTTGTTTGCATTTCTTTTTCTTGGGATGGTCTTGATTCTTGTCTCCTGTACAATGTCATGAGCCTTTATCCATAGTTCATCAGGCACTCTATCAGATTAGTCTCTTAAATATATTTCTCACTTCCACTGTAGAGGCATTCTATGTCTTGGCTATTGTAAACAGTACTGCAGTGAACACTGAGGTGATGTATCTTTTCAGATTATCTTTTTCTCTGAATATATGCCAAGGAGTGAGGTTGCAGGGCGATATGGTAGCTCTATTTTCAGTTTTTTGAGGGACCACCATATTGTTTTCCATAGTGGCTGTGGAACCACAATTTAATTCACAATTCACATTCCCAACAGCTGTGTAGGAGGGTTCCCTTCTCTCCCCTTCTTCCCCAACATTTGTTTGTGGATATTTTTGTTGTTCATTGTTGTTCAGTTGCAAAGTCATGTCTGAATCTTTGTGAACCCATGCACTGAAGTCCATAGGGCTTCCCTGTTCTTCATTATATCCTGGAGTTTGTTCAAGCTCTTATCCATTGAGTCAGTGATGACATCCAATTTCTCATCCTCTGCTGCCCTCTTCTTTTACCTTCAATCTTTCCCAGAATCCAGGTCTTTTCCAATAAGTTGATTCCTCTTTCCAGGTGGCCAAAGTATTGGAGATTCACCTTTAGCATCAGTGCTTCCAATGAATATTTAGGGATGATTTCCCTTAGGTTTGACTGGTTGATCTCCTTTCTGTCCAAGGGACTCTCAAGATTCTTCTCCGGCACCACAAATCAGAAGTATCAGTGCTCCAGTACTCAGCCTTCTTTATGGTCCAACTCTCATATTTGTTCATGGCTACTAGAAAAACCATAGCTTTGACTATGTGGACCTTGTCTTTTAGCAAATGAGAAGTATTGTATGATATGTCTTATATGTGGAACCTAAAAAGAAATGATACAGTTGAACTTATTTACAAAACAGAAATAGACTCACAGACTTTGAGAACAAGCTTATGGTTGCCTGGGGGAAGGATAGGGGAAGGGATAGTTGAAGAGTTTGGGATGGGCATGTATGTGCTGCTGTATTTAAAATGAATAATCAGTAAGGAGCTAATGTATAGCACATGGAACTCTGCTCAATGTTATGTGGCAACCTGTATGGGAGGGGAGCTTGTGGAATGTATACATGTATATGTATGCCTGAGCCTCTTCACTGTTCACCTGAAATTATCACATAGTTTGTTAATCAACTATATCCCAATATGAAATAAAAAGGTTTATTTTTTTTTAAGTTTATATGATTAGAGTCCATGGGGCTGTCTCATGATATCAGGAAATTATGAGGATAAATGTATAATCTAAACAACAACTCCATGGTAAATATGAAAGTTACAACATGAGCTTGTTATTTAACAGAAACAAGATATAGGCAACACAGAGGGTATGTCATCCATGATACTAGAGAGACCATAACATGGAGCAAAACAATGAAAAAAGGAAGATAATTTCATGTCTACTCTAGAAGACAAGGATAACATTAAGACAAGGATAACATTACATGATTAGGCTCTGAAAACATATCCCAGTTTATGACAACAATGGAGAAGACCTTGCTGAGTTTCATTATGATGCTGTTCCATCAGTTCAGTTCAATTCAGTCACTCAGTCATGTCCAACTCTTTGCGACCCCATGAATCACAGCACTCCAGGCTTCCCTGTCCATCACCAACTCCTGGAGTTCATTCCGACTCACGTCCATCGAGTCAGTGATGGCATCCAGCCATCTCATCCTCTGTCATCCCCTTCTCCTCCTGCCCCCAATCCCTCCCAGCATCAGAGTCTTTTCCAATGAGTCAACTCTTCGCATGAGGTGGCCAAAGTATTGGAGTTTCAGCTTTAGCATCATTCCTTCCAAAGAAATCCCAGGGTTGATCTCCTTCAGAATGGACTGGTTGGATCTCCTTGCAGTCCAAGGGACTCTCAAGAGTCTTCTCCAACACCACAGTTCAAAAGCATCAATTCTTTGGCACTCAGCCTTCTTCACAGCCCAACTCTCACATCCATACATGAGCACAGGAAAAACCATAGCCTTGACTAGACGGACCTTTGTTGGCAAAGTAATGTCTCTGCTTTTGAATATGCTATCTAGGTTGGTCATAACTTTTCTTCCAAGGAGTAAGCATCTTTTAAATTCATGGCTGCAGTCACCATCTGCAGTGATTTTGGAGCCCCCCCAAAACAAAGTCTGACACTGTTTCCACTGTTTCCCCATCTGTTTCCCATGAAGTGATGGGACTGGCTGCCATGATCTTCGTTTTCTAAATGTTGAGCTTTAAGCCAACTTTTTCACTCTCCTCTTTCACTTTCATCAAGAGGCTTTTTAGTTCCTCTTCACTTTCTGCCATAGGGTGGTGTTATCTGCATATCTGAGGTTATTGATATTTCTCCTGGCAATCTTGATTCCAGCTTGTGCTTCTTTCAGCCCAGTGTTTCTCATGATGTACTCTGCATAGAAGTTAAATAAGCAGGGTGACAATATACAGCCTTGATATACTCCTTTTCTTATTTGGAACCAGTCTGTTGTTCCATGTCCAGTTCTAACTTTTGCTTCCTGACCTGCATACAGATTTCTCAAGAGGCAGGTCAGGTGGTCTGGTATTCCCATCTCTTTCAGAATTTTTCCACAGTTTATTGTGATCCACACAGTTGAAGGCTTTGGCATAGTCAATAAAGCAGAAATAGATGTTTTTCTGGAACTCTCTTGCTTTTTCCATGATCCAGCAGATGTTGGTAATTTGATCTCTGGTTCTTCTGCCTTTTCTAAAACCAGCTTGAACATCAGGAAGTTCACGGTTCATGTATTGCTGAAGCCTGGCTTGGAGAATTTTGAGCATGACTTTACTAGTGTGTGAGATGAGTGCAATTGTGTGGTAGTTTGAGCATTCTTTGGCATTGCCTTTCTTTGGGATTGGAATGAAAACTGACCACAACTCTTATATGTTCATTGACATCCCTTGAGAACTACTACAGATGTCAAGAATTAAGAGCTCTTGGGACATTTTTGCCCTGACATGGTTGGTCATTACTGAGAGTCTGAAGAATAGTTATCCTCAATGGAGATTGACTTATATCAAGAGAGACAGTAGAGGAAAGATCAATGGGCCATTTGGTATCTCAGGAGCTTAAACAAAAACTATGTTACTGATCCCTAAGTTAGAGGACAATGTCCTAGTGTCCTTCTCCATTGAAACTGAGCTGAGATTACTAGACTTAATTTGAAGATATTGGACACAGAGTTAAATTTAAATTTTTGCATGCTTTAGAAGCAAATGAAATGGCAGGGTGTGTGTGTATATATATATATATATATATATATATATATATAATTAAAGGGTTTCTGGAGAATTTATTTTAATGAGACCCATGCCCAAGACAGTGGCATCAACTCTAAGATCTGAGGTGGGCAATAAGGTTAGGGTCTCCAAGGCTTTAGAATCTAAGAAATAGTACAGCTTAAACATCCTGGGAGAAGCCCATGTATTTTATGAAGTTCCACTTGTAATTTCTTTAAAAACCTTGTCCCTTATTGGGAAAAGAAATGCCTGAGACATAGGACATCAAGAACAGTTTTTTCCCTAGAACTTGGAGATAGCATAAAGGGAACAATGCTGACATAAACAGGACAGAGACGTTCAATCAAAATCATTGTGAGTTGGAAGGTCATGGCGGGGATTTGAAATGGGAATGTGGAGGTTTATGGGAAAACTATTTGCAGTTCTGATGCTTCCTATAACTTGAAAACACATACTTATTTTGAACAAAACCTGTGGATTGAAGAAAAATCCCCAAATTACTTAGCTTTTTCAGTTTCACTTTCTTTTTCACTAAAATTATTTTGAAATCTAAAAACATGTGGGAAAACACTCTCATCAGTATTTTTCTATAAATGCTATTTTTCATATTGACCATACTTTATAATTAAAATATTATCAGGACTGTAAGATGCTGTAAAACTAATTTTCTGCCTATTTTCCTCTTTTTTGCATTTTCGGTATCTTCAGCCTCCTACTCCTGCCCAAAGTGACAGATTTGTTGTTATTATAATACATAAATAGGGCATAGATATAGAAATTAGATTTTATTTATCTCAGAGCTCCCATGTGTGTGTGCTTGGTCATGTCTGACTCTTTTGCACCTCCACCAGGCTTCTTGTCCATGAGATTTCCAAGGCAAGAATACTGGAGAGGGCTGCCATTTCCTTCTCCAGGGGGATCTTCCTGACTCAGGGGCTGAATCCATGTTTCCTGTGTCTCCTGCACTGGCAGGTGAATTCTTTATCACTAGCACCACCTGCCAAACCCCAGATCTCCCTTAGATACCTCCTTGTTTTAGGCCGCTTCATGCACTATAAACAGTTTGTAAATTTTTGGTCAGTTGGGACACACCTTGTAGGCTTTTTTCAATTATGTATCATTACTGTGGACAAGTGTATCAATATGATAAGTTAAAGGTTTATTGTTATCAACATTATCTGTAGAACAAATGACACAGTAATCCAAGATAAACATAAACCTGAAGGGAGAAAATTTCATTATCAAAGTCAAGCATTGTGGAATGAGAGGTACACAAAAGAACACTTCCTAGTTAGTTTATCCTGGTCATTCCAGAAGCACACACACTGAGAAGAAAGTGTAATGTCTGCTTTACTACCTTGAAATTAGTTCTCGGGGCTGCAGGCAATAAGTTTTCCACTCCTTAACAGGTGAAACATAAACCAGCACTGTCCTTAAACTTGATGAACCTGACCTAGTTCATAAGTTATAAATTTTGAGTTAGATTCTTCAGTTGTGTCCTGAAAGTAGGGCAAGAACTGTTTATTTACAAAATAGTATGAAATTGACATTTCTATCTTTTGGACTTGAAGTCAATGACTTTACCCTCCAGAAAATGACCTATTCTGGAATAGATGAACCCTATGAAGGCGAAGAATATTAGAAATCATTGAGGAAAATTCCATACATCTTTGCCAACTCTCTCAGAGACAAACAAAAGTATATTAAAATGGTCTTTTAGCACGTACGAGATAACCGTTACAGAATTCTCATTATGTTACAAATGGAAAATTGCTCTTATTCCTCATCAGGTTTTCTATACCCTACAATGTTCTTTATTATCTCACAATAGTCTGATGCTCTATTTCCCTCCTAATCATCCATTTATTTTATTTTTTCTCTTTTTTACTTCCACCTTCTTTTCTTTTTTTCCTTTACAATTCTTAATTTCTACCTGTATCTTTGCATTTCTGTTGTAGTTTGTCTAATACTCAAGATCAATAATTGTATGTACCACTGCTCAGCATAAATGACTGCATGTTCTTTTTAAGCTTTGATTCCAAACATGAAAAGAATGTGGAATTTAGTTGTCTTTTAATTTCATTTCACCCAGTTTCCTATCCTGCTACTCTGATATTTAATTTTTTCTTATAATTCACCAAGAGTGTTCTAATATACAAACCTAAGATTAGGCTTTTAGTGTCTATAGGATAATCTCTGAAATGCATTATGGTGTTTCCTCCTTTACTTAAAATTCTCTCTCTTTACATATTGATTTCCATAGCCATTTTTATTTGATCATCTTCTCTTACAATATTTTTATATCTGTTTTTATCACTCTCTTCCTTTTCCACTCATCACTAAAATTTTGGCCAAAGTTTTGGTGGTCACCCCTTCAGATTTTCTATGTGTCATAAAAGTTACATACATCTTTATTCATAAAGTGCTGGAGGCTGGAACTGATCCTTGGAAAATAATTGGATCCAGAAAATTTACAGAAAATGCATGTAAACATATGTCATTATACTTGAAATACTGAGGACTTGTTTTCTTGATATCTGTGAAACTCTAGACTGATTTACAAAACATACCTTCTGAAAAGTGGTGTGAGGAACATGTAAAGTGTGTGTGTGTGTCTGTGTGTGTGTGTGTTGTAATGTGGTGCATATGATGTGCATGTATGCATGCACTGTATGGTGTCTGTGTATGTTGTGGGGTGTGTATATGTATTTGACAGGTTTCTTAGATGTCCTGGCTGGTTCTTCATCATTAACTTAACCTCCTAAATTTAAATTATATTTTAGTTCACTATTTCAACACCTTTTGTCCTCTCTCTTTTACACTACTCCCCCTACTTTTAATCAAAAGAAAAATAAATCCAACACCTACTTTTCTATGAGATGCTATTTCCTATGCTATTTATTCTATTTTCTGCTATTAACACATTAACTTTTAAAATGAAATATAAAATCATTGTATTCAATAATATAAAATCTTATTATTACAAGAGATCTTCATAAAAAGGGATTTCTTTGTCCAAAGTGCATAAAAGTGAGAGAAACTTCCATGTTGTCTGTTAGAAGTTTTAAATGACTTGACATTTATATGAACATATTTTTATGTTAAAATATAGCTATTTAGTTTCTCAATAATACAGTTTAGGATTAGATGGCTTCAGACCATTTTTACAATAAGATAAGACTAGAGAATATGAGCATTTTTTGCTTTAAATTTAATCATATTAAACAATAGGAAGATTTTATCTTGAAATGTTAACAATTATGATTTATTATAAAAATATCAATAATGATCATGAAACCAGAATGCATGGCTTTCAGATGTTAAAATATATATTGGTCTTACTAATTAAAAATATGTCCACATTTTGAGAGGAAAACAGCAGTGTCATATCATATGTACATGTTTTAGTTTGCACTTTCCAGAATTAAAGATTAAGAAGAAATCAACAAAGTGAAACTTGCTAAACGTTGAGAAACCATTACATTGAAGAGTGCAGAAACAACGTAAAGAAAATCAACAGAAAAACTGAGCTTCATTTTTCAGGTTGAAAGAAGGAGCATCAATATGGATACAAGATTGTGCTTTGCTTAATCATGTCTGACTCATTGCAATCCCATAGACTGTAGCTTGCAAGGCTCCTCTGTCCATGGGGATTCTCCAGGTAATAATACTGGAGTGGGTTGCCAAGCCCTCTTCCAGGGGATCTTCCCAACCCAGGGATTGAACCCAGGTCTCCCACTTTGCAGGTAGATTCCTTACCATCTGAACCACCAGGGAAGCCCAAGAGTACCTTTGAATCTAACTCAGTGTCACTTGGAGAATGAATAATTTCTGCTTTGTTTCAGTTGCAAAAACACTGTTTTGGCACTAGGATGCTCAGATAATGAAGGCACTGAAATTAAACTGAATGAGAGACGTTCCGTAAGTAGAAAATTCTCAGTGGGTTAATGATCATGAAGTCCCACTTCATTTAGCTTTAAAAAAAAAATTCTATAGCAGAGTTACATGCTATATAAATACAACAGTTGGGGACATAAGCAATAGAGATGGACTCAGGACCAGGGATTCCAAGGAAGTCTGAGAGAAAGGAATGCATGATTAAGATGGTTGAGTAAAGAAACAATCCTTGATGTTTTTGTAGTTAGTATCTAGTCAGAGCCTTATGCATAAAAAGTTGTGTCTTATGTACAGAGGATAGATAGATTATTATTTTTCTTAAATTAGTGATCAATAAAAAACATAAATACTGGGAAATAAAATAGGCTCAAGGGGAAGTAAAGAAATTGCAGTTGAAGTGATACTAAAGTAAAATCAGAGACTAAAGTTAAAAATGATCTGAGAGAAGAAAACGTAACCACAGACCTTCCTCATGTTGGAGTGTATGAGTAATTTGGATGATAAACCCTGTTTGTCTTTAAAATAGGAAGACAATCTGCTTTTCTCATTAGATGCAATCAACATCTCTAATGTTACTTCTTCAGATTAATTAACTATTTCCTTATATAGTAGGCTATATATCTGGCTTATAGACTTAAGTTGTTCTCTTTTCATAAAAAAATGGCACCATACATTTGTAAACCATTTTGTTAGAATTACCAGATTAGCTTTCTAATTACTTTGTGCTATACTAGATATTTTCACTAAAAGGAAAATAAATCATAATATGAAATGTTCACCAAATAATTATTTTTTAACAAAAAGATGGAGTACAAACTTAGTGTCCTTTGATAGGAAGTGAATAATAAATTATAGTATCACCTCATAATAATGATTTTAACAGATTTCAGTATACAATCAGCAGAAAAACCCACACCAAAATCACATCAACCAGGATAATATTTATACACAAAAATGTCCAAGGTCTTCAATAATTATCACACTGTCAATTCTTAAATTTCCATTAGAAATAAACTTAGTCAAAAGTAATTTTAAGTAATTAGAGAGAGAAGTAAAAGGGAAATTTAGTCTTTCACAATAAATTTAGGTTAGGTTATATTGAGTGCAGGTGGCTGCGATGATGTACAGAGCGCAGCCGAGAGGAGCTACCCCATGTCCGAGGTCGGGGCAGAAGCCGGGAGGACCCCATGCCCGAGGGGCAGCGGCCAAGAGGAGCTACCCCACATCTGAGGCCAGGGGCAGCAGCTGGGAGGAGCAACCCCACATCCAAGGAGTGGTGGCTGCGCCGGTGCAGGAGAGCCTAGAGGAGCTATTCCACATTCAAGGTCAGGAGGAGCAGTGGTGAGGAGATACCCCTCATCCAATGTAAGGAGCAGTGGCTGCACTTTGCTGGAGCAGCCGTGAAGAGATACCCCACACCAAGGTAAGAGAAACTCAAATAAGACAGTAGGTATTGCAAGAGGACATCAGAGGGCAGACACATTAAAACCATAATCACAGAAAACTAGTCAATCTGGTCACACTAGGACCACAGCCATGTCTAACTCACTGAAACTAAGCCATGCCCTGTGTGGTCATCCAAGACAGGTGGGTCATGGTGGAGAGGTCTGACAGAAGGTGGTCCACTGGAGTAGGGAATGGCAAACAACTTCAGTATTCTTGCCTTGAGAACCCCATGAGGAGTATGAAAAGGCAAAATGATAGAATACTGAAAGAGGAACTCCCCAAGTCAGTAGGTGCCCAATATGCTACTGGAGAACAGTGGAAAAATAACTCCAGAAAGAATGAAGGGATGGAGCCAAAGCAGAAAGAATGAAGGGATGGAGCCAAAGCAAAAACAATACCCATTTGTGGATGTGACTGGTGATAGAAGCAAGATCCAATGCTGTAAAGAGCAATATTGCATAGGAATCTGGAATGTCAGGTCCATGAAGCAAGGCAAATTGGATGTGGTCAGACAAGAGATGGCAAGGGTGAACGTCGACGTTCTAGTAATCAGCGAACTAAAATGGACTGGAATGGGTGAACTTCACTCAGATGACCATTATATCTACTACTGCCGGCAGGAATCCCTCAGAAGAAATGGAGTAGCCATCATGGTCAACAAAAGAGTTCAAAATGCAGTACTTGGATACAATCTCAAAAACGACAGAATGATCTCTGTTCATCTCCAAGGCAAACCATTCAATATCACAGTAATCCAAGTCTATGCCCTGACCAGTAATGTTGAAGAAGCTGAAGTTGAACGGTTCTAAGAAGACCTACAAGACCTTTTAGAACTAACACCCCCCCAAAAGATGTCCTTTTCATTCTAGGGGACTGGAATGCAAAAGTAGGAAGTCAAGAAACACCTGGAGTAATAGGAAAATTTGGCCTTGGAATATGGAATGAAGCAGGGCAAAGACTAATAGAGTTTTGCCAAGAAAATGCACTGGTCATAGCAAACAGCCTCTTCCAACAACACAAGAGAAGACTCTACACATGGACATCACCAGATGGTCAACACTGAAATCAGATTGATTATATTCTTTGCAGCCAAAGAAGGAGAAGCTCTATACAGTCAACAAAAACAAGACCAGGAGCTGATTGTGGTTCAGATCATGAACTCCTTACTGGCAAAAGACTTAAATTGAAGAAAGTAGGGAAAACTACTAGACCATTCAGGTATGACCTATATCAAATCCCTTATGATTATACAGTGGAAGTGAGAAATAGATTTAAGGGACTAGATCTGATAGATAGAGTGCCTGATGAACTACGGACTGAGGTTCGTGACATTGTACAGGAGACAGGGATCAAGACCATCCCCATGGAAAAGACATGCAAAAAAGCAAAATGGCTGTCTGAGGAGGCCTTACAAATAGCTGTGAAAAGATGAGAAATGAAAAGAAAAAGAGAAAAGGAAAGATATAAGCATCTGAATGCAAAGTTCCAAAGAATAGCAAGAAGAGATAAGAAAGCCTTACTCAGAGATCAATGCAAAGAAATAGAGGAAAACAACAGAATGGGAAAGACTAGAGATCTCTTCAAGAAAATTAGAGACTAATTTGCATGAAACGCTCAAGGGAGCATTTCATGCAAAGATGGGCTCGACAAAGGACAGAAATGGTATGGACCTAACAGAAGCAGAAGATATTAAGAAGAGGTGGCAAGAATATACAGAAGAACTGTACAAAAAATTTCCTCACAACCAAGATAATTACGATGGTGTGATCACTCACCTAGAGCCAGACATACTGGAATGTGAAGTCAAGTGGGCCTTAAAAGCATCACTACGAACAAAGCTAGTGGAGGTAATGGAATTCCAGTTGAGCTCTTTCAAATCCTGAAAGATGATGCTGTGAAAGTGCTGCACTCAATATGCCAGCAAATTTGGAAAACTCAGCAGTGGCCACAGGACTGGAAAAGGTCAGTTTTCATTCCAATCCCAAAGAAAGGCAATGCCAAAGAATGCTCAAACTACCACACAATTGCACTCATCTCACACGCTAGTAAAGTCATGCTCAAAATTCTCCAAGCCAGGCTTCAGCAATACGTGAACTGTGAACTTCCAGATGTTCAAGCTGGTTTTAGAAAAGGCAAAGGAACCAGAGATCAAATTGCCAACATCCGCTGGATCATCGAAAAAGCAAGCATTCCAGAAAAACATCTATTTCTGCTTTATTGACTATGCCAAAACCTTTGACTGTGTGGATCACAATAAACTGTTGAAAATCCTGAAAGAGATGGGAATACCAGACCACTTGACTTGCCTCTTGAGAAACCTATATGCAGGTCAGGAAGCAACAGTTAGAACTGGACATGGAACAACAGACTTGTTCCAGATAAGAAAAGGAGTACGTCAAGGCTGTATATTGTCACACTACTTATTTAACTTACATGAAGAGCACATCATGAGAAACGCTGGACTGGAAGAAGCACAAGCTGAAATCAAGATTGCTGGGAGAAATATCAATAACCTCAGATATGCTGATGACACCACCTTTATGGCAGAAAGTGAAGAGGAACTCAAAAGCCTCTTGGTGAAAGTGAAAGAGGAGAGTGAAAAAGTTGGCTTAAAGCTCAACATTCAGAAAAGGAAGATCATGGCATCTGGCCCCATCACTTCATGGCAAATAGATGGGGAAACAGTGGAAACAGTGTCAGACTTTATTTTTTTGGGCTCCAAAATCACTGCAGATGATGACTGCAGCCATGAAATTAAAAGACGCTTACTCCTTGGAAGGAAAGTTATGACCAACCTAGACAGCATATTCAAAAGCAGAGACATTACTTTGCCAACAAAGGTCCGTCTAGTCAAGGCTATGGTTTTTCCTGTGGTCTTGTATGGATGTGAGAGTTGGACTGTAAAGAAAGCTGAGCATGAAGAATTGATGCTTTTGAACTGTGGTGTTGGAGAAGACTCTTGAGAGTCCCTTGGACTGCAAGGAGATCCAACCAGTCCATTTTGAAGGAGATCAGCCCTGGGATTTCTTTGGAAGGAATGATGAAACTGAAACTAATGATGAAACTCCGAAAGTCCAATACTTTGGCCACCTCATGCGAAGAGTTGACTCATTGGAAAAGACTCTGATGTTGGGAGGGATTGGGGGCAGGAGGAGAAGGGGACGACAGAGGATGAGATGGCTCGATGGTATCACTGACTCGATGGACGTGAGTTTGAGTCAACTCTGGGAGTTGGTGATGGACAGGGAGGCCTGGCATGCTGCGATTCATGGGGTGGCAAAGTGTCAGACATGACTGAGTGACTGAACTGACTGACTGATATTGAACTGTTCTGTGCCATACTAAGTCGCTTCAAGTGTGTCCGACTCTATGCGACCCTGTGAACTGTAGCCCGCAAGGCTCCTTGGTCCATGGGTTTCTGCAGGCAAGAATACTGGAGTGATTAGCCTTTCCCTTCTCCAACGCAGCTTCCAGACCCAGAGTGTGAACAAGCATGTCTTACATCTTACCTGCATTGTCTTTATCACTAGTGCCACTGTGAACCCCCATATTGAATTGTAATACTGATAATTTTATACCTAAGCCAGCTATAAATATGACTATGAATGTGGCACTTAAAAACTTTCTGTTTAGCACATAATGTTAAAGAATATATATTTCAAAAATAAAGCAATAACAGACATTTCATGTTATATTAATATAATTTTTCTTTATTTTTAGGTGGCTTATACTGTTAAAATATGATGAATCAAACACTGACAATGGAATTCATGCTTGTGAGATTTATTCAGAATCAGATGCTACTGAGGCTGCAGGCTGGGGTCTTTTCACTGATTTACCTAGTATCTATGTTGGAGAATTTAACTATTATCTCCCTCACAATTCTTTTCCAACACCTCCACACACCAGTATAGTTTTTCCTCAGGCATTTGTCCTTTCTAGATCTGTGCCTTATTTCTACCACTGTCCCCAAATTTATTTTCAACTGCATCACCTTTACTGAATCCATCTCTTACCTGGAATGTGTGTTACAGCTTTTCCTGTTAGTACTAATGGCTGGGTCAGAGACTGGTATCCTCAGTGTGATGTCCTATGACTGCTATGTTGCCATCTGTTGCCCTCTGCATTATGAGGCTGTCATGATCAAAAGGACCTGTGTCCAGTTGATGGCTGTGTACTGTTCAATGGTGGATCCTTGGGAATACTGTACTCCACTAAGACATTCTCTTTGAATTTTTGTGGGTCCAATAAGATACATCAGTTCTTTTGTGATGTTCTTGCCTTACTAAAACTCACTTGTTCTCAAGAACACGCAACTATTACTGTCAGTGTGGCCGTTGGGGTCTGTTACACATTTTCATGTTTAGTTTGCATTGTGTTCTCCTATGTGTATATTTTTTCCACTGTGTTGAGGATCCGAACCAGAGTGAACCAGTCCAAAGCACCCAAATACATAAAATAAATACTAACAGACATAAAGGGAGAAGTTGAAAAAACTGAAAGAGACTTTAATACTCCACTCACATCAATGAACAGATTCATTCTAGAAAGAAAATCAGTAAGGCAACCAGACTCTAAATGAAACTATAGAATAGTTAGACTTAATCAATATTTTCAGTACACTTCATCCAACCCCCCCCCCCCAAAATACATGTTCTTTTCAAGTACAATGGAACATTCTCTAGGGCACAATATAAGTCTCAAATAATTTAAGTGTATGGAATTTATTTTAAGCATATTTTCTGATGACAATGTCCCGAAACTAGAAATAAGCCAAGGGGGGGGGGGAAGAAATGAGGGAAAAAACCCAAAACATTGCCTGAAAACAAAACAATATGCTACTAAAAAACCAATGGGTCAATGATGAATGGCAACCCATTCCAGTATTCTTGTCTGAAAAATTCATGGACAAAAGAGCATAGTGTGCTACAGTCCATGGGGTTGCAAATCGTTGAACACAATTGAGCATGCACAATGATGAAATCAAAGAGGAAATTTAAAAATAGCTAGAGATAAATGATAGTGAAAACAGAACCTCATAAAATCTATGTGATGCAGCAAAACTTCCCCTTACAGGGAAATTCTTAGTAATACAAGGTGTCCTCAGAAAACAAACAAACAAACAAACTCAAATAAACAACCTAACCTCCCACCAGAAAGCTAAAGAACAAACAAAACCTAAAGTCAGAAAAACAAAGGAAATAATGACTATGAGAGAGGAAATAAAATAAAGATAAAAATAATAGAAGAAATGAATAAAACCAATAGCTTATTATTTGAAAGGGGAAACAGAATTGTCAAACCTCTGGCCAGGCTCGAAAGGAGGAAAAGAGAGTGAACATAAAGAAACAAAGAAAAGGGGGGGGAAAGGGAGAAATAATGGCCAATATCATGAAAATACTAAAAGAAGAGAATATTAAGAATGATTATATGCCGACAAATGTAACAATCTAGAAGAAATGGACAAGTTTCTAGCAGCATACAGCCCACCAAAATTGAATCAAGAAGAAACAGGTAATTTGAACAGACTGATGTCTAGAAGTGAAATAGAATCTGTAATAATAATAATAATAAAAACTCCCTATAAACAAAACCACAGGACCAGATGCCTTCACTGGTGAATACTATCAAACATACAAAGAAGAACTTATACTGATCCTTCTCTAAATCTTCCATAATCTGAAGGAGAGAACACTCCCAAAGACATTCTACGAAAGGAACATCATCCTGATACCAAAATCAGATAGATATCATCAAAATAGAAAACTACAGACCAATATCTTTAATGAACATGCAGCAAAAATCTCAACAAGTATTAACAAACTGAATCCAACACCACATAAAAAAGATCATACACCACAATCAAGTGGAATTCATCCAAAGTTCACAAGGATGGTTCAACATATGCAAATCAGTCAGCACCACATCAACATTATTATCTCAATAGATGTAAAAGAAGCATCTGATAAAATTCAACATCCATTCATAATAAAAATCCTTAGCAAAGAGGGTATAGAGGAAACATAACTCCAGCACAATAAAACTAATTTATGACAGTCATAGCCAATTTAATACTCAATGGGGAAGTGTTAAAATCCATATCACTAAAATCTAGTACAAGACAGCAATGTCCATCACTGTGGATGACAAGTGCCCAATGTCATCACTTCTATTCAACATTGTATTAGAAGTTCTAGTACATCAGATAAGAAAATAAAATAAATGTATCCAAATAGAAAGGAAGAGGTGAAATTGTCATCATATGCAAATAACATGGTACTTTCTATAGAAAACATTAAAGACTCCACACAAAAATCATTAGAATTAGTAATGAATAAATTGAGAAAGGTAGCAGGATACAAGATTAACACAGAGAAATCGGTTAAGTTTCTTTACACTAACAATGATATAGGAAAAGGGGAATATAAAAAGAAAATATCTTTTAAGATCATACCAAAAATAAAAACCTGACCAAGAAAGTGAAATACGTGTGTACTGTAACTATAAAACATTAATAAAGGAAATTGAGGATGACTCAAAGAAATGGAGATATAGCCCAAGCTCTTGGATTGCAAGAATTAACAATGTTAAAATTGCCACACTGCTCATAGCAATCTACAGATTTAATGTGATCCCTATCAAATTATCCTTGTCAGTTTTCACATAACCAGAAAAAATGATCCTAAAATTTATATGAAAACATAAAAGACCCCAAATTACCAAAATAATCCTAAGGAAAAAATAACAAAGTAGGCGGCATAACCCATCCATACTTGACAACACTATAAAGATACATTAATCAAACAGTATAATATTGCCACAAAAACAAACATATGGATGAGTGGAGCAGAATAGAGATATCAGAAATAAAATTTCAAACTTCAAAAAAGGAGGTAAGAATATAAAATGGCAGAAAGACTGTCTCTTCAGCAAATGGTGTTGGAAAAGTTGGAAAGGGTGTTGGAACAGTTGCATGTAAATCAATAAAGTTAGAACACACCCTCTCATCATACACAAAAATAAACTCAGAATCTATAAAATATTTATTTCCTTTATGTTTTACAAAATTTTATCAAATATTCCTACTTTTACAATAAAATTAATTGTTTGACTTTATTTTTTACTTTTCTCTTTTTTATATTGACTCAGGTTTGCATTTTGCTATATGCTGTTACATTGTTTTATAAAGAGTGCATGCATGCTAAGTCACTTTAGTTGTGTCCAACTCTTTGCAACCCCATGGTCTATAGCCCCCAGGCTCCTCTGTCCAAGGAATTCTCAAGACAAGAATACTGGAGTGGGTAGCCATTCCTTTCTCCAGAGGATCTTCTCAACCCAAGGATGGAATCTGGGTCTCCCACACTGCAGGCAGATTTTTTACCATCTGACCTACCAGGGAAGCCAGTAGGAAATGTGATACATATCAACATGTATACTGCTTTCCAGTGAAATCACACTTGTTGCAGTTTTTGAAAGTAAGACCAAAGAGTTTACAAACATATAAATATGAGATTATTGATACAATGGACATGAGTTTGAGCAAACTCCAAGAGATAGTGAAGGACAAGGTAGACTGGTGTACTGCAGTCCATGTGGTGGCAAAAAGTTTGACACAACTTAGAAATTGAACAACAACAACCAAAATAAACTGAGATAAATATAAGTGAATGGAACAGGCAAACTTCTTTATGTATTATTAGATTGTAGTTGAATTAAGTAACAAATTCTTTATGAATGACTCAAAGCCACCCACAGCTTCTGGCTTTCTATAATGAAAAAGAAATATTATTGGGATAAATGATATGATTAAAGGAGGAAGACGTGGGTATGCACTCTGCCAAAGAATCGTATTTAGAAAGATTACCCCCATAAATAGAATAAGAAAATATCTTCTCTTTTTTTAGCTTTTAAGCACTTGAGAAACAGCAGCCACACAAAAAACTCCATGGCTTTTCCCTTCCTATCTAAATGCAGGTCATAATATTTCCCTTTGGACAGTGTCTACCAGTCCAAGGAGGAGAAGGAAACCCTTATCAGTGGAATCTGGGAGTTAATATCAAAATGAAACTGTAAAATAAATCTATCAAAATACCACTGCTTTGCAACTTAGTGTCCCTTACCCTAGCATCTTTCTTTTGTCACACTGCCACAGCTTATGATTCTTTTTTAAAAGTTATATATGATTTGGGTCCTAACAACTCCTGCATTCTGTTGGCATGAAGAAAAATGCATAATATAAGAGATATGGGCCTGCGGTCCTAAGATGGCTGAGGAATAGGACGAGGAGACCACTTTCTCCCCCACAAATTCATCAAAAGAACATTTAAACGCTGAGTAAATTTCACAAAACAGCTTCTGAATGCTGGCAGAGGACATCAGGCACCCAGAAAAGCAAATCATTGTCTTTGAAAGGAGGTGGGAAAAATATAAAAGACAAAAAAAGAGACAAAAGAGGTAGGGGTGGAGCTCCGTCCTGGGAAGGGGGTCTTAAAAAGAGAGAAGTTTCCAAACACCAGGAAACACTCACTGCCGAGTCTGTGGTGAGCCTTGGAAGCACAGAGGGCAACATAACAGGGAGAAAAAAAAATAATTAAACCACACAGATTATGAGCCCAATGGTAACTCTCCCAGTGGAGAAGCAGCGCAGATGCCTGCACCCGCCACTAGCAAGTGGGGGCTGGGCAGGGAGGCGTGGGCTGCATTGCTTAGAGTAAGGACTGAGCCTGAATGCCCCTAGGGCAATCTGAGCGAACTATCTTGGGTGAGCAAACCAGACTGTGGGATAGCTACCACGCAAAAAGCCAGCCCTGACCTATGACACTGCCAGGCCCGCATACAGAACAAAGGACTGGCTGCAGACCGTCCCCCTCCAGTGACAGGCAGCCAGAGCCGGAAGAAGGCAATCGCAGCCCAAGAGAGACATTATCAAACTGCAAGCAGGCTTCTTTGCAAACTAAGACTTCTTGGGGTTCTGGACGGTCAGCATCCGCCTGAGAAGATGCGCTGGTTGTACACCCAGAAAACCGAGCGGCAGGGACGGGGGAGGCGATAAGTTGCAGCGATCGCGTTCACTAAACACCTCATCACCTGAGCTGCTTGCACCTGAGAAGGGCACAAAATGCAGGCCCAACTGAGTCTGCGCCTCTGAGGACTACTCGAGTGCCTGAACCTGAGTGGCTTAGACCTGGGAGGTGCAGGCAGCCCAGGGCTCGCCTTGGACGGTTCTCTGCAGAGCAACCTAGAGCCTGAGCAGTGTGGTCAGGGAGAGCACATGTGCTGTGAGTGGGGGCAGGCCCAGTGTGGCTAAGGCACTGCGAGCACACGCCAGTGTTATTTGTTTGCAGTGTCCCTCCCTCCCCACAGCACGACTGAACAAGTGAGCCTAAAAAAAGTGTCCACCACCGCCACCCTTGTGTTAGGGCAGAAATCAGACACTGAAGAGACCAGCAAACAGAAGAAGCTAAAACAGAAGGAACTGCCTTGGAAGTCACAGCTGCAATAGATTAAAACCCTGTAGTTAGTACTGACTACATAGGAAGGGGCCTATAGATCTTGAGAAATATAAGCCAGACCAAGGAACTATCTGAAAATGAACTGACCCACATTGCCCACAACAACAGAGAAAGTCCTAGATATATTTTTATGATCATTTTTTTTCTTTTTCAAGTCCTCTATTACTCCTTTAATTTTCATTTTTATAACCTACTATTACTTTGCAAAAAAAATACCCTATTTTTTAAAGCAAACTTCATATATATATATATTTATTTATAATTTTTGTGACTTTTTTTTTCTTTTTTCCCCTTCTTTTCTTTAAGATTGTGTTTTTGAAAATCTAACCTCTACTCTAGATTTTTAATCTTTGCTTTTGGGGATTTGTTATCAATTTTGTACCTTTAAGAACCCAATCTTCAGTACTCATTTTTACTTGGGAGCAAGATTACTGGCTTGACTGCTCTCTCCCCCTTTGGACTCTCCTTTTTCTCCACCAGGTTGCCTTTATCTCCTTCCTCCCCCTTCTCTTCTCTATCCAACTCTGTGAATCTCTGTGTGTGTTCCAGATGGTGGAGAACACTTAGGGAACTGATTACTGGCTGGATCTGTCTCTCTCCTTTTGATTCCCCCCTTTATCCTCCTGGCCACCTCTGTCTCCTTCTTCCCTCTTCTCTTCTCTGTGTAACTCCATGAACATCTCTGAGTGGTCCAGATGGTGGAGTGCACATAAGGAACTGATTACTGGCTAGCTTGCTCTCTTCTCTTTTGATTCCACCTCATCTCATTCGGGTCACCTCTAACTCCCTCCACCCTCTTCTTTTCTCCAAGTAACTCAATGAACCTCTCTGGGTGTCTCTCACTGGGGAGAAACTTTTCACCTTTAACCTAGATGTTTTATCAATGGTGCTGCATAGATGGAGAAGTCTTGAGACTACTGTAAAAATAAGATTGAAAACCAGAAGCAGGAGGCTTAAGTCCAAATCCTGAGAACACCAGAGAACTCCTGACTTCAGGGAACATTAATCGACAGGAGCTCATCAAATGCCTCCATACCTACACTGAAACCAAGCACCACCCAAGGGCCAACAAGTTCCAGAGCAAGACATACCATGCAAATTCTCCAGCAACACAGGAACACAGCCCAGAGCTTCAATATACAGGCTGCCCAAAGTTACTCTAAACACATTGACATCTAATAACTCATTACTGGACACTTCATTGCACTCCAGAGAGAAGAAATCCAGCTCCACCCACTGGAACACCGACACAAGCTTCCCTAACCAGGAAACCTTGACAAGCCACCTGTACAACCCCATCCACAGTGAGGAAACTCCACAATAAAGAGAACTCTAGAAACTGCCAGAATACAGAAAGGCCACCCCAATCTCAACAATATAAACAAGATGAAGAGACAGAGGAATACCCAGCAGGTAAAGGAACAGGAGAAATGCCTACCAAACCAAACAAAAGAGGAAGAGATTGGGAATCTACCTGATCAAGAATTCCAAATAATGATAGTGAAAATGATCAAAAATCTTGAAATCAAAATGGAATCACAGATAAATAGCCTGGAGACAAGGATTGAGAAGATGCAAGAAAGGTTTAACAAGGACCTAGAAGAAATAAAAAAAAGTCAATATATGATTAATGATGCAATAAATGAGATCAAAAACACTTGGCAGGCAACAAATAGTAGAATAATGTAGGCAGAAAATAGGATTAGTGAAGTAGAAGATAGAATGGTAGAAAGAAATGAATCAGAGAGGAAAAAAGAAAAATGAATTAAAAGAAATGAGGACAATCTCAGAGACCTCCAGCACAATATTAAACACCCCAACATTCGAATCATAGGAGTCCCAGAAGAAGAAGACAAAAAGAAAGACCATGAGAAAATACTTGAGGAGATCATAGTTGAAAACTTCCCTAAAATGGGGAAGGAAATAATCACCCAACTCCAAGAAACCCAGAGAGTCCCAAACAGGATAAACCGAAGGTGAAACACCCAAAGACACATATTAATCAAATTAACAAATATCAAACACAAAGAACAAATATTAAAAGCAGCAAGGGAAAAACAACAAATAACACACAAGGGGGTTCCCATAAGGATAACAGCTGATCTTTCAATAGAAACACTTCAGGCCAGGAGGGAATGGCAAGGCATACTTAAAGTGATGAAAGAAAATAACCTACAGCCCAGGTTATTGTACCCAGCAAAGATCTCATTCAAATATGAAGGAGAAATAAAAAGCTTTACAGACAAGCAAAAGCTGAGAGAATTCAGGACTACCAAACCAGCTCTCCAACAAATGCTAAAGGATCTTCTCTAGACAGGAAACACAAAAAGGGTGTATAAACTTGAGCCCAAAACAATAAAGTAAATGGCAATGGGATCATACTTATTAATAATTACCTTAAATGAAACAAAGGCTGTGAAAAGAGACAAAGAAGTACACTACATAATGACCAAAGGATCAATCCAAGAAGAAGATATAACAATTATAAATATATCTGCACCCAACATAGGAGCACCACAATATGTAACACAAATGCTAATGAGTATGAAAGGGGAAATTAACAATAACACAATAATAGTGGGAGACTTCAATACCCCACTCACATCTATGGACAGATCAACTAAACAGAAAATTAACAAGGAAACACAAATTTTAAATGATACAATATACCAGTTAGACCTAATTGATATCTATAGGACATTTCACCCAAAACAATGAATTTCACCTTTTTCTCAAGTGCACATGGAAACTTCTCCAGGATAGATCATATCCTGGGCCATAAATCTAGCCTTAGTAAATTCAAAAAAATCGAAATCATTCCAAGCATCTTTTCTGACCACAATGCAGTAAGATTAGATCTCAATTACAGGAGAAAAACTACTAAAAGTTCCAGCATATGGAGGCTGAACAACATGCTGCTAAATAACCAACAAATTATAGAAGAAATCAAAATATGCATAGAAACGAATGAAAATGAAAACACAACAACCCAAAACCTGTGGGACACTGTAAAAGCAATGCTTAGGGGAAAGGTCATAGCAATACAGGCATACCTCAAGAAACAAGAAAAAAGTCAAATAAATAACCTAACTCTACACCTAAAGCAACTAGAAAAGGGAAGAAATGGAGAACCTCAGGGTTAGTAGAAGGAAAGAAATCTTAAAAATTAAGGCAGAAATAAATGCAAAAGAAACAAAAGAGACCATAGCAAAAATCAACAAAGCCAAAAATTGGTTCTTTGAAAGAATAAATAAAATTGACAAACCATTAGACAGACTCATCAAGAAACAAAGGGAGAAAAATCAAACCAATAAAATTAGAAATGAAAATGGAGAGATCACAACAGACAACACAGAAATACAAGGGATCATAAGAGACTACTGTCAGCAATTATATGCCAATAAAATGGACAACTTGGAAGAAAAGACAAATTCTTAGAAAAGTACAACTTTCCAAAACGAACCAGGAAGAAATAGAAAATCTTAACAGACCCATCACAAGCACAGAAATTGAAACTGTAATCAGAAATATTCCAGCAAACAAAGCCCAGGTCCAGACGGCTTCACAGCTGAATTCCAGCAAAAATTTAGAAAAGAGCTAACACCTATCCTACTCAAACTCTTCCAGAAAATTGCATAGGAAGGTAAACTTCCAAACTCATTCTATGAGGCCACCATCACCCTAATACCAAAACCTGACAAAGATGCCACAAAACAAGAAAACTACAGCCAATATTGCTGATGAACATAGATGCAAAAATCCTTAACAAAATTCTAGCAATCAGAATCCAACAATACATTAAAAAGATCATACACCGTAACCAAGTGGGCTTTATCCCAGGGATGCAAGGATTCTTCAATATCTGCAAATCAATCAATGTAATACACCACATCAACGAATTGAAAAATAAAAGTCATATGATCATCTCAATAGATGCAGAGAAAGCCTTTGACAGAATTCAACACCCATTTATGATAAAAACTCTCCAGAAAGCAGGCAGAGAAGTAACATACCTCAACATAATAAAAGCTATATATGACAAACCCACAGCAAACATTATCCTCAATGGTGAAAAATTGAAAGCATTTCTCCTAAAGTCATGAATAAGACAAGGGTGCCCACTTTCACTGCTACTATTCAACATAGTTTTGGAAGTTTTGGCCACAGCAATCAGAGGAGAAAAAGAAATAAAAGGAATCCAAATTGGAAAAGAAGAAGTAAAACTCTCACTGTTTGCAGATGACATGATCCTCTACATAGAAAACCCTAAAGACTCCACCAGAAAATTACTAGAGCTAATCAATGAATAAAATGAAGTTGTGGGATATAAAATCAATACACAAAGTCCCTTGCATTCCTATACACTAATAATAAGAAAATAGAAGAGAAATTAAGGAAACAATTCCATTCACCATTGCAACGAAAAGAATAAAATACTTAGGAATATGCCTACCTAAAAAAAAACTAAAGACCTATATATAGAAAATTATAAAACACTGGTGAAAGAAATCAAAGAGGACACTAATAGATGGAGAAATATACCATGTTCATGGATCGGAAGAATCAATAGAGTGAAAATGAGTATACTACCCAAAGCAATCTATAGATTCGATGCAATCCCTGTCAAGCTACCAATAGTATTTTTCACAGAGCTAGAACAAATAATTTCCCAATTTGTATGGAAATACAAAAAACCTTGACTAGCCAAAGCAATCTTGAGAAAGAAGAATGGAACTGGAGGAATCACACTGCCTGACTTCAGGCTCTACTACAAAGCCACAGTCATCAAGACAGTATGGTACTGGAACAAAGACAGAAATATAGATCAATGAAACAAAATAGAAAGCCCAGATATAAATCCACACACCTATGGACACCTTATCTTTGACAAAGGAGGCAAGAATATACAACGGAGAAAAGACAATCTGTTTAACAAGTGGTGCTGGGAAAACTGGTCAACCATTTGTAAAAGAATGAAATTAGAACACTTTCTAACACCATACACAAAAATAAACTCAAAATGGATTAAATATCTAAACGTTAAGACCAGAAACTATAAAACCCCTAGAGGACAACATAGGCAAAACACTCTCTGACAAATCACAACTGGATCCTCTATGACACACCTCCCAAAATATTGGAAATAAAAGCAAAAATAAACGAATGGGACCTAATTAAAATTAAAAGCTTCTGCACAACAAAGGAAACTATAAGCAAGGTGAAAAAAACAGCCTTCAGAATGGGAGAAAATAATAGCAAATGAAACAACTGACAAAGAACTAATCTCAAAAATATACAAGCAACTTATGAAGCTCAATTCCAGAAAAATAACTGACTCAATCAAATTATGGGCCAAAGAACTAAACAAACATTTTTCCAAAGAAGACATACAGATGGCTAACACATGAAAAGATGCTCAACATCACTCATTATCAGAGAAATGCAAATCAAAAGCACAATGAGGTACCATTTCACACCAATCAGAATTGCTGCTATCCAAAAATTCACAAGCAATAAATGCTGGAGATGGTGTGGAGAAAAGGGAACACTCTTACATTGTTGGTGGGAATGCAAACTAGTAGAGCCACTATGGAGAACAGTGTGGAGATTCCTTAAAAAACTGGGAATAAAACTGCCTTATGACCCAGCAATCCCACTGCTGGGCATACACACTGAGGAAACCAGAATTGAAAGAGACATGTGTACCCCAATGTTCATTGCAGCACTGTTTATAATAGCCAGGACATGGAAGCAACCTAGATGTCCATCAGCAAATGAATGGATAAGAAATTTGTGGTACATATACACAATGGAGTATTACTCAACCATTAAAAAGAATATGTTTGAATCAGTTCTGATGAGGTGGATGAAACTGGAGCCAATTATACAGAGTGAAGTAAACCAGAAAGAAAAACACCAATACAGTATACTAACACATATATATGGAATTTAGGAAGGTGGTAACAATAATCCTGTATGTGAGACAGCAAAAGAGACACAGATGTAGAGAACAGTCTTTTGGACTCTGTGGGAGAGGGAGAGGGTGGGATGATTTGGGAGAATGGCATTGAAACATGTATAATATCATATAAGAAACGAATTGCCAGTCCAGGTTCAATGAAGGATCTGGATGCTTGGGGCTGGTGCGCTGGAATGACCCAGAGGGATGGTATGGGGAGGGAGGTGGGAGGGGGGGTCAGGATGGGGAATACGAATATACCCGTGGTGGATTTATGTCAATGTATGGCAAAACCAATACAATATTGTAAAGTAATTAGCCTCCAATTAAAATAAATAAATTTAAACTTAAAAAAAAGAGAGATATGAGTTTAATGTTTGTGCAGGATCTTACTTATGACTGTATCCTCAGAGATACTCTCTCAATAACTCTGAGAAGTCAGATCTAAAGAGATAAGGGAGAAGACAGTGTGTGTTTATGAGTATACATGCATAAGTGTGTATATATATATATATGATTTTTGGCTAAAGAATGCATGTAATCAAGCATACATCTTAGTAAAAGTTTACTGCTAGACACAAGGAGCAGACACCACAGTTTACCGGTTTAGTGCCTTCTCTATATTAAAGAAAGATGCAAAAATCTGAATTCATTAAAATTTTTTCAGAGATATAAATCTAACCATCTTAGTGGTACATTTTTTTCGATGTATAAAGTGCCAAAAATTGGAACAAAATGTACATGATTTTATCCTGTGTATTTTTTTGTTGTTGTTAGTTCAATAATTAAGCTTAACTGTAGGACAGAAATGTATAGAAGAACTTTTTAATCCCTGTAGAAGAATGGTATACAGAAATACTTGTCTAATGACACAAGACATTTCACTGTTATTGTGAGAATTTGCATATTGCTCTATTATTCTGATGGCAAAAGAAGGATTAGAAAAATGTTGAAGTATGGTTACATTTTTCATTTATATGAACCAGTGATTGTGACAATAGTTTCCATGAAAGTGTAAGATAAACAAAATAAAAACTAGGCATTCATAAAAAAAATCTTGTAGTTTTAATATACACAGAAAATATGTAAAAATTTAAATGAATAAAAATTTCAGGCATTGGCATGTGCAAGCAATTCATGATTTAATTATATAATCTTGCCATTAAAAATAGATTGTTGAATACTTTGATTGCCTAAAAGAGTGTTGCTTCTGTTGCTGCTGCTGCTAAGTCGCTGCAATCGTGTCTGACTCTGTGCAACCTCATAGACGGCAGCCCACCAGGCTCCCCTGTCCTACTGAGGATTTAATCGGCATGTCAGTCAGCTGGGGATCTTGTTGCAATGAACAGTCTCATTCAAGAGGCTGAGGTTAGATTTCTATTTCTTAACAGGTTCTCAGGTTACTCTGATACTTCTAGTCTACTAAGTACAGAAAAGGAAGGCAAGCAATAGGCAATCATGTAGAGACCACTTGTCATAAAAAATTTTATAGACTATTAGTCTTTCAGCACTCCTGTCATCTTTTATGTTACTAAACTATACCAAAATTATTTAAAAATGTGAAGCATCTCAATTAACACAAAAAAATGAACATGATAATAGAAACATATTTTCTTCCTCATTTTCCACTTTTCTGTTGCTCCAAAATGTGTTACTACATGCTGAAATGATTATCTGCTTGAATATTTTATAAAAACCTAAGAAATTTGTTTTATCATGTTAGATACTCAATACTTGTATAGTCCAGTTCTAAATCTTTCCTTCCATCATGTTACCTTTCTTAATATTTAAAAGTGTGTAAAATATCTAAAAAATTTAAAATTATCTAATATTTTCCTGATATATTTCTAAATAAATTTTCTACATGTGTTTATATACATATATAAATAAACATTCATACTTAAGAATAGTGTCTGGCTCACTATATTTATTTAACAAATGTTTATTGATCAAACTATTTTAAAGTACAAATGATATATTTATGATAGACAATCAACCACATGGGGTAACACTTCCTTAGAAACAATTTTTGGCTTGTATTAATAGTTACTATTAAGGTGTAGATTTTTATAAAATTGGCCAAACAATTGCTTAGAACTAACCCGCCAGTTTTCCCACTGTAAATGCTTGTGAGTAGAAACTTCATGTATTTATCTCCTTATCATTATAGCTTTGCAACAAAGTATTCTTAAACACTAATTACCAAATATGTATTTCAGTTGAATTCAAACCAAAATGTGAAGTGCAAAATTATCCATAGTAGGTAGCATCAATTTTGTAATACAATTTTTGATATTTACCATTTGCATATGTAATGTGATAATCCATTCTAGCTTTTTCATATTAATTGATCTCTCATATCTCCTGGATATGTCTGGCCAAGAACAATCTCTTTCTTTCTAGAACTTTTCTGAGGGCTTTCTTCACATCTTTGTTTCTTAGGGTGTATACAAGAGGATTTAAAAGTGGGGTGACCACACAGTAGAACACTGAGACTACTTTACCCATGGTAAAGTTGTGCTTGGCTGGAGGGTGAACATAGGCAAATATAATGGTGCCATAATAGATGGTGACCACAGTGAGGTGGGAGGCACAGGTGGAGAAAGTTTTCTTCCGAGCCTCTTGAGAAGATAGCTTGATAATTGTGACCACAATGTGTCCATAGGAAGACATAGTGAGAAGAAAAGAACTTAGAATCACAACAGAGGTACATGTGTAACCCAAGGCCTCCACCAAGAATGTATCTGAGCAGGAGAGTTGAAAAATTGGTTCTGAGTCACAGAAGAAATGATTGATCTTTTGAGAGCCACAAAAATTTAAATAAGAGACAAGTACAGTAGGTAGAACAGGGGCAATGAAGCCCCCAATCCAAGATCCAGCTGAAAACCACAGGCATACCTGAAGATTCATGAGAAATGAGTATCTTAGAGGGCTGCATATGGCCACATAGCGATCATAGGCCATCACAGCCAACAGGATGCACTCTGTAGCCCCCATAGAGAAAAAAAAGTAGTACTGGGTTATACAACCAGAAACGGAAATGGTAACAACCTGTGAGAGACAAGTGGCCAGCAATTTAGGCACTGTGGCTGTCGTGTACCAGATCTCCAGAAATGACAAATTTCCTAAGAAAATATACATGGGTGTTTGGAGTCTGGAATCCATGAGAACAATGAAAATGATGAGGGTGTTTCCCATGAGAGAGAGAAGATATACAGTAAGAAACATCACAAATAATGCAAGCCTTAGATAGAGAACACCAGAAAACCCCAGAAAAATAAACTCTGTCACTCTTGTTTGATTTGCCACCTTCATATTTCATTGTCTCTAATCTGGAATGAAACAACAAAGCCAAAATATGAACAAGAAAGGGATATTATATTTTTCTTTCTTTGATGATAATAATGCACCATTAAGAAAAATTAAAAATTAACGATGGGAAAAACATAATTGGCATCTTTAATTTGACATGATTTAGTTTATTTGATTTAGGAAATAAATGATAAAGAACAATAGCCTAATAATCCACTTTACAAATGAAGAAACTAAAGAAGTAAATTATTTTTCTAGTTATATAGTTTTAAGCGGTAGGGCACGTATTGTACCAGGTAGGTTGTTTTAGTAAAGCACATTTGGGATAATATATTAATTATGGCTATTGAAAGATAATAACATTTACTTATCTCTGAGGACTTTACATAGTAAACATTAGAAGAGGGTGAAGACATAAAAAAAAACATGCAAATCTGAGACCAGTGGTTGGAGGTAGTCAGTCTCAGAATAGAACTCCTGGGCCATGCAAATGTCCATATGAAGACAAAGTATTGGCTACATTTTTACATTTATGAACCCTGTTATATGCTATCAATTAGGGTTTGGTGGGAAACTGGTAAATGGACAACTCTGTTTCCAGAACACAAAACAAAGAGGGAATCCAACACCTATGGAAAAGCATTTGTTCATATTGTTTTAGGTGTTCTATCCTTAGCTTATTTCAAAAACCATTGCATTCCAAATTCTCATGCATTGTTTAAAAATAGTTTAAAAAATTATTAAATTCACACATTGTTTTGCTGAAAGTTTTCACTTTCATCTCAGGTTCAAAGTATTTGTTAACAAAATAAGCCACTCATTATATACAAATAAATAATACAAATATTTATTAGATAATTATCTAGCTTACTTTCAACATACTAACATTAAAAGAATGAGAAATAGAACAGAGCATACATCACCATACCACATTGGGTTTTGACCAACAGACTTAAACAGCGCTGAGAAGTTCCTGTGTCGCAGCACAACTGGAGTCCCAATTGGGAAAAGGTCACAGGCAGTGTGTCTGCTACATGGGTGATGCTTCAGAGATTGCAGTTTGGGGTTCCGGCTTATAATGCCAGGATGCAAGCTGATATCATCATCAATCTGTGACTGAATTGCAAGCCTGGTTTCATTTTAAGGCTGGTGGTTTTGTCATGTAAAACTTAGAATGTTGCTAAGCCTAGGCTTGGTTTGCCAGGCCCTCTCCAGGGGCTCAACAAACTCAAGATTCCTCCCCCATTTTATCTAAGGTGCTGCAAGTCTTGCACTCACAGCAGGCAGTCACTCCCAGTCACTCCTAGTCAGGGCAGTGTCCAGACAGGTTAGAAGAAAGGTCAGAGGCCTGTTCTGCTTTGTCTCTGAAGCCTAAACAAGACTATCTATTTAATTTCCCTAACAACACATCCATTCATCTTTCAATGTCCATAGTGTTTATTTCCATAAGTTGGCTATGTTAAAGAACACTTAATATGAGATATATTTGAAGGGTGAAACAGAACAGGCTCTATCTTGAAAGCAGGACTCCATCTTGGGCTGGACTGTGGACTTTGAGCTATATGCCCAGTATCTATGGAAACGACATACCAACTGGAAAACCGGGCCCCCAGAAGGAAGAGCCCTAGGGCTCTCCATCTCCTAAAAGAACACCCTAATTATCTGTGTAACCAAATAGAATCATACATTCTATTATGCTTATTGGGGTATGACCACAAGCCTATTGATAATTGTCCACTGTTAACTACCTAGGCTTAAGGCTTATGAATCATGGGTTAACTTTGATTTATCTTTCTTTTTCCTTTGTTCAGACTAGTTTCAGGGAATTTGGGGGAGGTGGGTTTGGACACATACGCTTAGGGTATATAAGGTTTTCACAAAAACTGGTTGGGGTCCTTGGCTAAGAGAAGATTCTGCCTTGGGCCCGCCAGTGTAATAAACTGCACTCCACTATCTGCATTGTCCTTCTGAGTGAGTTTGTTTCCCAGAACGCGTGGCTACAACATATCCACCTAAAAGTGAAAGTGAGTGAACGTGAAGTCGCTCAGTCATGTTTGACTCTTTGCGACCCTATGGACTGTAGCCGATCAGGCTCCTCCGTCCATGGGATTTTCAAATGTTTAAATATACAATACAGTATTTATGACTATACTTAAACCTTAAATGTTCTCACAATTTTTTTTAAAGGAAATCTTGTTTTCAGAGAAACAATGTTTTTCAATAGTTATATTTTTATATACACATGCTTTAGTACCAAAATACACAGATGATAAATGCAAATTATGATAAAAATTGAATACCAATAATAAAAATGTTCTTATGTATGTAAAACATATTTTATAATGTTTAAAGAAGTTCTGGTGGTAAAAATTCAGATAATATAGATCACAATGAAAACAGCAGCTGAATGTAACATGACAGCAATATGGTTCATATCTAGATATTTCTTCATTAAACCTTTATGAACTTTTTTAATCATAAATCTTTATATAGAAATGTGTATAGGGCTTATGCCACAGTATTTATGTTCTCTGTGGTGTACTATTGATAAAGTACACTTTTTCAAGATTAAAAAAAAAAAAAGCTTTAAGTTAGACTTTGTTAAACAGCTAAGTTAGGTTAGTATGGTCAAGGGATAGTTTACGAGTCTTACTAAACTAACCTTCAGTTTTAGTATCCCAAAAAGTTTAATCCTTTTTTGCTATTTTCATCTGATTAACAGAAATAAAATTGTGCTTTTTGCAGGTGTAACACTATTCAAAAATATTTTGAAAAATATGAGTAACAATTGACCTATAATTTATAATTTGAGAAAACCATTTAGAGGAAAGAACTGGGACAGACTTTTAAAAATATATTTGCTGAATTTGATTCTCTGATTCCAGATGAAAAATATTAAAATATATATTATTCGTGTCCAGACCAAGTGTCCAAAGTATATCTTATTGCCATTATCTACATAGTCAATGGCACGGTACTTAGTCATGCTAAAAGATATCAATCACTATTTCTCCTAGCATTATTATCACTATTCTTCTAGTACTAAAAAGAAAAGAAAAACCATTTGGAAAGAATATAAATAGAGTTTTGACAAGAGAACCAGATCAATGCCATACCCCAAAGCGATACCTTTTCTTTTTCTGAAAGATATCACAGTTATTTAAGTCTGCCTTTAGAAAAACAGAGTTATACACTCTCTAGCTATGTATAATCTTAGCAAAAAATTGATATAGAAAAATACAATGTTAATTTATTTAGCATTTTTATAAAATTAAATATTTAAATATAAGGAGAAATATATTATTTATTTAAAATTTTCATTCATAAGATTCATGCTAAATGAATTTCTGAGGTTGATTATTGCCTCAAATTACAGAAATAATGAAATTGCAAAAGCACTGCTATGTTACTCTCTAGACAAGTGAGAAATAACACAGATTATATCTTGCCAGGTATACTCACATCCAATATTTTGTTTGATTATTTTTCAGGAATGGAATAGTATTAATTATATATTCTTTAAATGTTTCTTTTCAACATAGCTATGAACTAGAGCACACTATATTCAATTATTTTGTAAGGGATCTCCTCCCTGCTGTCTTTCGACGTGGCACATCCATATGCTTTAGATAAATGCAAAATTCCCTTTGTGTTTTTCTCCCCTCAGTTTATTTTTCCCTGTTGCAGGATGTAGGGAAAGGCATGGTTAGAGATTCCCCTGTGAGAAGTACTGCGACAATCTTAAGCCTTGGAGATATGTCCTCTACCTTGGCAAATTTACAACTAATTTCTGAGGACTTTCCCAGGGTTAGAGTCAGAGTACTCTTCCCTAGGGGTCAAAGGAAGAACAAAGCAGTTGTGGTAGCATTAGAAATATCTCCACAGGAACTGAAGAAATAATCTCCTAAGTGGTTTCATTAACTGTCACTATCTTTCAAAATATAATTTCAGAATTGTGTCTCTTGATATTTCAGCCACCGCAGAAGATCAGTTCAGTTCAGTCGTTCAGTCGTATCCGACTCTTTGTGACGCCATTGACTCCTGCATGCCCATACCATAGAAGATACTATTTTCTAATATGAACAGTAAAAACTAGTTTAGCATTGCGAACTCTTTATTTCCAATAGAAAATTACACAACCAGTGAAACAAACAAAAACAGCAACAACACTGACTTTAACTCTTTCTGTAGCAGATAACTAAAAAGCCTTTACTGACTGTATATGAATAACAAAGTTGACCAGTATAATAGGTATAAATATTGTGTCATTTTTCAGAAGTTTATATTACAGAAGTTTTGTGTTTTTTTATTGTTTTTTTCTAATTGTTGAATTAAAATAGATTTTTGTCAAAATATTAGCTTAAAAACTACAGTGATTTGAAGCAAGCACATGTATTGACCACACAAAATTTTTTAAAGTAAAAAACTAAATTAAAATGTTACTTAAACAAATGTTCTACTGCTGCTGTCAAAATATTAGCTACAAACTACAGTGATTTAAAGCAAGCACATGTATTGACCACACAAAATTTTTTAAAGTAAAAAAATAAATTAGAATGTTACTTAAACAAATGTTCTGCTGCTGCTGCTAAGTCACTTCAGTCGTGTCTGACTCTGTACGACCCCATGGACAGCAGCCCAACAGGCTCCTCTGTCCACAGGATTCTCTAGGCAAGAATACTGGAATGGGTTGCATTTCCTTCTCACAATGTTCTACTAGAGCTTTCAAAAATTAAAAGAAAATCAGAAAACCCTGGACACTGGAAGAAGATAATCTCTGAGTTACTATGTTATAATAGGATGATGTCTAATGTCTAAAAAAAATAATAAAGCAAACAAAGCAGAAAAAAAAAAAAACCCTAAAGGAAAAAAAAAATATTCAGATAACATTTGTAGCAAAGCCCAGTATTTGAAGTACCTACTGAGATAGGGTTGCAAAGAGTTAGACATGACTGAAGTGACTTAGCACACACACATTGAGATTTTAAAAGAACTGCCTAAAACTATGTTAAAATTACTAAATCAAGCTCTGGGAAAAAAATAAAGGAAATCTGCAAAATAAAAGATAAATATGAAAAAGGATGAAAAATTAGGAAAGTGAATCAAAAAATTATAGATTTGAACAGAATGACTAAATGAAAAATTTAGCAAAACAATTCAAGAGCAGGTTTGAGTAGGTACAGTATCAGAACATGAAGATAGGCAAATTTCTTTGAATCTGAAAAACAGAATTAAATAAAAATTTAGAAGAATAATTGGATCTTAAGAAAACTCTGGAATACTATCTAGTAGACCAGATTATACTTTATATGTATCTAATAAGGATAAAAGAGAAAATGGCAAAATAAATAAATATGTACATGGGGAAAAAGGACATAATTTTTCATATTTGATGAAATACATGAATCTAAAAACACAAGAAATTTAGGTATTTGAGCAAGACACAACCAAACAGATTCACAAGACACATTTTAATCAAGTGCAGAAAGACAAAGACTGATTCCAGAAAGCAACAAGTGAGAAGTGAATTCTCATGTACAAAGGATTCTCTGTAAGATTAACAATCAAATTTTCATAAATATTAGTGGAGGCTGGAAGACAATTGATAACAGTTTTTAAAATGCTGAAGGAGAAAATCTGTCAAACTAGCATTTCATATCCTGTACTACTGGCTTTAAAAATGAGGAAGAAATTAAGACATTCTAAATAAATAAAAGTTGAGAGATTTTATTACCATGAAACTTGTTACATGAAAAGCCTAAGTGAATTTTCTGATTGAACTGAAAGGAAACTGGGCAATAAATAAGTACACTCAGAGAAATTTTAAAAATATAAAAAATGTCATATACCTGTGCACATGAATAAAAGAAACATGACAACTACCAAGGGAATATTTCATGCAAAGATGGGCTCAATAAAGGACAGAAGTGGGATGGACCTAACAGAAGCAGAAGATATTAAGAAGAGGTGGCAAGAATACCCAGAAGAACTGTACCAAAAAGATCTTCACGACCCAGATAATCACAATGGTGTTATCACTCACCTAGAGATAGACATCCTGGAATGTGAAGTCAAGTGGGCCTTAGAAAGCATCACTATGAACAAAGCTAGTGGAGGTGTTGAAATTCCAGTTGAGCTATTTCAGATCGTGAAAGGTGATGCTGTGAAAGTGCTGCACTCAATATGCCAGCAAATTTGGAAAACTCAGCAGTGGCCACAGGACTGGAAAAGGTCAGTTTTCATTCCAATCCCAAAGAAAGGCAATGCCAAAGAATGCTCAAACTACCACACAATTGCTCTCATCTCACATGCTAGTGAAGTAATGCTCAAAATTCTCCAAGCCAGGCTTCAGCAATATATAAACTGTGAACTTCCAGATGTTCAATCTGGTTTTAAAAAAGGCAGAGGAACCAGAAATCAAATTGCCAACATCTGCTGAATCCTGAAAAAGCAAGAGAGTTCCAGAAAAGCATCTGTTTCTGATTTATTGATTATGCCAAAGCCTTTGACTGTGTGGATCACAATAAACTGTGGAAAATTCTTCAAGAGATGGGAATACCAGACCACCTGACCTGCCTCTTGAGAAAGCTATATGCAGATCAGGAAGCAACAGTTAGAACTGGACATGGAACAACAGACTGGTTCCAAATAGGAAAAGGAGTACATCAAGGCTGTATATTGGCACCCTGCTTACTTAACTTATATGCAGAGTACATCATGAGAAACGCTGGACTGGAAGAAACAGAAGCTGGAATCAAGATTGCTGGGAGAAATATCAATCACCTCAGATATGCAGATGACACCACCCTTACGGCAGAAAGTGAAGAGGAACTCAAAAGTCTCTTGATGAAAGTGAAAGAGGAGAGTGAAAAAGTTGGCTTAAAGCTCAACATTCAGAAAACGAAGATCATGGCATCTGGTCCCATCACTTCATGAGAAATAGATGGTGAAACAGTGGAAACAGTGTCAGACTTTATTTTTTTGGGCTCCAAAATCACTGCAGATGGTGACTGCAGCCATGAAATTAAAAGATGCTTACTCCTTGGAAGGAAAGTTATGACTAACCTAGATAGCATATTGAAAAACAGAGACATTTCTTTGTCAACAAAGGTCCATCTAGTCAAGGCTATGGTTTTTCCAGTGATCATGTATGGATGTGAGAGTTGGACCGTGAAGAAGGCTGAGTGCCAAAGAACTGATGCTTTTGAACTGTGATGTTGGAGAAAACTCTTGAGAGTCCCTTGGACTGCAAGTAGACCCAACTAGTCCATCCTGAAGGAGATCGGCCCTGGGATTTCTTTGGAAGGACTGATGCTAAAGCTGAAACTCCAGTACTTTGGCCACCTCATGCGAAGAGTTGACTCATTGGAAAAGACTCTGATGCTGGGAGGGATTGGGGACAGGAGGAGAAGGGGACGACAGAGTATGAGATGGCTGGATGGCACCACCAACTCGATGGACATGAGTTTGAGTGAACTCCAGGAGTTGGTGATGGATAGGGAGGCCTGGCGTTCTGCAATTCATGGGGTCGCAAAGAGTCAGACATGACTGAGCGACTGAACTGAACTGAAATGACTGTGTTTTTAGTGAGTAGTTGCAATTTTTATTTTCTACATATTTTCAGAGGAAAATGCTAAAAAAGGAATTAACAGTTATATCCACACAATATGCAAAAATGCAGTTTGAAACAGTAATAACTAAAAAGCTAGGTGAAATGTATTGAAGTAGCATATTTAATATTGAAATTAATTTTGCATAAATTCAAATCTGATTGCTATAAATGTTTAATGAAAGACTTAACCTCCAAATTAGCAACAAAGGAAATATCAACAAAATATATACAAAAAAATATAAGAATGGATATTAATTCAGTTTGATAAAATAATCATAAGTAAGAGCAGTTTTGATGAGATGAATTATAAGAGAGTGGACTAAACATACTAAAAAAGAGCAATTGGCAGACATAAGTCTTTCTATCATTTACTACATTGTATATTGATGGCAAACTATACGTTAAGACAGACCCGATGAAACAGTATTTTTTAAAATTATTTTTTATATGTTGTATACAAAGCACTTATTTTAGATGCAAAGATAAAAATAGGGTGAAAGTGAAATGATAGAAAATGTATTTCATACAAAAAGGAATCAAAACAGAATTGAGCTCTTTAAATTAATTTTGTTAATTTAAAAACAAATATGTTAAAAGAACAAAAGTCTTTATATATAAATAAACTATCAGTTCAAAAAGGAACTGCAACAATTATATACATATTTCCACTAGAAAACCTCAAGCTATATGACATAAACTTTGACAGAAAGAAGAAAGACAATTCTACACTGTAAGTGGGGATGTCATTACCTCACATTTAATAATACAATAGATAGAGAATTTCAACAACAACAAAGAACAATAAAAACTAGAGGGCTCATACAGCTCAATACATCATCTATATACAACTAAAATATATAGGACAATCTAACAATAGAAATCACATTCTTCTCAAGTGATATAGAAAAATTTCTGAAATGGACCATATGGTAGATTACAAAATAAGTCTCAATAAATTGAAAACATATCAATATTGCACATATACCCTCTTCAATCACAATTAAATAAATCTGGAAATTAAAAACAAAGGTAAATTAGACAATTCACATTATAAATAACCAATGGGTCAAATAAGATTTCATAAGAAAGAGAAAATATTTAGATATGAATGAATAAAAACAGAGCATATCTAAACTTCTGAGATGTAGTAGAGGCAGTTCTCAGAAGAAAATTTATATCTATTAATGACTACAGTAAAATGAAGAAAGTTCTTAAATCAACACTATAATTTCATTTTTTGCAAAAATAGAAATAAGAAGAAATAAGCCCAAGGCTATTAATAATACCAGGAAGAGCATATTAAATGTAGAAAATAGGAAAAAAAAAAGAAAAATAATCTAGAGAATTCATAAAACCAAAAGTTGTCTCTTTGAAAAGACAAAAAAAGTGAAAAAAATTTCAGTTAATGTGAGTAAGAGAGAAGCCACATATATATGAAATTCAGAAATCAAAGTGATAGCATCAATAATATCCTTAGAAACTAACACAATTCTATAAAGTAGTTAGTTATCTTTCAATTAGTGAAAATGAGTATACTACCCAAAGCAATTTACAAATTCAATGCAATCCCTATCAAGATACCGGCGATATTTTTCACAGAACTAGAACAAATAATTTCAAGATTTGTATGGAAATACAAAAAACCACGAATAGCCAAAGCAATCTTGAGAAAGAAGAATGGAACTGGAGGAATCAATTTGCCTGACTTCAGGCTCTACTACAAAGCCACAGTCATCAAGACAGTATGGTATTGGCACAAAGACAGACATATAGATCAATGGAACAAAATAGAAAGCCCAGAGATAAATCCACATACATATGGACACCTTATCTTTGACAAAGGAGGCAAGAATATACAATGGAGTAAAGACAATCTCTTTAACAAGTGGTCAACAGGGAAAACTGGTCAACCACTTGTAAAAGAATGAAACTAGATCACTTTCTAACACTGCACACAAAGATAAACTCAAAATGGATTAAAGATCTAAATGTAAGACCAGAAACTATAAAACTCTTAGAGGAGAACATAAGCAAAACACTCTCCGACATAAACCACAGCAGGATCCTCTATGATCCACCTCCCAGAATTCTGGAAATAAAAGCAAAAATAAACAAATGGAATCTAATTAAAATTAAAAGCTTCTGCACAACAAAGGAAAACATAAGCAAAGTGAAAAGACAGCCTTCCGAATGGGAGAAAATAATAGCAAATGAAGCAACTGACAAACAACTAATCTCAAAAATATACAAGCAACTTCTGCAGCTCAATTCCAGAAAAATAAACGACCCAATCAAAAAATGGGCCAAAGAACTAAATAGACATTTCTCCAAAGAAGACATACGGATGGCTAACAAACACATGAAAAGATGCTCAACATCACTCATTATTAGAGAAATGCAAATCAAAACCACAATGAGGTACCACTTCACACCAGTCAGAATGTCTGAGATCCAAAAATCTGCAAGCAATAAATGCTGGAGAGGGTGTGGAGAGAAGGGAACCCTCCTACACTGTTGGTGGGAATGCAAACTAGTACAGCCACTATGGAGAACAGTGTGGAGATTCCTTAAAATATTGCAAATAGAAATGCCTTATGACCCAGCAATCCCACTGTTGGGCATACACACAGAGGAAACCAGAATTGAAAGAGACACATGTACCCCAATGTTCATTGCAGCACTGTTTATAATAGCCAGGACATGGAAACAACCTAGATGTCCATCAGTAGATGAATGGATAAGAAAGCTGTGGTACATATACACAATGGAGTATTACTCAGCCATTAAAAAGAATACATTTGAATCAGTTCTGATGAGATGGATGAAACTGGAGCCGATTATACAGAGTGAAGTGAGCCAGAAAGAAAAACACCAATACAGTATACTAACACATATATATGGAATTTAGGAAGATGGCAATGATGACCCTGTATGCAGGACAGCAAAAAAGGCACAGATGTGTATAGCGGACTTTTGGACTCAGAGGGAGAGGGTGTGATGATTTGGGAGAATGGCATTGAAACATGTATAATATCATGTAAGAATCGAAATGCCAGTCTATGTCTGATGCAGGATATGACACGCTTGGGGCTGACGCGCGGGGATGACCCAGAGAGATGTTGTGGGGAGGGGGGTGGGAGGGGGGTTCATGTTTGGGAACGCATGTACACCTGTGGTGGATTCATGTCAATCTATGCCAAAACCAATACAGAATTGTAAAGTAAAAATTAAAAATAAATAAATAAATAATAAATAAATAAATAAATAAAAATTAAAAAAAAATAAAAAAACAAATTAAAAAAAAGAAACCCTGAAAATGTTTATAAGAGAATACATAAACAATTTTATGAATGGATCGATAGTCTTCATGAAATGGAGAAATTTCTAAAGCACCAAAATTAATTCAATTTTTAAGGAAAAAGAAGTTAGAATTATGGCAAGTAAAGAGATTAATTCAATATTCAAAATTTCAATCAAATTAAAATATAGTACTAGATAGCTTTACTGATGAATTCTAGAAAGTATTTGAAAAAAAAAATTAACACCTCTTGTTCTCAAAAATACTGAAGGATGTCTGACTCTAGGTGAATAATCACACCATCATGGTTATCTGGGTCATTAAGATCTTTTTGTATAGATCTTCTGTGTATTCTTGCCATCTATTCTTAATATATTCTGCTTCTGTTAGGTCCATACTGTTTCTGTCTTTTAGTGGGCCCATCTTTGCATGAAATGCAAACCACAGACTGAAACCACAATCACAGAAAAATAACCGATCTAATCACACGGACCACAGTCTTGTCTAACTCAATGAAATTAAGACATGACGTGTAAGACAACCCAAGATGGATGGGTCATGGTGGAGAGCTCTGGCAAAATGTGGTCCACTGGAGAAGGGAATGGCAAACCACTTCAGTATTCTTGCCTTGAAAACCCCATGAACAGTGTGATAAGGCAAAAAGATAGGACACTGAAAGATGAACTCCCCAGGTCAGTGGGTGCCCAATATGTTACTGGAGATCAGTGAAGGAATAACTCAGAAAGAATGAAGAGAGAGAGCCAAAGCAAAAACAACACCCAGCTGCGGATGTGACTGGTGATGGAAGCAAGGTCTGATGCTGTAAAGAGCAATATTGCATAGGAACCTGGAATGTTAGGTACACAAATCAAGGTAAACTGGAAGTGGTCAAACAGAAATGGCAAGAGTGAATGTCGACATTTTAGGAATGGACTGGAATGGGTGAATTTAACTCAGATGACAATTATATCTACTACTGTGGACAAAATCCCTTAGAAGAAATGGAGTAGCCATCATAGTCAACAAAAGAGTCTGAAATGCAGTACTTCGATGCAATCTCAAAAATGACAGAATGATCTCTGTTCATTTCCAAGGCGAACCATTCAATATCACAGTAATCCGAGTCTATGCCACAACCAGTAATGCTGAAGAAGCTGAAGCTGAATGATTCTATGAAGACTTAAACACTTTTTAGAACTAACACCCCCAAAAGATGTCATTTTCATTATACAGGACTGGAATGCAAAAGTAGGAAGTCAAGAAACACCTGGAGTAACAGGCAAATTTGGCCTTGGAGTACAGAACGAAGCAGGGCAAAGGCTCATAGTTTAGCCAAGAGAATGCATTGGCCATAGCAAACACCCTCGTCCAACGACACAAGAGAAGATTCTACACATGGACATTACCAGATGGTCAACACCAAAATCAGATTGATTATATTCTTTGCAGCAAAAGATGGAGAACCTCTATACAGTCAGCAAAAACAAGACTGGGAGCTGATTATGGCTCAGATCATGAACTCCTTATTGCCAAAGTCAGACTTAAACTGAAGAAGACAGGAACATCCACTAAACCATTCAGGTATGACCTAAATCAAATCCTTTATGATTATACACTGGAAGTGACAAATAGGTTTAAAGGACTAGATCTGATAGACAGAATGCCTGATGAACTATGTACGGAGGTTCGTGACATTGTACAGGAGACAAGGATCAAGACCATCCCCAAGAAAGAAATGCAGAACAGCAAAATGGTTGTCTGAGAAGGCCTTACAAATAGCTACGAAAAGAAGAGAAGTGAAAAGGAAAGGAGAAAAGGAAAGATATACCCATTTGAACACAGAGTTCTGAAGAATAGCAAGCAGAGATAACAAAGCCTTCCTCAGCGATCAATGCAAAGAAGCAGAGGAAAACAACAGAATGGGAAAGACTAGAGATCTCTTCAAGAAAATTGGAGAACATTTCATGCAAATGAAACAAGGGAATATTTCATGCAAAGATGGGCTCGATAAGGACAGAAATGGTATGGCCTTAATAAAAGCAGGAGATATTAAGAAGAGGTGGCAAGAATATACAGAAGAACTGTACAAAAAAGATCTTCATGACCCAGATAATCATGACGGTGTGATCACTCACCTAGAGCCAGACATCCTGGAGTGTAAAGTAAAGTGGGCCTTAGAAAGCATCACTACAAACAAAGCTAGTGGAAGTGATGGAATTCCAGTTGAGCTATTTCAAATCCTGAAAGATGATGCTGTGAAAGTGCTGCACTCAATATGCCAGCCAATTTGGAAAACTCAGCAGTGGCCACAGGACTGGAAAATGTCAGTCTTCATTCCAATGCCAAAGAAAGGCAATGCCAAAGAATGCTCAAACTACTGCATAATGGCAGTCATCTCCATACCAGTAAAGTAATGCTCAAAATTCTTAAAGCCAGGCTTCAACAATACATGAACCATGAACTTCCAGATGTTCAACCTGGATTTAGAAAAGGCAGAAAAACCAGAGATCAAATTGCCAACATCTACTGGATCATCAAAAACACAAGTGAGTTCCAGAAAAAACATCTATTTCTGCTTTACTGACTACCCCAAAGCCTTTGACTGTGTGGATCACAATAAACTGGAAAATTCTGAAGGAGATGGGAATACCAGACCACCTGACCTGCCTCTTGAGAAATCTGTATTCAGGTCAGGAAGCAACAGTTAGAACTGAACATTGAACAACAGACTTTTCCAAACAGGAAAAGGAGTACATCAAGGCTGTATATTGTCACCCTGCTTACTTAACCTATGTGCAGAGTATATTATGAGAAACCCTGGAATGGATGATGTGCAATCTCAAATCAAGATTACCAGGAGAAATATCAGTAACCTCAGCTATAGAGATGACACCAGCATTATGGCAGAAAGTGAAGAAGAACTAAAGAGCCTCTTGATGAAAGTGAAAGAGGAGAGTGAAATATTGGCTTAAAGCTCGATATTCGGAAAACTAAAATCATGGCATCTGGTCCCATCACTTCATGGCAAATAGATGGAAAAACAGTGGAAAGAGTGGCAGGCTTTATTTTGGGGGGCCTCCAAAATCAGTGCAGATTGTGATGACAGTCATGAAATTAAAGATGCTTACTCCTTGGAAGGAGATATGACCAACGTAGACAGCAGAGACATTACTTTGCCCACAAAGGTCCATCTAGTCAAGGCTATGGTTTTTCCAGTACTCATGTATGGATGTGAGAATTGGACCGACAAATCTGAGGACCGACAAATAGATTCTCTTGAACTGTGGTGTAGGAGAAGACTCTTGAGAGTCCCTTGGACTGAAAGGAGATCCAACCAGTCCATCCTAAAAGAAATCAGTCCTGAATATTCATTGGAAGGACTGATGTTGAAGCTGAAACTCCAATACTTTGTCCACCTCATATGAAGAGCTGATTCATTTGAAAAGACCTTGATGCAGGGAAAGATTGAAGGCGGAAGGAGAAGGGGCTGCCAGAGGATAAGATGGTTGGATGGCATCACCGACTCCATGGACATGAATTTTAGTGAACTCTGGGAGTTGGTGATGGACACGGAGGTCTGGCGAGCTGTAGTCCATGGGGTCGCAAAGAGTCAGACACGACTGAGCAACTGAACTAAACTTGCATGAAATATTCTTTTCAGTTCAGTTCAGTTCAGTTCAGTTCATTTCAGTCACTCAGTTGTGTCCGACTCTTTGCCACCCCATGAATCGCAGCATGGCAGGCCTCCCTGTCCATCACCAACTCCCGGAGTTCACTCAGACCCATGTCCATCAAGTCCGTGATGCCATCCAGCCATCTCATCCTCTGTTGCCCCTTTTCCTCCTATCCCCAATCCCTCCCAGCATCAGAGTCTTTTCCAATGAGTCAACTCTTCACATGAGGTGGTCAAAGTATTGGAGTTTCAGCTTTAGCATCATTCCTTCCAAACAACACCCAGGACTGATCTCCTTTAGAATGGACTGGACTGGTTGGATCTCCTTGCAGTCCAAGGTACTCTCAAGAGTCTTCTCCTACACCACAGTTTAAAACCATCAATTCTTTTGCACTCAGCTTTCTTCACAGTTCAACTCTCACATCCATACATGGCTACTGGAAAAACCATAGCCTTGACTAGATGGACCTTTGTTGACAAAGTAGTCTCTGCTTTTCAATATGCTATCTAGGTTAGTCATAACTTTCCTTCCAAGGAGTAAGCATCTTTTAATTTCATGGCTGCAGTCACCATCTGCAGTGATTTTGGAGCCCCCCAAAGTAAAGCCTGACACTGTTTCCACTGTTTCCCCATCTATTTGCCAAGAAGTGATGGGATCAGTGGAGAAGGCAATGGCAACCCACTCCAGTACTCTTGCCTGGAAAATCCCATGGGCAGAGGAGCCTGGTAGGCTGCAGTCCATGTGGTCACTAAGAATCAGACACGACTGAGCATCTTCACTTTCACTTTTCACTTTCATGCATTGGAGAAGACAATGGCAACCCACTCCAATATTCTTGCCTGGAGAATCCCAGGGATGGGGGAGCCTGGTGGGCTGCTGTGTATGTGGTCACACAGAGTCAGACATGACTGAAGCAACTTCGCAGCAGCAGCAGCAGATGGGATCAGATGCCATGACCTTAGTTTTCTGAATGTTGAGCTTTAAGCCAACTTTTTCACTCTCCTCTTTCACTTTCATCAAGAGGCTTTTGAGTTCCTCTTCACTTTCTGCCATAAGGGTGGTGTCATCTACATAGCTGAGGTTACTGATATTTCTTCTGGCAATCTTGATTCCAGATTGTGCTTCTTCCAGCCCAGCATTTCTCATGATGTGCACTGCACATAAGTTAATAAAGCAGGGTGACAATATACAGCCTTGACGTACTCCTTTTCCTGCTTGGAACCAGTCTGTTGTTCCATGTCCAGTTCTAACTGTTGCCTCCTGACCTGCATACAGATTTCTCAAGAGGCAAGTCAGGTGGTCTGGTATTCCCAAATCTTTCAGAAATTTCCACAGTTTATTGTGATCCACACAGTCAAAGGCTTTGGCATAGTCAATAAAGCAGAAATAGATGTTTTCCTGGAACTCTCTTGCTTTTTCCATGATCCAGCTGATGTTGGCAATTTGATCTCTGGTTCCTCTGCCTTTTCTAAATCCAGCTTGAACATCTGGAAGTTCATGGTTCACGTACTGCTGAAGCCTAGCTAGGAGAACTTTGAGCATTACTTTACTAGCATGTGAGATGAGTGCAATTGTGCGGTAGTTTGAGCATTCTTTGGCATTGCCTTTCTTTGGGATTGTAATGAAAACTGACCTTTTCCAGTCAAGTGGTCACTGCTGAGTTTTCCAAATTTGTTGGCATATAGAGTGCAGCACTTTCAGAGCATCACCTTCCAGGATTTGAAATAGCTCAACTGGAATTCCATCACCTCCACTAGCTTTGTTCATAGTGATGCTTTCTAAGGCCCACTTGACTTCATATTCCAGGATGTCTGGCTCCAGGTGAGTGATCACACTATTGTGATTATCTGGGTCATGAAGATCTTTTTTATTTCCTCATTTTAAAAGCCAGTTAAAGACATTACAAGAAAAAAATTCAAAGAAACATATGTCTTGAGTATGGAAGTGGAGATGCAAGTTTGATCCCTGGGTCAGGAAGATCTGCTGGAGTAGGAAATAGCACCCCACTGAGAGTACATCATGAGAAACGCTGGGCTGGAAGAAACACAAGCTGGAATCAGGATTGCCGGGAGAAATATCAATAACCTCAGATATGCAGATGACACCACCCTTATGGCAGAAAGTGAAGAGGAACTAAAAAGCCTCTTGATGAAAGTGAAAGTGGAGAGTGAAAAAGTTGGTTTAAAGCTCAACATTCAGAAAACGAAGATTGTGGCATCCGGTCCCATCACTTCATGAGAAATAGATAAGGAAACAGTGGAAACAGTGTCAGACTATTTTTCTGGGCTTCAAAATCACTGCAGATGGTGACTGCAGCCATGAAAAAAAAAAAAAAAGACGCTTACTCCTTGGAAGAAAAGTTATGACCAACCTAGATAACATATTCAAAAGCAGAGACATTACTTTGCCAACTAAGGTCCGTCTAGTCAAGGCTATAGTTTTTCCATTGGTCATATATGCATGTGAGAGTTGGACTATGAAGAAGGCTGAGTGCCGAAGAATTGATGCTTTTGAAGTGTGGTGTTGGAGAAGACTCTTGAGAGTCCCTTGGACTGCAAGGAGATCCAACCAGTCCATTCTGAAGGAGATCATCCCTGGGATTTCTTTGGAAGGAATGATGCTAAAGCTGAAACTCCACTACTTTGGCCACCTCATGCGAAGAGTTGACTCATTGGAAAAGACTCTGATGCTGGGAGGGATTGGGGGCAGGAGAAGAAGGGGACGACAGAGGATGAGATGGCTGGATGGCATCACTGACTCGATGGACGTAAGTCTGAGTGAACTCTGGGAGTTGGTGATGGACAGGGAGGCCTGGCGTGCTGCGATTCATGGGGTCACAAAGAGTCAGACATAACTGAGTGACTGAAATGAACTGAACTAGTATTATTCCATGAAAATTCCATAGGCAGAGGAGCCTGGCAGGCTGCAGTCTGTGGAATCACAAAGAATAGGACATGAGTAAGCACATATGAAAGCAAAACTCCTCAACCTAATATTCTTATTTTGAAACAAAATCTTCCACGCAATATTAGCAAACTTAATCTGAAATCAATTTAAATTGCTTTAAATTTAGATAGTGCAATATGGTCAGCCATGATTTTTACAAAACTGTGAGTTTAGTTTAATATAAGCAAGTGAATTAACACAACAATTCTCATTCACATAAAAAAAAGGGCTAAGAAAAATCACATGATACAAAAAATGTAGGAAATATTTGACACAATCCACTTTTTAATATGATAGAACTCTACAAAACTAGAAGTAGATGGCAATATTTTGATTATGATAAAGGGCATTTATGAAAACTCATAGCTAACATCATAATTAATGATGAAAGAAAAAATCTTTCAGCCTTTTACTTTATTAACTCACATTTGCTCCTGGTATGACTTATTCTTGTTTCATAGACTTGGGTAGAAAAGGATAGCTGAAAGTTGTTTGATGCTCCTCTGAAGCTCTCAACTCTGCCACAGGTTTGAGTATCTGACATTTTATTCTATTTAGTTGTTTAAGGGTAACCTCAAGTATAACATGGGCTTCCCAGGTGGTGCTAGTTGTAAAGAACCTGTTTGCCTTGCAGGAAATGTAAGAGACATGGGTTCAATCCCAGGGTTGGGAAGATCCCTTAGAGGAGGGCACACAACTGAGTCCAGTATTCTTGCCTGGAGAATCCCATGGACAGAAGAGCCTGGCAGGCTACAGTCCATAGGGTTGCAAAGAGTCAGACATGACTCAGGCAAATTACCAGGCACATACGCAAGCATAATATGACCAAAATCAAATCCTTTTATTTCACATGATGCAAATTTGACCTTCCCTACCATTCTCAGAAAGCTTAATTGAATCCTTGCTTAATGCATGCCCTTAGGACTCTTTCTTGTTTCTCATATCATTTTCATTTCTTAAAACTTATGGTAGGAGGAGTATATGCAGAAATTTTCTTTTTTTAATTTAAATTTATTTATTTTAATTGGAGGCTAATTACTTTACAATATTATATTGGTTTAGGCATACATCAGTTGAAACCATCTGCCTCGGATTGGGACTTGAATCAATGTGCTGGGACTTGAACCTGGCCAAAATTCTGCTTGGAACTTGAACCTACTCAGACAGACTCGAACCCATCCAGAACCCACAATCTTCCAACTAAGATCACAGACCTAATAAATTTAGGACCTAATGAAGCTCAGGCTTTTGATCTCTCATTACAGAAAAAAGTCAGTGTGAGACAAAGTAATAGGTAAAAAGTGATTTTATTCAGAGAGAAACACACTCCACAGGGTATGGGCATCCTAAAGGGTGAGTGCAGCTGACACGAAATATAACATGGCTAGTTTTTATGGACTGGGTAATTTCATAGGCTAATGAGTGAGAGGATTATTCCAACTATTCGGGGGAAAGGGTAGAGATTTCCGGGAACTGGGTAGTGAAGGTGATGGAATTCCAGGTAAGCTATTTCAAATCCTAAAAGATGATGCCACAGTCATTATATCAGCAAATCTGGAAAACTCAGCAGTGGCCACAGGACTGGAAAAGGTCAGTTTTGATTCCAATCCCAAAGAAGGGCAATGCCAAAGAGTGTTCAAATTACCGCACCATTGCACTCATTTCGGATGTTAGCAAGTTATTGCTCAAAATCCCTGAAGCTAGACTTCAACAGTAGGTGAACTGAGAACTTCCAGATGTACAAGATGAATTTAGAAAAGGTAGAGGAACCAGAGATCAAATTGCCAACATCCACTGGGACATAGAAAAAGCAAGAGAATTCCAGAAAAACATCTACTTCTGCTTCATTGACTATGCTAAAGCCTTTGACTGTGTGGATCACAACAAACTGGAAAATTCTTAAAGACAAAGAATATCAGACAACCTGATCTGCCTCCTGAGAAGTCTGTATGCAGGTCGAGAAGCAACATTTAGAACTGGACATGGAACAATGGACTGGTTCCAAATTGGGAAAGGAGTACATCAAGGCTGTATATTGTCACCCTGCTTATTTAACTTATATGCAGAGTACATTATGCAAAATGCCAGGCTGGGTGAAAGTTTCCTGGGAGAAATATCAATAACCTCAAATAGGATGAGGTTGACGACATCACCCTAATGGTGGCATAAAGTGAAGAGGAACTGAAGAGCCTCTTGATGAAGTTGAAAGAAGAGTGTGAAAAAGCTGGCTTAAAACTCAACATTCAAAAAACTAAGATCATGCCATCCAGTCCCATCACTTCGTGGCAAATAGATGGGGAAACAATGACAGACTTTATTTTCTTAAGCTTCAAAATCAATGCAGACAGTGATTGTATCCATGAAATTAAAAGACACTTGCCCCTTGGAGGAAAAATTGTAACCAACCTAAACAACATATTAAAAAGCAGAGACATCACTTTGCCGACAAAGGTCCATGTAGTCAAAGCTAAAGTTTTTCCAGTCGACATGTACGAATGTGAGAGTTAGACCATAAAGAAGGCTAAGCACCTAAGAATTGATGCTTTAGAACTGTGCTACTGGAGAAGACTCTTGAGAGTTCCTTGGACCACAAGGAGATCAAACCAGCCAATCCTAAAGGCAATCCACCCTGAATGTTCATTAAAAGGACCAGTGCTGAAGTTGAAGCTCCAATACTTTGGCCACCTAATGCAAAGAGCCACCTCATTGGAAAAGACCCTGATTCTGGGAAAGATTGAAGGCAGGAGGAGAAGGGGGCGACAGAGGATGAGGTAGTTGAATGGCAACACTGACTCAATGGACATGAGTTTGAGAAAACCCCAGGAGATAATGAAGAACAGGCAAGACTGGCATGCTGCAGTCCATGGGGTCACAAAGAGTTGGGCACGACCGAGTGACTGAACAACAACTAACACTCTTTGGTCTTTGATAGCACCTTGGAACTGTCATGGAGACTCTGAGTGTGTCATTTAGCTTGTTGACTGAGGATCAAGATCTAGCCGAAATTGACTTGTCTGCCATCTTGGGCCCGTTTGACTCTAATCATTTTATGTTGTGTCCTCAGGCTATGTCATTCTTTCAGAAGTTGTGCCCTACCCCCTTCCTTCCTGTTGCCCAATCACTATAGTCCAAGCATCTATCTAGCCCTTATGTTCCAGCAATGGCTTCATTACTATTTTCCTGATTCACTTATTTCTATCTAGTCTGTTTCAACAAAGCAGCTATATCCTTCATAAATATTACTTTTTGCCAAATCACTTTTTTCTTCAAAATGTATCACAAATGTCTCAGTTTAATAAAGTTGATATTGAGTGATGTCAGTATCATGATGCTATATGTTGTTCCATTCTTCTCTCCTTTTTGATTAACAGCTATTTGAATATCTCTAACCACATAAAATTCCTCTGTACATTGCATCAGGACACACAGAAGGTTTTTACCCATCTGTTCATCTGCAAGTAGGCAAATAGTGTCTGTTGGAGCTGTAGAACTAAGAGAATGAGGAGGCCAGGTCCATTCCTATTCACTGCCATTAGAAATACAGAAACCTGAAAATCACAAAAGTGAGTGCATACTCACCAGTGATAGAGAATTTGTGAAAGTTTAGTCTGCTTAACAGGAAAAACTGGCACACCACCAGAAAAGAAAAGAATGGGTATAGATGAACATACAAAAAAGAACATTGTCAATTTCATCCCTTTCCTGAGGGTGATAATGCAAGGGGCTGTTGGTTGGACTTTTGGTTGTGTCTGGCAACAACAAGGTTGTACCTGATAGGGGAGGTAGAACATAGTGACTTCTCCCATTGAGGATGTGAAAGGTAAAAGTGTTGAGTGGCTGCTCAACTTGCCAGTTGTACAAGATGTGAAAAGAGGGACATATTTCTCTCCAGCAATATATGGATTTCTGAAGAGGAAGCTGTATGAATGGGGGAGAGGAAAGAAAGTAAGTAGATAAGAATTTTATAAGGCATTGAAGGAATATGTTTCCTCCTGCCTATTCAGGGACATCAGCAATATATGTTCCTTATAAACATATTTTAAATAAAGTCATCATATTTCTACTTTACAAATATGAGAAAGGAGAGAAATAATGTAACAGATGAGAATAGAAAATAAAATATAGAAAGCTGAAGTTGTTTTTACTTAAAAAATCTCAAATATTTACAAATATGTATTGAAAATAGTGATTACCAAAAGAAAAACTAGAAAAGGGAGAATATTCAGGAAAGAAGTATTAATTTAGAAACAGCTAAACCAAGAAAATTGATAGTAACTAGATGAGGTGACAGAGATTGTGTTTGTTGCTATTTTTATTTTAATATTGAGGAGTCAGTAATATTTTACAGATGTAAACCAAGAACAAAAACTAAAGAGGTGATAAAATACAGATTTACCTATCAAGTGGATTGGAATCAGATTTTAAAAACAGCTCTAAGTTATTACAATGAAAGCACACTTAAAAATCAAAACAAAAAATTTATGAAAAGCTGAAAGAATAAGGCTATGGAGTTAATTATACATAGTCATAGCAATAAATGTAAATAGAATCAATATATCAATGCACATAAATATGTACTGTTGTTGCCTAACTCACTGATGCATGTTGAAATAGTTTACATTAGTGATGATCTTAGGATTGATTGAAATATTACACTTAAAATAATTCTTCTTGTAACATTGTTCCTAAAAAAAAAAAAAAAAAAAAAAAAACAATAACAAAATAGTAGTTTTCAAAGATTTAATGTCTAACAGTAAGGGTACAGGTAAAGTAAATTATATTTACCCATAAAAGAGTAGTATTTGCTGTTAAAACTAAAGAAAGATTTTATGTATCAGCATTATATATATATTCTTGTTATTATACTATGCCACAAAAAAGAAAACTACAGGCCAATATCACTGATGAACATAGATGAAAAAATCCTTAACAAAATTCTAGCAAGCTGAAACAAACAACACATTAAAAAGATCATGTGTCGTGACCAAGTGGGGTTTATTCCAGGGATGCAAGCATTCTTCATTATTCGCAAATCAATCAATGTGATACACCACATTAACAAATTGAAAGATAAAAGCCATATGATTATCTCAATAGATGCAAAGAAAGCCTTTGACAAAATTCAACACCTATTTATGATAAAAACTCTCCAGAAAGCAGGCAGAAAAGAAACGTACCTCAACACAGTAAAAGCCATATATGATAAACCCACAGTAAACATTATCCTCAATGGTGAAAAATTGAAAGCATTTCCCCTAAAGTCAGGAACAAGACAAGGGTACTCACTCTCACCACTACTAATGAACATAGTTTTGGAAGTTTTAGCAATCAGAGAAGCTATCAGAGAAGAAATCAGCAATCAGAGAAAAAAAGAAATGGAAGGAATCCAGATTGGAAAAGAAGAAGTAAAACTCTCACTGTATGCAGATGACTTGATCCTCTACATAGAAAACCCTAAAGATTCCACCAGAAAATTACTAGAGTTAATCAATGAATATAGTAAAGTTGAAGGATATAAAATTAACACACAGAAATCCCTTGCATTCCTATACACTAAAACTGAGAAAACAGAAAGAGAAATTAAGGAAACAATTCCATTCACCATTGTGATGAAAGAATAAAATACTTGGGAATAAATTCACCTAAAGAAACAAAAGAAAAGTATAAAACATTGATGAAAGAAATCAAGGAGGACACAAATAGATGGAGAAATATACCATGTTCATGGATTGGAAAAATAGAGTTGAGTAGTATACTCAATAGAGTAAAAATGAGTATACTACCCAAAGCAATCTATAGATTCAATGCAATTCCTATAAAGCTACCAAAGGTATTTTTCACAGAACTAGAATAAATAATTTCACAATTTGTATGGAAACACAAAAGACCAAAAAGCCAAAGCAATCTTGAGAAAGAAGAATGAAATTGGAGGAATCACACTGCCTGACTTCAGGCTCTACTACAAAGCTACAGTCATCAAGACAGTATGGTACTGCCACAAAGACAGAAATATAGATCAATGGAACAAAATAGAAAGCCCAGAGATAAATCCATGCACCTATGGACACTTTATCTTTGACAAAGGAGGCAAATATATACAATGGAGAAAAGACAATCTCTTTAGCAAGTGGTGCTGGAAAAACTGGTCAACCATCTGCAAAAAATGAAGCTAGAACACTTTCTAACACTATACACAAAAATAAATTTAAAATGGATTAAATATCTAAATGTAAGACCAGAAACTATAAAACTTCTAAAGGAAAACATAGGCAGAACTCTCTCTGAAATAAATCACAGCAAGATTCTCTATTACCCACCTCCCAGGGTAATGGAAATAAAAGCAAAAATAAACAAATGGGACCTAATTAAGATAAAAAGCTTTTGCACAATAAGGAAACTATAAGAAAGGTGAAAAGACAGGCTTCAGAATGGGAGAAAATAATAGCAAATGAAGCAATTGACAAAGAATTAATTTTAAAAATATACAAGCAACTCATGGAGCTCAATACCAGGAAAATAAAAGACCCAGTCAAAAAATGAGCCAAAGAACTAAACAGACATTTCTCCAAATAAAACATACAGATGGCTAACAAACAAATGAAGATGCTCAACATCACTCATTATCAGGGAAATGCAAATCAAAACCACAATGACGTGCCATCTCATGCTGGTCAGAATGGCTGCTGTAAAAAAAAATATTCAAACAATTAATGCTGCAGAGGATGTGAAGAAAAGGGAACCCTCTTATGCTGTTGGTGGGAATGCAAACTAGTACAACCACTATGGAGAACAGTGTGGAGATTCCTTAAAAAACTGAAAATAGAATTGCCATACAACCCAGCAATCCCACTGCTGAGCATACACACCAAGGAAACCAGAATTGAAAGATACATATGTACCCCAATGTTCATTGCAGCACTGTTTACAATAGCTAGGACATGGAAGCAACCTAGATGTCCATCAATGGACGAGTGGATAAGAAACTTGTGGTACATACATGCAATGAAATATTACTCAGCTATTTAAAAAATGCATTTGAATCAGTTCTAATGAGATGGATGAAACTGGAGCCTATTATACAGAGTGAAGTAAGTTAGAAAGAAAAACATCAATACAGTGTGTGTGTGTGTGTATATATATATATATATATATATATATATATAATTTAGAAAGATGTTAAAGATGACCCTATATATGAGACAGCAAAAGAGATACCGATGTAAAGAACAGATTTTGGACTCTGTGGAAGAAGGTGAGAGTGGGATGATTTGAGAGAATAGCATTGAAACATGTATATTACCATATGTGAAGCAGATGACCAATCCAAGATCAATGCATGAAACAGAGCACTCAAAGCTGGTGCACTGGGACAACCCAGAGGGATGGGATGGAGAGAGAGGTTGGAGGGGGGTTTGGGACCAGGGGACACATGTACACCTGTGTTGCTTTATGGCAAAAACCCTCATACCTTCCCTCATAGCTCAATTGGTAAAGGTTCTGCCTCCAATGGAGGAGACCCTGGTTTGATCCCTGGGTCGGGAAGATCCACTGGTGAAGGGATAGGCTACCCACTCCAGTATTCTTGGGCTTCCCTTGTGGCTCGGTTGGTAAAGAATCCACCTGCAATGCAGGAGACCTGGGTTTGGTAAGATCCCCTGGAAAAGGGAAAGACTGCCCACTCCAGTGTTCTGGCCTGGAGAATTCCATGGACTGTATAGTCCATGCAGTCACAGAGTCAGACATGACTGCACGACTTTCACTTCACTTCACTTCATGGCCAAAGACCACAATATTGTAAAGTAATTAACCTCCAATTAAAATAAATAAATTAATTTAAAAAATGGAATTATGTTTATCTTTACATGAAAACATTCTGAAATTATGTGCAATACATAGAAGATAATTACTTTGCTTTTGTTTTCAATATAAAAGTTTTATTAAGATATAATTCACATATTATACAATATATTATTTTAAACTCTACAATTTTGTGAATTTTAGTATATTCAGAGAGTTATGCAACCATCACCATTATCTAATTTTGGAATACTTTCATCATTTGAAAAAGAAACTCTCTACCCCCAAAAAGTCATGATTTTCTCTTTACCTCCATCCTTGGCAACCACTAACCCAATTTCTTTACCTGTAAATTTATCTATTTTGGACATTTCATATAAATCATGTAATATGTGGCATTTTGAATCAGAATTTTTTCACTGAGCATAATATTTTCATACCCAGAGGGATGGAGTGGAGAGGAAGGTAGGAGGGGTGTTCAGGATGGGGGGACACATATGCACCTGTGGCTGATTCATGTTGATGTACAGCACAAGCCATCACAATATCGTAAAGTAATTACCCTCCAATTAAGATTAATTGATTAAAAAGTATGTTCTTGATTTATTTAAAATGATTGTATGAGTCTGATTATAATTTTTGTACTAAACCCTTAAATATGCCTACTCAGAAAAGATATACAAGTATATACTGTTTCTAAATACCAGGGGAATATACACAACTAAAGCAAAATTAACTGTTATCAAAAGCAGATAGAAGCTACAACACAAAATTGTTTCATTCCATGGCTCAAATTGGTTTCAATTGCCAGAAATCTATTAATATATTTCACAATTAATTTAATTAAAAACAATCACGTCCTCATAAACTTCAGCACTTTTATTAAAACCTAATGATAATTTAGTAATTATTTATCCCTACAATATGTTTAAGTGTGCACCATGACACATAGTCCAAAATATTAGAAATAAGAAAAATGTATTTTATATTTAATATATATTCTGCTTTCCCAATATATGTAAATAAATATGAGCTTTCAAATGGGAAAAAATGGCTAAATTATGTTTATTCTTAGAAGATTATGATTGCTTGCCTAGAAAACTATAAATATACTAAAGCAATAATTTAGTAATCAGCAATTAGTATGCCTACATTAATAAAGTAATTGCAACCTACATATAATTAGATTAGGTAGTTAATATATATGGACTATAATGGAGGAATTTATACATTGATAGATTAATAAATTATTAGTTAACTTGCTTGGAAAATGAACTAAAAGTATTGTAAAATGCTGCTATAAAAATTTAATACTTCTGAATGAGGTGAACAAAAGAATTAGAGCTTAAAAAAAACTAGAAAGGTACATTTTGGGCTTTTTAAAAATAGTATGGCCTAAAAACTTGGGAGAGAGAGAAAATCTTTTCTAAGCAAGACCCCAAAGAAACCAGAACCTGACTGGTTTAAAAAAATCTTTGGGCAAATATCATTACAGGAAAAAATGGGGGAAAAAAAAAAAGCAGAGGAAAATTGTTCTTATGTCTGAGAAGCACAAGGCTGACAAATTCTAAATTTCCTAATATACAGAAAGCTTAAAGAAAGTAATAAAGACCAATGAAACAGGAAAAAGATAAAAAGCACTGACACAAAATTAAGACAAATGGCTCATACACATTTTAAAACTTGTGCAGCCTGACAAATATATTTACCTTAAAATAATTAAGGATTTTATTTATCATGTCATAATGTTAAAGAAAGATGACTTTGGATAAAAAATTGAAATACTCTGTGTCTCTTGGGATTTTGTCTCAGCTCTAGTGATGAATGATGTAGCTCTTCTAAAGTCTCTTTCTTTACAAGGACCTTTTTTTTTTTTTAATTTGAGTGTATTCTCAGGGTGTTTACTTACGCAATTGAAGGAAAATCACCTTAAAAAGTGAAGAAGCATGGGCAGGAATCCTGTTATACTGTGTCTAGGAAATTTTTGTATAAGATTATATTCTGCAGCTAAAAAAATAATCCAGTGAAGTTCATGCTATTCTTGCTCTGAACCTGTTTCCACAGGTATTCTGAACCTATTACTTCACTTTGCAACCCTAGTAAGTATTCATTTTCTTGTTTTTAATGTGTGTATAGTAATCTGTTTTGAAGTTCAGAAGAGGTAACATGAGTGAAGTAGACAGACTGAGAGTATTATGAACATTAGCTGTTACTGTTATGCTCTGGAAGTCCATAAAAAAAGATAGAAAGGAGAAGACCCCAATAAACCAATCCTCTCTTAGTCACTGTATCCCATCTTCTGGAGGAATAGGGAAGCACTGGGATGTGAGGTTGGTTTTCATAAATAGAGGCACCATGCAGAGGAAGAGGGTTAAAGTGATCACCTCTGTAAAAGTGTTTAATGATGACAACCTGGGATAAAAGTAAGTCTGAGTGTTACCACAGCATATAGTATTCAAGTATGTCAAACTTAGGAGTGAGGCCCTTGTGTCCAAATCCTGCTTCTGCATTGTGTCATGTGGGGTTGGTTTCTTAAGCTCACCACAGATCTGTCTCTGTATAATGGGTATCTAAGATGGGTTGCTTGAGCATGGATATGTGCTCAGATGTGCTTAGTCACTCAGTTGCCCAGTCGCCCAACTCTCTGCAACCCCATGGACTGTAGCCTGCCAGTTTCCTCTGTCCATGTGATTTTACAAGCAAGAATACTGGAGTGGTTTGCCATGCCCTCCTCCAGGAGATCTTTCCGATCCAGGGACTGAACTAGGGTCTCCTGCATTGCAGGATTCTTTACTAGCTGCGTTACCAGGGAAGCCTGAGCATTGATATAAGTCATATTAAATAACATGGAACCATCTTAGAATGTAGCTGGTGCAGGCAAGTGCTCAAGAATTCACATTCTCAACAGTACTTTTCACAAACTGTTAATCATTTTTTAAAAAATATTATTTTTGTCTGTGCTGAGTCTTTATTGCTGTATGCAGGCTTTCTCTAGTTGTGGTGTGCAGGAGCTACACTTTGTTGCACACTATGGGCTCTAGGGTCTTCCTAGGTGGTGCTAGTGGTAAAGAACACATCTGCCAAGGCAAGAGATGTAAGAGATGTGGGTTCTATCCCTGGGTTGGGAAGATACCCTGGAGGAGGGAATGGCAACCCACTCCAGTATTAATACCTAGAGAATCCTCTGGAGAGGGGAACCTAGTGGGCTATATTCCGTAGGGTTGCAGGGAGTTGGACATGACTGAAGTGACTTGGCACATAAGAGTGGGCTCTAGGCACACAGGCTTCAGTAATTGCAGCGCATGGACTCAATAGCTGTGGCGCATGGGCTTGGTTGCTCCTCGGCATGGGATCTTCCTGGACAAGAGATAGAACCTGTGTTTCCTGGAGTCTTAACCATTGGACCACCAGGAAAGTCCTGTTAATCATTCTTCCCTTAAACTAGCTGCCAAAATTCATGCCTTTTCAGGCCCACTTATTCTGAAGAAAATAAAATACCAACCTGTTATATAGGATGGGGGAGGTTAATGCTGAATAAATTCTCCTTCACAAGTACGTGAATTTGACTTCTGAGCTATAAAACAAAAAGGTGAGCAATTCAAATTAAAATTATTTATGGGCCTAGAGATATTTTAAGAACCTTATCAAAATATAAGAAATTTTTATTGCATTCCAACAAAAATTTGTTTTAACTGCCTGAATTATTAAAATAAAAAACATTTCCTAATATTTTGGCTTGATCAGTGATGATTAAGTGTTTGAGGATTATTTCCACATGTTCTGCTTCGAGTCTTCCTGTTGGGGCAGATCTAAGGAAAGGAAGAGAGGCCAGTGCCAGTTCCATTCTGACCCCAGACATTGAAGTCAGGGTGAATCAGGCCATTGGAAGTCTGATGGTCTTTCAAGGGACAAAAGGTGGCTTTTTTCACCTCTACAAAACCTTCCAACAATGCAATAACAATGCAAGGACTTTCTTTATACCAGTGAAAACAGTTTTATTTTCTTTCATAATTAATAAAAATACATACCACCATTTTATGCTGAAACATTAAGCAAGTTGTTCATCCTCTCGGATATAAGGATGCTTTCTTGCAGACTTTTTCTTCTTTGTCTTTAAGAAGCAGGAATGTTTGCTATAGCACTGCGATTCAGAACAAGGTGAGCCACAGTGGGAAAGAGGCGCAAAGTGATGCAGGCACAGACGTGCACATTCTACCTCTTGCCTGGTTTAGAAGCAAGGGTGGAATAATTCATAGCCTCATCTGTGTCTAGAATTTTATTCTCACCTCTCCTTCATTCAGTAACACATTCAAAGCTTCCACACATCTTTCTCACATTTATTTTGTGCTTTTTCTTTCCATTTCAGACCTATTTCATTCCAGATCTTATTTTAATAACCATATGTGTACTATTAAAATAATGTGCTCACTTTTTTTGCTTCCTCAAAAAAAACTTTTATTAAAAAATTGCTAAACCTGAAGAACTGTTGAATTCTTGGAAATGCAGTCTTTACTATACCATCCTCTTTAAGTCTGGGCTAATCATTTAATTTCCCACATTTCTTCATCCAATCCACAGTGACTCCCTTAGAATTCCTGGAATATTTAGTGTCTACCCTCTTTTGCTTAAATAAGTACCATCTTACAAGTTTATTATAGTTGTAGAGTAGGAAACCATTATGTTCTCATTTGTCATTTAATTAAAATGTAAATGCAGAGTAAGTTTGAGATAAATTTTTTTCTGGATCTCTAGAGGAAAGCTTGCATTACTGCTTAGAGCTTATTTTGATTGATAAAACCACCAAATTAAGCTTGAAGATGGATGAGAAGAAAAGCAAAAGTAATTTGGGGGAACAACCAGTTTTTCTTGTTTTATTGAGACAAAATTGACATATAACATTGTGAAAATTTAAGGTAGATCATGTAGTGATCTATATATATATATATATACATATATGTAAATGATTACCACAATAAGATTAGTTAACATATGATGATCTTAAATAATTTTATTTGCTTTGTCTTATTTTTGCTTTTTTCATGGTGAGAACTTCTAAAATTTACTCTCTCAGTAACTTTCAAATATAAACATGTAAAATAGTATTCTTAACTATAGTCCACCATGCTATTCCCATTATCTTACTCATCTTATAACTGGAAGTTTACATGCTTTGACCATGTTTACACTTTTCCTCACATCCCACCTCCTCCATCTTTGCAAAGCACCAATCTGTTTTCTGTTTCTATGACTTTTTTTTTCTAGTTTTCACATTTATGTGAGATCATAAACTAAATATATGAAGGGGAAAAAAAACCCTGCCAGTAGGGCATAGAAAGAAATGCTATGTACTGGAATATTCTAAACCAGTGGCTCTCAAAAACTATAGTGTAGATCAGACACATCTTGTTTGATCTCACCCCAGAGTTTCTGATTCAGCAGGTCTGTGTTGTTTCCCAAGAATCTTATTTTCTGACAATTTCCCAAGTCATGCTTGTGTTGCTGGGCAAGGAACACATTTTGTGAACCACAAGTTCAGCTGAGTAAAGAAAATTTGGTAAATAAATAAATAAATAAAGGTTTGTTGTAAATCGTAAGGTGAGTTCACAGAAAGAAAGTAAGGCTCACTTTATTCTTGGATAATAGTGATAATAGAATGGCGTTTGTTAAATATCTTAGTTAATTTTTGTTTGCTGGTTGATTGGCTAATTTCATGACAGAATATATTAGGGGGGTTTAAGGAGGATGTAGGTATATAGAATTGGAAGGTAGCATGCATCAACCATGCTTTTAGGAGGTAAGAATTTGGTGTAGGAGAAATTACAATGATACTCAAATAAATAGAAGATCATGAGAGAATGTTTTCCAGGAGAGAACTATGCAGGGTACTGTATTGCTGGAACTGATTTTGAAAAGTTAAATTCAACTTATTATTCAAAGTTTTAATATTCCCATGTCACACAATGAGTTACTTTGTATTTTCATTGCTTTGTGATTATATCTAATGATTTGAAGTAGAATGCAAGTTTTCGGAATTTTTCCCATAGAGCATATACACTTATAAATAATCAACATTAACATTTTGGATGAATTTGTGAGTGGTTGTCTGAATAATGGAATTCAAAATGAATGAGAGAGAGAAAAAAAGTAGAGAGTGAACCCTTGGGGCAGAAGAATAAGAGAAAAAGAAAAAAAAATTGACTTTAAGATCAATAATATAGTGTATGAAAAATAAGCTGTTGCATTCACTGAGTTGAGTAAACAGTTATTAGATTAGGAATTCAACATGCTAGGCAAAAATCCAGGATCTACTTAAGATGGCCTCACAAAGGAATTTTGCATAAATTATCTCTTCTGAATGACAGTAATAAATACACAAATTAAACGTTTTACTAAAGAGCATGGAGTGTCCAGGGCTTCCCCAGTGGTGACTCAGCTGTAAAGAACCCTCCTGCAATGCACAAGTTGCAGGAGCCATGGGTTCTACCCCTGGGTGGAAGCTATCCCCTGGAGGAGGGCATGGCAACCCATTCCAGTACCCTTGCTTGGAGCAGGAGGCTACAGTCCATAGGTTCACAAACAGTATGTCACGACTGAAGCAACTTAGCATGCATGCATGCACACATGGGGTGTTTGCATTGTGCATCACTACGCTATGACTTTCAGAAGATTGGAGCCATTCTTCTGAAGCAAGATGGAAAGAATGTTTCTCATTTAAACACCAAGGAGGACATTTAATTCTCTCCATCATGTAAATGATGGGGTAACCTGTGATTTTAAAAAAAAAAAAAAAAAGAATGAAAAAATAAATAAATAAAAGGGAAAAGGAAAGCTGGCCAAGCAGGTGTGAATTAGGAGAATATGTTGCCTCAGATAGTTAAGTAGGAGATGTAGCTATAAATGCATGATACACTGAAATGATTTTGGAAAGACAACAGCAACAATGTTGGAGATCTGATGTAAAGGTAAAAACTTCTAACATGTTTGAAATTAACATTATGCTGAAAATGTAAAATTGTTCTGTTCTACCTGTGAGTAGTATTTAGTTAAATAAAATGTAACACAAGAAAAAATTTGAGACTGAGTTTTCTGTTGTTTGTGTTCCTAATAAGTTGTCTAAATATTTCTATATAAGACCTCTTAAGCCTTTTCATAAGGTTTGACTCTGAGTATCAGCAGTTGTCATTCATGCCAAGTGCTAAAGTATAATTTTGGAAAAGAGGATAAAATAATTACTCTTATACACATATGAAACAAACACAGGTCAAAATTTTTTATCCAACTCATTAAATATGAGAGAATCTGCAAGATATTATAAGTGGTTCAAAAGAGAAATCAAAGTACTACACACATGAAGACAGAAAAAGAATGCCGAAGTGAATTTGCAAGTAGATGTATAAAGGGTATAAATATAAAACAAAATGAATAACATCTAATTCGTATTTCTATGAAAAAGAATAATTTGCTATACTGACTATTCCTGCAACTTCATTAATTGAAATTACTTCAAAGACAATAAAATGCAATGATGATCCAATGCCTGTGCGCACACACACACACACACACACACACACACGAGTTTTCTAATTTCAAAGGTTTTCACAGTTTTTCTGACTCTGGCATAAGGAAGAAAGATATAATGAGTAGAGAAAATGCTTGTTGAAGGTTTTCTTGTTGAGAAGCTATGCGAGTTGTTTTTATATGCATTGTTCAATTGTATTAGAATAATAATCAGACAAGAAAGCTTACTCTGGAATTTGAGTCAACCAATGCTTAGATAATTAATTCATTAATTAAAAGTAAGTGAGTGGCTAAGTTTAAATTTGTGTTTAAGACTGATCGATCAAAATCCACTGCCTCTCTCACTACATATTGTAAAATTAAGTATGGATAATTTCACTTGAGTGAGATACAGAGAATTAGGCCTTAATCCACATAAAATTATGAAGTAGATGATTTGAACTGGACTGGCACCCCGTTCAGTCATACTACTATGTGATCACTGTGGTAAAACAAGCTCATTGGAACCCGCTATTAGTCTCATGAAATCTCAATTATTCTCACAGACATGAATGTGAGTGGGAGAAAGGGAAGTTAAAATAGAACAGCAAACCCTCTCAAGCTGAGCCTCAAGTTGTTTACTTTTGTTCTTTTTCTTTTAGAGTAAGTCAGTGATTAAATGTCAAAGAAATGGACAATTTTACCTCTAGGAGCACATTTTTTCTAATGGGATTCAGTGATATTCGGGAGATCCAGATCTTTCATGCTGTGCTTTTTTTGCTAATTTACCTGGCAGCTCTGCTTGGGAATCTTCTTATCATCACGCTCACCACCAAGGATCATTGCCTCCACACGCCAATGTACTTCTTCCTGAAGAACTTATCCTTTCTGGATGTTGGCCTCATTTCCATCCCTGTCCCCAAATCCATCATGAACTCTCTGACCAGTGACAACACCATTTCATTCTTTGGATGCGTTTCACAGGTGTTTTTCTTTTTCCTCTTAGCCACTACGGAAGTAGCGCTCCTCACAGTCATGTCCTATGACCGTTATATTGCCGTCTGCCACCCACTCAGGTATGACATTATCATGAGCCATGGAGCCTGTGTGCAGATGGCTGCCTCTTCATGGCTCAGTGGAAGTCTCAATGCAATTCTACACACAGCTTTTACCTTTTCCACACCCATGTGTGGATCTCCTGAAGTTCATCAGTTCTTCTGTGATGTCCCACAACTGCTCTCTCTGGCTTGTTCAGTTAACACTGGGGAATTAGTAGTCATTGTGCTCAGCCTAGTGCTAGATTTTGGCTGTTTTGTGTTTATTGATATATCTTATTTTCACATCTTCTCCACTGTGCTGAGGATACCCTCCAGACAAGGCAGATCCAAAGCTTTCTCCACATGCTTGCCACACCTCATTGTTGTGACTTTGTTTCTCTCTTCTGGGTATTTTGCCTACTTACGCCCATTACCCAAATCTCCATCACTTTTGGATTTGTTAATTTTAGTATTCTATACTGTGGTGCCACCCACCATGAACCCCCTTATCTACAGCCTGAGAAATAAGGATATGAATATGGCACTAAGGAAACTGAAAATAACTGGATATTTTCAATCAAATTAGAAGAATTAATTTTACATCCATTGTGATCTTTTAATTCACTGACATAATTATCTGAGACATTGATGGCACATTCTGAGAGTAATATTAAATGTGTAGAGTAAGATTATCATGAAAAATTTGGTTTTACTTATTGAAGTGATACTAATAAGCATGATGCCTGTTGAGACCAAATGGATGATAAAACCAATAGGGTTCTAATTGAAATTGTAAAGATATATGTTGTCCTTACGTTTATCATCCTAATGGAAACACCATTTTATGTGACAACTGGCAAACTGGGAGAGGTGCTAGGACTTCAGATATAAACTCGGGCTCTTGCAGGCAAACCAATTTTATGGTCATTTTTAGCAAATGTGATACCTGAAATTCCTTGTTGGATGATGTATATAATTCACTCTCAAATTAAAGAAACCAGGTAGAGGTGAAGTGAACACTGCAAAACATTGCAAATATAACCAAATGCAACTCAATTGTACAAGTTAAAATGGCCAATTTTATGCTATGTGGATTTCACCTTATCAACAAGACAAAAACAAAAACACAGCAACAGTCTGTTATCTATCTGTCTTCCTCTTTTCTTTCTCAAACCTACAATATGGCATTTTCTGGTATAGCTTGCACCCGTGCAGTCTACTGAGACAAGACACATATACTAAAGCTTAGCTTTGTTATATGCACATATATTTGCTCATACTAATATTAAAACAAGCTCCTGGGTGCATGGAGTAAAGGGGCCAAACACAAAAATACTTAGCATGAAGGCAGGTGTAGGGAGGCAATTTGTGCTTTTGTAAAGCAAATATCTAAGCTATATTTAAAGGCTAAGAAGGAATTGAATCTGGAAAATGGGGAGGAAAACTGAAGTAAAGACGTATTGGAAAATGAAAACAAATTTAAAAAAAGGGCAAAAATGTGTTATAAAAACTGTGTGACTGATACAGGACTGAACTAAAATGACCCTTGTCCTAAAAGACAATGAGAAAGACATAAGCGAGGAACTAGAATAAGCAGAGGGCAAAGAGGCTGAACAAGATTCTAAGAGGCTCAAAACATACAGTGAGAGATGAAGCTTTGATCAAATGTTGAGAAGAAGAGAGATAGATATAGGAAATTTCAATCGTATGACTTAGATATGTTTAAGGAAGTAAAAACAAAAGTCAAGAAATTTGAGTTTGCAAATAATGAGCTTTAGATCTTCAACTTCTGGAAATACAATCCACTATGATCTTTTCTTTGTTCCTAATCTAGTGATAGATGTTCCTTCTTTTGTACATTTCTTCATGAGACCTCTCGGGATTGTTCCAGGCTAGCTCAGTTTCTCTATGTGCTTCCTGAGCATTACATTTCTCCAGCACAGTACTTCAGTCAGTTCAGTTCAGTCGCTCAGTCGTGTCCGACTCTTTGCAACCCCAAGAATTGCAGCATGCCAGGCCTCCCTGTCCATCACCAACTCCCAGAGTTCACTCAGACTCACATCCATCGAGTCAGTGATGCCATCCAGCCATCTCATCCTCTGTCGTCCCCGTCTCCTCCTGCCCCCAATCCCTCCCAGCATCAGAGTCTTTTCCAATGAGTCAACTCTTCGCATGAGGTGGCCAAAGTACTGGAGTTTCAGCTTTAGCGTTCTTCCTTCCAAAGAAATCCCAGGGCTGATCTCCTTCAGAATGGACTGGTTGGATGTCCTTGCAGTCCAAGGGACTCTCAAGAGTCTTCTCCAACACCACAGTTCAAAACCGTCAATTCTTCAGTGCTGAACTTTCTTCACAGACCAACTCTCACATCCATACATGACCACTGGAAAAACCACTTATTTTTAATTAATTTTTGCTCCTGGAATATAGTTGCTTCACAATGTTGTGTTAATTTCTGCTGTACATCAAAGTGAATCAGTTATATGTATACATATATCCTTTCTTTTAATGCTAATTTTTATTGAAATTTGACATATATTTCTGTAAGTCTTTGATAAATGTCTCTCCTTGGCTAAATTGTATTATCCTGGAGGTAGGTTTAAATCTTCAGTGAATAGCTTGTTGTGTAATCTAGAGTAGACATTCAGTAAATGTTTATCTAATACATGGATTAATGGAAAATACATATATCTTTTCCTATTCCCATAAGACATTGTTATCATTTATTTTTTTAAATGGACATCTTGCTTATATTGCCCATGTTGGATGCATTTGTGATTATAGTGATTACATTCTAGGAATCAGCGAAATAAAATGGACTGGAATGGGTTAATTTAACTCAGATGACCATTATATCTACAACTGCAGGCAGGAATCCCTCAGAAGCAATGGAGTAGCCATCATGGTCAACAAAAGAGTCTGAAATGCAGTCCTAGGATGCAGTCTCAAAAATGACAGAATGATCTCTGTTCATTTCCAAGGTAAACCATTCAATATCACAGTAATCCAAGTCTATGCCCCAACCAGTAATGCTGAAGAAGCTGAAGTTGAAGATTCTATGAAGACCTTTAAGACCTTTTAGAACTAACACCCAAAAAAGATGTCCTTTCATTATAGGGGACTGGAATGCAAAAGTAGGAAGTCAAGAAACACCTGGAGTAACAGGCAAATTTGACCTTGGAATGCAGAATGAAGCAGGGCAAAGACTAATAGAGTTTTGCCAAGAAAATGCACTGGTCATAGCAAACACCGTCTTCCAACAACACAAGAGAAGACTCTACACATGGACATCACCAGATGGTCAACACCAAAATCAGATTGATTATATTCTTTGCAGCCAAAGAAGGAGACGCTCTATACAGTCAACAAAAACAAGACTGGGAGCTGACTGTGGCTCATGAGCTCCTTATTGCCAAATTCAGACTTAAATTGAAGAAAACAGGAAAACTGCTAGACCATTCAGTTATGACCTAAATCAAATCCCTTATGATTATACAGTGGAAGTGAGAAATAGATTTAAGGGCCTGGAGCTGATAGATAGAGTGCCTGATGAACTATGGAATGAGATTTGTGACATTGTATAGGAGACAGGGATCAAGACCATCCCCATGGAAAAGACATGCAAAAAAGCAAAATGGCTGTTTGGGGAGTCCTTACAAATAGCTGTGAAAAGAACAGAAGGGAAAAGTAAAGGAGAAAAGGAGAGATATAAGCATCTAAATGCAGAGTTACAACAAGAGCAAGAAGAGATAAGAAAGCCTTCCTCAGGGATCAATGCAAAGAAATAGTGGAAAATAATAGAATGGGTGGAGAAGTCTGACAGAATGTGGTTCACTGAAGAAGGGAATGGGAAACCACTTCAGTATTCTTGCCATGAGAACCCCATGAACAGTATGAAAAGGCAAATGATAGGATACTGAAAGAGGAACTCCCCAGGTCAGAAGGTGCCCAATAGCTACTGGAGATCAATGGAGAAATAACTCCAGAAAGAATGAAGGGATGGAGCCAAAGCAAAAAACAATACCCAGCTGTGGATGTGACTGGTGATAGAACTAAGGTCCGATGCTGTAAAGAGCAATATTGCATAGGAACCTGGAATGTCAGGTCCAGGAAGCAAGGCAAATTAGAAGTGGTCAAACAAGAGATGGCAAGAGTGAACGTCGACATTCTAGGAATCAGGGAAATAAAATGGACTGGAATGGGTGATTTTAACTCAGATGACCATTATATCTACAACTGTGGGCAGGCATCCATCAGAAGAAATGGAGTAGCCATCATGGTCAACAAAAGAGTCTGAAATGCAGTACTTGGATGCAATCTCAAAAATGACAGAATGATCTCTGTTCGTCTCCAGGGCAAACCATTCAATATCACAGTAATCCAAGCCTATGCCCCAACCAGAAACTCTGAAGAAGCTGAAATTGAATGGTTCTAAGAAGACCTACAAGACCTTTTAGAACTAACACCCAAAAAAGATGTCCTTTTCATTATAGGGGACTGGAATGCAAAAGTAGGAAGTCAAGAAACACCTGGAGTAACAGGCAAGTTTGGCCTTGGAATGCAGAATGAAGCAGGGCAAAGGCTAATAGCGTTTTGCCAAGAAAATGCACTGGTCATAGCAAACACCATCTTCCAACAACACAAGAGAAGACTCTACACATGGGCATCACCAGATGGTCAATACCAAAATCAGATTGATTATATTCTTTGCAGCCAAAGAAGGAGAAGCTCTATACAGTCTACAAAAACAAGACTGGGAGCTGACTGTGGTTCAGATCATGAGCTCCTTATTGCCAAATTCAGACATAAATTGAAGAAAGTAGGGAAAACCACTAGACCACTCAGGTATGACCTAAATCAAATCCCTTATGATTATACAGTGGAAGTGAGAAATAGATTTAAGGGCCTGGATCTGATAGATAGAGTGCCTGATGAACTATGGAATGAGATTTGTGACATTGTAGAGGAGACAGGGATCAAGACCACCCCCATGGAAGAGAAATGCAAAAAATAAAAATGGCTGTCTGAGGAGGTCTTACAAATAGCTGTAAAAAGAAGAGAAGCAAAAAGCAAAGGATGAAAGGAAAGATAAGCATCTGAATGCAGAGTTCCAAAGAATAGCAAGAAGAGATAAGAAAGCCTTCTTCAGTGATCAATGCAAACAAATAGAGGAAAACAACAGAATGGGAAAGACTAGAGATCTCTTCAACAAAATGAGATACCAAGGGAACATTTCATGCAAAGATGGGCTCGATAAAGGACAGAAATGGTATGGACCTAACAGAAGCAGAAGACATTAAGAAGAGGTGGCAAGAATACACAGAAAAACTGTACAAAAAACATCTTCATGACCCGGATAATCACGATGGTGTGATCACTCATCTAGAGCCAGACATCCTGGAAAGTGAAGTCAAGTGGGCCTTAGAAAGCATCACTACAAACAAAGCTAATGGAAGTGATAGAATTCCAGTTGAGCCCCAGGGATCCTGTATCGATCCTGGACTGGCAATTTGTTTCTTATATGATATTATACATGCTTCAATGCCATTCCCCTAAATCATCCCACCCTCGCCCTCTCCCACAGAGTCCAAAAGACTGTTCTATACATCTGTATCTCTTTTGCTGTCTCGCATATAGGGTTATCATTACTATCTTTCTAAATTCCATATATATGCATTAGTATACTGTATTGGCGTTTTTCTACTTCACTCTGTATAATCGGCTCCAGTTTCATCCACCTCATTAGAACTGATTCAAATGTATTCTTTTTAATGGCTGAGTAATACTCCATTGTGTATATGTACCACAGCTTTCTTATCCATTCATTTGCTGATGGACATCTAGGTTGCTTCCATGTCCTGGCTATTATAAACAGTGCTGCAATGAACACTGGGGTACATGTGTCTCTTTCAATTCTGGTTTCCTCAGTGTGCATGCCCAGCAGTGGGATTGCTGGGTCATAAGGCAGTTCTATTTCCAGTTTTTAAAGGAATCTCCACACTGTTCTCCATAGTGGCGGTATTAGTTTGCATTCCCACCAACAGTGTAAGAGGGTTCCCTTTTCTCAACACCTTCTCCAGCATTTATTGCTTGTGGATTTTTGGATCACAGCCATTCTGACTGGCATGAAATGGTACCTCATTGTGGTTTTGATTTGCATTTCTCTGATAATGAGTGATGTTGAGCATCTTTTCATGTGTTTGTTAGCCATCTGTGTGTCTTCTTTGGAGAAATGTCTGTTTAGTTCTTTGGCCCATTTTTTTGATTGGGTCGTTTATTTTTCTGGAATTGAGCTGCAGGAGTTGCTTGTATATTTTTGAGATTAATTGTTTGTCAGTTGCTTCATTTGCTATTGTTTTCTCCCATTCTGAAGGCTGTCTTTTCACCTTGCTTATAGTTTCCTTTGTTGTGCAGAAGCTTTTAATTTTAATTAGGTCTCATTTGTTTATTTTTGCTTTTATTTCCAATATTCTGGGAGGTGGGTCATAGAGGATTGTGCTGTGATTTATGTCGGAGAGTGTTTTGCCTATGTTGTCCTCTAGGGGTTTTATAGTTTCTGGTCTTACATTTAGATCTTTAGTCCATTTTGAGTTTATTTTTGTGTATGGTGTTAGAAAGTGTTCTAGTTTCATTCTTTTACAAGTGGTTGACCAGTTTTCCCTGTTGACCACTTGTTGAAGAGATTGTCTTTTCTCCATTGAATATTCTTGCCTCCTTTGTCAAAGATAAGGTGTCCATAGGTGCGTACAGAGTGTTTTATAAGAAATTAATCAAAAGGAAATGGGGAAAAATAGTTTTAAAACATTATGTGATTTTCTTTAACCACAAAAAATAGCTATTTTTCATAGTAGTGCTTTAAACCATTTTTTGACCATTATGTAAACTTTATTACCAGAATCTTCCCTGGAACTTTTCTTAGTGCTTCCTTGACCTCTTTGTTCCTCAGAGTATAA
>NW_024070189.1:68407798-68484790 GCF_014754425.2 Oryx dammah | reverse complement strand
TTTTCCCCCTCTGGGTCCTAGTGTGCACAAGACTTTGTGGGTGCCCTCCAAGAGTGGAGCTTCTGTTTTCTCCAGTGTTGTGGAAGTCCTGCAATCAGACCCCAGTGGTCTTCAAAGCCAGATTCTCTAGGGACTCTTCCTCTCATTCCCTGACCTCCAAGTGTGAAGTTTGACATGGGGCTCAGAATTCTCCTGTGGAATAACTTCTGGGTATAATTATTTTTCAGTTTGTGGGTCGCTTACCTGCTGGGTATGGCACCCCACTCCAGTACTCTTGCCTGGAAAATCCCATGGACGGAGGAGCCTGGTGGGCTGCAGTCCACGGGGTCACTAAGAGTCGGACACAACTGAGAGACTTCACATTCACGTTTCACTTTCATGCATTGGAGAAGGAAATGGCAACCCACTCCAGTGTTCCTGCCTGGAGAATCCCAGGGAGGGGGGAGCCTGGTGGGCTGCTGTCTATGGGGTTGCACAGAGTCGGACACGACTGAAGTGACTTAGCAGTAGCAGCACCTGCTGGGTATGGGATTTGATTGTATTATGACCACACCCCTTCTACTGATTCATTCTGCCTTCTCTTTGTCTTTGGATGTGGGGTATCTTTTTTTAGTAGGTTTTTTCATGGTGGTTCAGCAGTTGTGAATTCCTTTCACATGAATTTCATTTCATCACTGCACAGATTCTCTAGTTGTAGCACGCAAACTTAGTTGCTGTTCAGTGTGTGGAATCTAAGTTCCTCGACCAGGGATGAAACCCATGTTCCCTGCATTGCAAGGTGGATTCTTAGCCACTGGACCACCAGGGAAGTCTCTGAGATTTATTTTTAAATGCTTAAATACCTAAGATACATTGATGAACAGATAATGGTTACTAGGCAGAGTTTTCCACAGAGAGAGACCAATACAAAAAATGCATCTATATCTATATCTATCTACCTATCTATCATCGATCTATCTACCTCTCTATAGATAGAAAGACAGAGAAAGAATTTTCTCACACAAAAGTAATGATTGCTAAGTCTGAAATTTCTAAGTGGGCCTGACAGCTTAAAATTTAGCTAAGAATTGAAGCTGCATCTTGAGTCTGAATTCTGTAGGACAGGAGTCTGGAAATTTAGGCCAGACTTCTATGTTGCAGTCTTAGAAAGAATTCTTTCTTTCTTGGTTTATATCAGTCTTTTTTAATTAAGGCTTTTCGTTGATTGGATGAGGCCCACACAACATTATAAAAGGTTAAGTGAAGTGAGTGAAAGTCACTCAGTTGTGTCCGACTCTTTGTGACCCCATGGACTGTCTGTGGAATTCTCCAGGTCAGCATACTGCAGTGTGTCCAGTTCAGTTCAATTCAGTCGCTCAGTCGTGTCCGACTCTTTGTGACCCCATGAATCGCAGCACGCCAGGCCTCCCTGTCCATCACTAACTCCCGGAGTTCACTCAGACTCGTGCCCATCGAGTCAGTGATGCCATCCAGCCATCTCATCCTCCATCGTCCTCTTCTCCTCCTGCCCCCAATCCCTGCCTGCATCAGAGTCTTTTCCAATGAGTCAACTCTTCACAAGAGGTGGCCAAAGTACTGAAGTTTCAGCTTTAGCATCATTCCTTCCAAAAAAATCCCAGGGTTGGTCTCCTTTAGAATGTACTGGTTGGATCTCCTTGCAGTCCAAGGGACTCTCAAGAGTCTTCTCCAACACCACAGTTCAAAAGCATCAATTCTTCAGTGCTCAGCTTTCTTCACAGTCCAACTCTCACATCCATACACGACTACTGGAAAAACCATAGCCTTGACTAGACGGACCTTAGTCAGCAAAGTAGTCTCTGCTTTTGAATATGCTATCTAAGTTGGTCATAACTTTTCTTCCAAGGAGTAAGCGTCTTTTAGTTTCATGGCTGCAGTCACCATCTGCAGTGATTTTGGAGCCCCCCAAAATAAAGTCTGACACTGTTTCCACTGTTTCCTCATCTATTTCCCATGAAGTGATGGGACAGGATGCCATGATCTTCATTTTCTGAATGTTGAGCTTTAAGCCAACTTTTTCACTCTCCTCTTTCACTTTCTTCAAGAGGCTTTTTAGTTCCTCTTCACTTTCTGCCATAAGGGTGGTGTCATCTGCACATCCGAGGTTTTAATGTTTGTCCCGGCAATCTTGAATCCAGCTTGTGTTTCTTCCAGTCCAGCGTTACTCATTCCTTTAAGATTAGGTTCCTTTAAGATTGAAAGTGAAAAGTGAAAGTGAAGTCGCTCAGTCGTGTCCAACTCTTGGTAAAAGTATATGTAAAAGCAGCCTTTATATATATGTAACTGACAAGCGAACTCACATGTAGCATATATAAAATATCTCTAAAAAATACAAGGAAAAGACTGACAAAACAACTGAAAGGGTCAAATGATTTGAAGAATTGTCTTAAAATCACAGCAGATGGTGATTGAAGCCATGAAATTATATGACGCTACTACTTGGAAGGAAAGTTATGACCAGCCTAGACAGCATAGAAAAGCAGAGACATTACTTTGTCAACAAAGGTCTATCTAGTCAAGACTATGGTTTTTCTAGTAGTCATGTATGGATGTGAGAGCTGGACTATAAGGAAAGCTGAGTGCGAAAAGTAGCCCACCAGGCTTCTCCATCCATGGGATTCTCCAGGCAAGAGTACTGGTTTGGGTTTCCATTTCCTTCTCCAGGGGATCTTCCCGACTCAGGGATTGAACCCAGGTCTCCCGCTTTATAGGCAGACTCTTTATCATCTGATCCACTAGGGAAGTCCTCCTTTAAGATTCAGTTCAGTTCTGTTCAGTCGCTCAGTTGTGTCCAACTCTTTAGGCTTTGATAAATATATTTTATTTTAATTTTAAGAAGAGGGAAACTGAAAGTGATCTCCCTAACTCCCTCTTCTCTCCCCCCACCTTTTCTTGCTCTCTCTCATGTATATTTTTTTGTTTGCTTATACAGTTATCTTTTTTCTTTATATATATATGTATATATGCATTATTGACGTATACTTGACTTATGGTGTTAAGGTGATTCAGTCATATGTATAAATATATATTATCTTTGAAATTATTTCCCATTATAGGTTATTACAAGATATTGATTATAGTTCCCTGTGCTATACAGTAAAGCTTTGTTGCTTGTTCCTCATCTATTTTTTAAATTAGAAATCTAGCATTCTATTCATACTAAGTCAAACAACTGGAAGCAAAATATCATACATTTTTTAGGCAAAAGTTCATAAGTTTTCTAAAATATATATATTAGCATCAATACAAGAAAGAATTAAATATGAATATGTCTAGGAGATAGACATATAAATATATAAGTATATTTATATTAAATATTATTGAAAATTTGAAATCTCCAAAATGCTGTATAAGAGATGAGAACTACTAAACTTTCCACCCTTAAGAAAAGATAAAGATGTATAAAGAGTGACAACACAGCAATGTTTACTATGATAGAGGTGCTAGTCTTTCTATGAAGACCACCTTAATTTTACACCTAAATACTGTAACCCTATTTGAATTTATGTGGTACTATTGATGGACAGGGAGGCTTGGCATGCTGCAGTTCATGGGGTCACAAAGAGTGGGGCGCGACTGAGCGACTGAACTGAACTGAACTGAACAGATGCATATATATGATCATGCTGCTGCTGCTGCTGCTGCTAAGTCGCTTCAGTCGTGTCCCACTCTGTGCGACCCCATAGACGGCAGCCCACCAGGCTCCCCGGTCCCTGGGATTCTCCAGGCAAGAACACTGGAGTGGGGTGCCATTTCCTTCTCCAAAGCATGAAAGTGAAAAGTGAAAGTGAAGCCGCTCAGTCATGTCCGACTCTCAGCGACCCCATGGACTGCAGCCTATCAGGCTCCTCAGTCCATGGGATTTTCCAGGCAAGAGTACTGGAGTGGAGTGCCATTGCATTCTCCATATATGATCGTACTTAACTACTAATAATACTATGTTTCTAATAATCATTCCCTACACTTGCTCTTCCTGAGGAAATAACATTTAATTCTACATCCCATCAGTTTAACCTAGGACTTGAACATTTATATGTATTAAAATTCTTAAATCAATAAGTGGATCAAGTGTTATACACTCAAATATTTTTTTTTTTACTGTTTTCATGTTTGTTTGATTTTTATTACTCAACTGAAAGTAAAGTTTTTATAATTAAAATATCTTCCCTGCATCCAGGCAATGTACAGTTTAATGTGTTTGTGCTTAAATAAATTTGATTTACTTTGATTTTTACCATTACTATTATCATGTGTAAAACTTGATGTACTATATCCATGAATGTACATTTTCCTTAAAGTGAAATATTAGTTCCATTCATTAGTGTTTCTTACCAAAGAGAATGCCCAGAAGATGGCTAACAGGTTAACAGTGAATAAAAATATATAGAGAGATCATGAAGATATATTTTCTTTCTTTCTTTCTTTTTTTTTTTTGAAGATATATTTTCTTATTTGCCTCTTCATGTTACCCTTTATCTCTCTCTAGTTAGATTAAAATTACCCATGTGGATCTGAGGAAGATGTGTAGCTGAATAGCACTATGTTCTATTCCCTGGAGAGGATAACCTATTGTACCACTAAAGCTATTGATAAAGATGAGAAAGTTTTTCTGGAGGCCTACAAGAAATAGATTGCCAGACTAACACAGATTTCAAGATACAAAATGAAATGTGTAGCTATGTGAATCTATAAACTATAATAATCCAAAATTTTTAAAGATTAATGTTCTTATAAACATGAAATAAAAAGTGAATAAATCAGTAAAAGTATGTTTGGCAAGTTTGCTCATATTAGAACCCTTCAGAGCATGACACCTTGTTGAGCCAATTGGCATTATGACTTTGAATTTTTATCACTTATTTCTTAGGATAAAGAGCATATCATGAAATTAACTATGCTTTTTTTTTTTTTTTTTTTGCACTTGTTACTCAAACATGTAAACTGATACCGCTTGATTCAAGCCAGGTTATTTCTCCCAATGACAGCTCTGTATCTCCATTTGAACACATAGTTGTAAACTAATTGTCAAATTGTTATCTCAGAAGGGGGATAAATAGGGACACTTGATAGAGATCATATTAAATCTGTTGATTGCTATGGGTAGTATGGCCATTTTAACAAGACTTATTCAAATCCAAGAGCATGGGATATCTTTTGATTTCTTTGAGTCATTTTTTATTTACTTTAACAATGTTTTATAGCTTCAGTGTATATCTTTCACTTTCCTTACTAAGTTTATTCCTAGTTTGTTTTGCCTTTTTTTGACCCAATTTTAAATGGGATTAAAAAAAATCTCTTTCTGATACTTCATTGTTAAAGAAATGCAACATATTTCTGTATATGACTCTTATATCTAACACACACATATGCACATATATTCACAAACACTTTTGATTATTTTAACCAAACTTTTTACAGCTAGTTATGAGCAAAGCTCTATGATTTATAAAAATGTTAATGTTTTTGACAATATTATTGTGTATAAAGTCAACCCCTTACTGGAGAGATACATAGAGCATTATGACACCATCATATGAAACATCAGTCTAGGTTTTAAATTTAGAATAGCTCTGGAGAGGAAAATCTAGAGAAATCTGTCATACATCAGAAAATTATTACTGACAACATTGAAAGACTTTCAGTTTATGTTTCAATGTAACTCAGAGTAATATGCATTTTAAAGCATGAGTCAACATTTACACATGCATAACTCAGTTCATATACATGGCATTATAAGTTACATTTTAATAAAAATAATTGGCATTATTTCTACATAATCAAGTAAGTTACAACAAAATAAGTATTTGTGGAATTGTAACTGAGATCTATCCTGGAGTCTAGAACTGTGCTTCCTAATACAGCAAGCATAACACACATGAGGCTACAAAGCACTTGATATTGAATTGATCAAAATTAACATGTACTATAAATGTAAATACACACAGACTTTGAAAGGCTAAATATGAAAATACATACAATAGTTAATATATAATTTTGCATGCATTCTACATTGGAATGATAATATTCTACATATAGTTATTTAAAAATTAATATAAAATGCTACATTTACTTATTTATTTTTTCTAAGAGGCCGGAAGAAAATTTGGAATTGCATATGCATTTTGTATTTTGTACTATTGGACAGCAGTGGCAGAAGCAGAAAGAAAGATAATGCTCTTATCTTTGAAAAGGCCACCATCTATTATTATATTTTGTGCATAAATTTTTATAATACAATATTGAAAACATAATGTTGATTTTGTTTAATGTGTAATTTCAATAAAAATTATATTTTATTTCACAGCATATACTCATCAATATACTTAATTTGTTAAAAGAGAAAACTTTTTTAAAAGGAGAAATCTATATTTAACATAAACAAGAAAGAGAAATTTAAGAGAATGTAAACCATTAAATGGGTTCTGGGTTTGGGGGAAGATGTATATAAAACATGAAATACTAGCCCTTTTTCCTATCTCAGTTCAGTTCACTAAGGTAAGCAAAATTCCGCTCTTTCTATTAAGTTTGAAGTAGAAAGAAAAGCATTAAAAACATAAAGAAAGACTGAAAAAATGGGAGGAAAAAGATAAAATAGAGCTAATAAAAAAAAGAAGTAAGAGAATGAGATAAGAATGGATGGAGAGAAAAGAGGAGCATAAATATAAATACTGAGTTTTAAGTTTACTATTTATATTTGTGCTCCCCTTTTGTTTTACACTGTTGGGAAAGCAAACTGGCACAGCCACCTCAGAGATTCCTTAAAAAACTAGGGAATAGAACCACCATATGACCCAACAATCCCACTGCTATGCATAGACTGCAAGGAAACAAGAATTGAAAGAGACATATGTAGCCCAAAGTTCATTGCAGCACTATTTACAATAGCTAGGACATGGAAGCAGCCTAGATGAATAGGTAAGGAAGTGTGGTACATAGACACGGTGGAATATTACTCAGCCACAAAAAAGAACACATTTGAGTCAGTTCTAATGAGGTGGATGAACCTGGAGCCTATTTGTCAGAAAGAGAAAGACAAATACTGTATATTAATGCATATCTATGAAATTTAGAAAGACAGTACCGATGATCCTACATGCACAGCAGCAAAGGAGGCACAGACATAAAGAACTGACTTTTGGACTCAGTGGCAGAAGGTGAGGGTGGAATCATTTCAGAGAATAGCACTGAAACATGTGCATTGCCATATGTAAACTAGATGACCACTGTGAGTTTGATGCATGAAGCAGGGCACACAAAGTCAATGCTCTGGGAAAACCCAGAGGGACAAGGTGGGGAGAGAGGTGGGAGAAAGGTTCAGGATGGGAGGGACACATATACCTGTGGCTGATTCGTGTTATGTATGGCAAAAATCATCACAATATTATAATTATCCTCCAATTAAAATAAATAAATTAACTAAATATATATATGTATCAGTTCAGTTCAGTCATTCAGTCATGTTCAACTCTTTGCGACCCCATGAATTGCAGCACGCCAGGCCTCCTCATCCATCACCAACTCCCGGAGTTCACTCAGACTCAAGTCCATCGAGTCAGTGATGCCATCCAGCCATCTCATCCTCTGTCGTCCCCTTCTCCTCCTGCCCCCATTCCCTCCCAGCATCAGAGTTTTTTCCAATGAGTCAACTCTTTGCATGAGGTGGTCAAAGTACTGGAGTTTCAGCTTTAGCATCCTTCCTTCCAAAGAAATCTCAGGGCTGATCTTCAGAATGGACTGGTTGGATCTCCTTGCAGTCCAAGGGACTCTCAAGAGTCTTCTCCAACACCACAGTTCAAAAGCATCAATTCTTTGGTGCTCAGCCTTCTTCACAGTCCAACTCTCACATCCATACATGACCACAGGATATATATATATATATATATATATATATAAATACCTTAAAAAATGCATCTATGAAAATAGTAAATGATATTTAGAGAATTAGAAATATATAAGTTAAACAAAAGTAGGATGATAAAATAAAACATAAACTTTCTTATGGCTGGCTGGAAAAAAAAAATTAAACTGTCTTTGCTAAAGTTTCATCTTAACCAGAAATGTGTAGTAAGTGATGCATCATTTGCTATTACAATCCATAAGATTCTTCTTTGTGACTGATTCTTGATTATTCTTGATTATTCTTGATTTTCTATTTTTAATGAATATATTTTAAACAGAAGTTTTAAAAAATTCTCTTTTACTCTGTTTCTAACAGAAGAAAAAGCATTTTGATAAGAAAAATAAAATTACATTTCTTCATAACTTCTAGAATAAGATTGTAAAATATGATACTAGGAAAAAAACATGGTGTGTAAATTTTGGAGAAATAATATAATCATGTAAAGAAATTGTGATGATATTAACAAAAGAAATGAAACCATCAGAATAACACAAACAGAATCTTTTGATATGAAATTAATGATGGAATACATTCAATACATTTTGTGTTTCCCAGACCACCCTCAACTTCACAAAAAAATATAAAAATAATTGGATATAAATTGATTGCAGAATATGTAAATTTGGTATAGCTATGGCAGGAAAGATGGCAAACATGATAATGTTAATAGATCTAGCTCTCAATAAATGATTTCACTTACTTTACTTAATGTATGTACCATACAATTTAAAGTCAGCAGGGTACTTATATATTTAGTAACAATTTACCACCCAGTATTTTGCCTAAGGCTGCCTTCATATCCTTGTTCCTCAGACTATAGATGAGAGGGTTCAGGCTGGGAGGTAATACAGAGTATAATACAGACATGAAGAGACTCAGTGATGATGCAGACTTAGAATTAGTCCCTAAATAATTGGCAGTACCTGAAAAGAGAAACAATACTACAACAGTGAGATGGGGTACACAGGTAGAAAGAGTTTTGAACCTGCCTTGTGCAGACGGAATCCTCAGGACAGCTGAAAAAATGTAAACATAAGAGGCAATCAGGAAAAGAAAGCATACAAAAGCAAAAGCACAGCTAGCAATGACAAATGCATATTCTAGAATTTGTTCTTCTGAACAAGCAAGGGTGAGCACTGAAGGAATATCACAGAAGAACTGATGTACTATGTAAGGCCCACAGAAAGGTACAGAGAATGTACCTGCAACATGAATGGATCCATAGGCACACCCACTAGCCCATGATGCTATCACCATCTGCAGACAGGTGCCTCTATTCATGGTTGTCTCATAGTACAGAGGATGGCAGATGGCAACATAGCGGTCATAGGACATCACTATAAGGAGGGCATACTCTGTGCCAGCCAAAAAAATGAAAAGAAAAATTTGTGAGGCACATCCCAGGAAAGAGATGGAATGGCTTTTGGTCAGAGAGTTTATGATGGATTTGGGCACAGTGACAGAGATGTAGCAGATATCAATCAAGGACAAATTCTTCAGGAAGAAATACATGGGTGACTGGAGACGCTGGTCAGTGGTGGTGAGGATAATAATGAGGAGGTTCCCCATCAGTGCTGTCAGGTAAACCAGGAAGAGGAATGGAACACAGAGTCCTTGTAGCACCTGGCTATCAGTGAATCCCATGAGCAAAAATTCTGTTATGATGGTAGCATTGGTTAATTTCTCAGTCATGCTGATTCTTACTTGTAAAAATAAAGATTATACTAGTAACTAGTTCATTCAGATATGGTAACATTCATCTTTACTTAACTTTTGATATGGCTTTATCCTGAGTGAGGCATAGCTCATCAGAATAACTCTGAAAATACATTGTATAGATTTCCCTTCTTATAAAATTAACAGATAGAAATAAGATTTGGAGAAGGCGATGGCACCCCACTCCAGTACTCTTGCCTGGAAGATCTCATGGACGGAGGAGCCTGGTAGGCTGCAGTCCATGTGTTTGCTGAGAGTCGGACACGACTGAGCGACTTCACTTTCACTTTTCACTTTCATACATTGGAGAAGGAAATGGCAACCCACTCCAGTATTCTTGCCTGGAAAATCCCATGGATGGAGGAGCCTGGTGGGCTGCCATCTATGGGGTCACACAGAGTTGGACACGACCAAAGCAACTTAGCAGCAGCAGCAGCAGCAACAGAAATAAGATTGATATTAAGGAGAGCTTAGAAAAGGTGCAAAGTGAAATGAAATGCTATTGTTTAGTTGTCTACAGAACAGGAGAATTTTATATTTCATGTTTCAGGTAGATAGCAGACAGGTGTAAAGCCTTTAGGACATATCTGTGTGTCAAGCAGCTAACACACTTTGCAAGTACAGGCAACAAAGAAAACACTGTTTCTTTTTCCTACTCAGAAGTTATTTTCCAATCACTTCTCTAGACCTTGAGAAAGATCAAAGTAAAAAATACAACAAAATGTAACAAAATTAAAGAAAAAATAATATCAAATGAAATCAAAGATGATACAGAAAATATCTGAGGCAGAATATGGGAGAAGCATGCATTAGTGTGACAGTGGGATATTAGCTGGTTATTGATATTAGATAGAAATATTCATAACAGAAATATGACACCAGCATTGACATTTCCTACCATATATATCTATTTCTTGTGCCTGCCTGCACAGTTCCTTGAAACTACCAGAAGAGAAGTGTCTTGTTCAGGGCCATAAAATGAATCTCTCAAAGACACCAGCTTTCATTTAAACAAAATGTGCATGGTGTTTCTTAGCCACTCAGAGACAAGCCTCATTATCATACTCTACTCCTCTTGGTTCTTGAAATAAGTTGTTTGGATAATTTTCTCAACAACTGATGCAAGTTTCTTTCACAGATGCAGATGACAATGTTGCAACATCTTCCTGAGGTCAGAAGAAGAAAAGCACTTGAGTAATATACCCTTCAAATGTATCAAAATTAAGTGACTTTTCTTCCCATTCATTCATTAGACTTGGCAATCAGACATGGAATAAAAAGAGAATATCCCAATAACCATGGTGATGCAGTACATTTTTCTCTTCCATTCTGCATTTCCTTTAAATGTGTAAGGAAAGGATAGTCATTGGTAGCTGTTATCAAAAAACATTTTTATTCAAGAATAGCTGCCTGATTCATGACCAAGGTGCTTAATTAGCTGTACAATTTGTGTATGACTGCTGTTTTAAGCTTTACCTTCAGCCTCTGCCATTGGTTTAAGTTTAATGATCTTACTTTTCACATGAGGTTACAGTTATATAATCGTAGTAGGAATTAACTAAGAGAAACGACCAAGGATTCCAATGAGAGATAGCATTTATTCCCTGAAGGATCAGAAGGCAACCTTAAACCTAGAACTTAAGACTTAGGACCACTTAGGACTTAGGACCACTTAGAAGGGTGATTTACTTACAACTGGTTTCCTGTCGTGAGCATATAACAACTTTATGAGTACATTCAAGATGTGTTTTCTATTTACTAATGTATTACAACATGAAGATTTCAGTGGAAAATAGAATATTTGAATTCAAGTATTGAAAATAAGCCATGAATGTTGTTTTATCTTCATTTGGTCATTATATTTTCATTTTTTGGACACTATTATATATGCAAATGTTATTCATGTAATATAACAAGCAATGTAATAGACAACGTAAAGTAAAACTTGCCTCACTACCACATTTCTTCTCAGGGACTTGGAAGGTACAAGAGTGGAAGTCTTTCCTCCAATTTTAAGTAGCTCTGTTTCTGGTTTTATTCATAAAACAATGTTCTACTAAGCTGAAAATTCTGATTTGTTTACATTCACTCTTAGAGTTTACAAATATAACCTCACAATATTCTCAGGACAGTCACACAAAATAACATATTTTACTATTATTTCAAGAAGTATAAAATATCTGTACTTAAAAGGAGATTGCACAAAATCTTATAATTTGATTCTGAGTATTATTTTTTATCTTGTTTTTTAAATTTTTATTAGTGAATTTCAAAGTTGAGCCATCAGATGAGTGTCAAATCGCTGTGATCAGTGGTCATTTAAGAATTCAGTTCAGTTCAGTCATTCAGTTGTGTCCGACTCTTTGTGACCCCATGAATTGCAGCACGCCAGGCCTCCCTGTCCATCACCAACACCCGGAGTTCACTCAAACTCGTGTCCATTGAGTCGGTGATGCCATCCAGCCATCTCATCCTCTGTCATCTTCTTCTCCTCCTGCCCCAATCCCTCCCAGCATCAAAGTCTTTTCCAACGAGTCAACCCTTCGCATGAGGTGGCCAAAGTATTGGCATTTCAGCTTTAGCATCATTCCTTCCAAAGAACACCCAGGACTGATCTTTAGAATGGACTGGTTGTATCTCCTTGCAGTCCAAGGGACTCTCAAGAGTATTATCCAGCACCACAGTTCAAAAGCATCAATTCTTCTGTGCTCAGCTTTCTTCACAGTCCAACTCTCACATCCATACATGACTACTGGAAAAACCATAGCCTTGACTAGACAGACCTTTGTTGGCAAAGTAATGTCTCTGCTTGTGAATATGCTATCTAGGTTGGTCATAACTTTCCTTCCAAGGAGTAAGCTCTTTTAATTTCATGGCTGCAATCACCATCTGCAGTGATTTTGGAGCCCCAAATAATGAATTCTGACCCTGTTTCTACTGTTTCCCTGCTTATTTCCCATGAAGTGATGGGACAGGATGCCATGATCTTCGTTTTCTGAATGTTGAGCTTTAAGCCAACTTTTTCACTCTCCTCTTTCACTTTCATCAAGAGGCTTTTTAGTGCCTCTTCACTTTCTGCCATAAGGGTGGTGTCATCTGCATATCTGAGGTTATTGATATTTCTCCCAGCAATCTTGATTCCAGCTTGTGCTTCTTCCAGCCCAGCGTTTCTAATGATGTACTCTGCATAGAAGTTAAATAAGCAGGGTGACAATATACAGCCTTGACATGCTCTTTTTCCTATTTGGAACCAGTCTGTTGTTCCATGTCCAGTTCTAACTATTGCTTCCTGACCTGCATATAGTTTTCTGAAGAGGCAGGTCAGGTGGTCTGGTATTCCCATCTCTTTCAGAATTTTCCACAGTTTCTTGTGATCCACACAGTCAAAGGCTTTGGCATAGTCAATAAAGCAGAAATAGATGTTTTTCTGGAACTCTCTTGCTTTTTTGATGATCTAGCGGATGTTGACAATTTGATCTCTGGTTCCTCGGTCTTTTGTAAAACCAGCTTGAACATCTGGAAGTTCACGGTTCACGTATTGCTGAAGCCTGGCTTGGAGAATTTTGAGCATTACTTTACTAGCGTGTGAGATGAGTGCAATTCTGCAGTAGTTTGAGCATTCTTTGGCATTGCCTTTCTTCGGGATTGGAATGAAAACTGACCTTTTCCAGTCCTGTGGCCACTGCTGAGTTTTCCAAATTTGCTGGCATATTAAGTGCAGCACTTTCACAGCATCACCTTTCAGGACTTGAAACAGCTCAACTGGAATTCCATCACCTCCACTAGCTTTGTTTGCAGTGATGCTTCCTAAGGCCCACTTGACTTCATATTCCAGGATGTCTGGCTCTAGATGAGTGATCACACCATCATGATTATCTTGGTCTTGAAGATCTTCTTTGGTACAGTTCTTCTGTGTATTCTTGCCACCTCTTCTTAGCATCTTCTGCTTCTGTTAGGTCCATACTATTTCTGTCCTTTATCAAGCCCATCTTTGCGTGAAATGTTCCCTTGGTATCTCTAATTTTCTTGAAGAGATCTCTAATCTTTCCCATTCCGTTGTTTCCCTCTATTTCTTTGCATTGATCACTGAGGAAGGCTTTCTTCTCTCTCCTTTCTATTCTTTGGAACTCTGCATTCAGATGCTTATATCTTTCCTTTTCTCCTTTGCTTTTCACTTCTGTTCTTTTCACAGCTATTAGTAAGGCCTCCCCAGACAGCCATGTTGCTTTTTTGCATTTCTTTTCCATGCGGATGGTCTTGATCCCTGTCTCCTGTACAATGTCACGAACCTCATTCTTTATCTATCAGATCTAGTCTCTTAAATCTATTTGTCACTTCCACTGTATATTCATAAGGGATTTGATTTAAGTCATACCTGAATGGTCTAGTGGTTTTTCCCTACTTTCTTCAATTCAAGTCTGAATTTGGCAATAAGGAGCTCATGATCTGAGCTACAGTCAGCTCCCAGTCTTGTTTTTGCTGACTGTATAGAGCTTCTGCTTCTTTGGCTGCAAAGAATATAATCAATCTGATTTCAGTGTTGACCATCTGGTGATGTCCATGTGTAAGGCCAATTTAAGAATTAAGAATGTCTAAAGATGATAATATTTCCATAAATGTCCTGGTACAGAAAAGAACCTCAGCAGGAATTCTTTCTTTAGTCAGAAATAAATTACAATCAGGCTATACTGTAAAGATTCTGGACATGCCATTTTTTTTTCTTTTTCTCTCTTAAATTCCTCCTTTCTTGTCTTCCTTTTAATTTTTATTTCTTTCAACTTTTGTCCTATTTTAGTCTTTACTTCCACACTTTAAATATAGATTTATTTTTTCCTTCTATTAGTGCTACTTGACATGCTATTTTTTCTCAAACTTATGAAATAAAATTTGTACTTAAGGCAGGAGAAGAAAAATTAAGCATAACATTTTCTCCCTAATGTGCAACCTATGTCTGCACTATACTTTAACCAGAGCTCCTCACAGAGGAGAGTATCTTGGTCATCCTTAGAGATCAGTTTTCCCCCTTTTCTTCTGTCTGTAGCAAGGTAATTACTTATAGGAATAGTGCTCTTCCCCAGCTTTACCAGGGTTTTTTTCTGACTTGTTGCTCAGTTAGTATGTGCTTGTGTGTGTGTGTGTGTGTGCTAAGTCGCTTCAGTTGTGTCCAACTCCTTGCAGCCTCATGGACTGTAGACCCCCTGGCTCTTCTGCCCATGGGATTCTCCAGGCAAGAATACTGGAGTGAGTTGCCATGCCTTCCTCCAGGGGATCTTCCCAACCCAGGGACTGAACTTGCATTTCCTGTGGCTCTTGCATTTCAGGCAGATTCTTTACTGCTGAGCCACTGGGGAAGTCCTTGTATGTGCTTACCTGCACTATTTGTTCCTGGTGAACTTTATGTGAAATATCCGTATGTCCTTCTTTTATATGATCCTTTGTCTCAAAAATCTATGTGACTGTCTTCAACTTCTGATACATTGTCGGGAGCCACGTTAGGCATTACTGACAAAATGGAGGCACGGCCCCAACTCACTCTTCTTGTCCCACAGTCACGGACCTGGGATAAAGGAGTTAGGCCTTGTGATTCTGACTTGTTTTTTCCTCTCCTCGGCTGAGTTGACTGAAAGGAATATTAAGGTGCTTATTGTTCTTGAAAGGAACATGAGAAGACACAAAGTCTTCTCCAGCTGTGCTCAGAGAATAATTCATAAAGTTAATCATTAACATTCATTCCAGGACCTTTACAGAAGAGTGTTCCAGGATGAGCACGTAGGCCGCAGCTTGAGGCCATGGGAAGGATTGCTATCTGAAACCTATTTGTGAGCGAAATGTTTATGGCAAAGGAATTTGCTGAATTTAGGGCTTAGGAATAATTAAAATAGTTAGAAGCTAAAGATTTAAGGAATGTTGTAATGTTAGCATATTTTACTATAGCTTATAGAGATTAGGAATTTTGGAGGTATTAGTGGTTAGAAGCCTTTAAAGAAAGTGAGCTCAGGATACTAGGGGCAAACAGGATTTAGAAAGATAAGAAATAAACTGAGAAATGTGGTATGCAGCTCAGACATTAGCATGAGTTACTATGTATTCACAAGGACACATGAGAAGAAATAGATAAGAAAAACTCTGAGGCAGGAACTCCTTTTGAGGGGCAACAATGATTTATGAAGACAACAAATCTGGGTCAGGGAGAACTGAAAATGCAAACCTCTGACCTAATGCTTTTGTAAAAGTATAAAAGAGAATCTTAAACTTGAAATAAATATGCAGTCCAAGAAAAATGAGAGGCTGCATCATTACTTGCCAACACCGCCCATCTCTTCAGGTTGATTCCCTGGCTGTTGGAGCTGGACTCCGGCAATAGATGGGACACTTCTCAGAACTTTCTGAAAGTTTCTCTGCTGGGTTATAAACCTTAGTTTACTGGAATAAAGTTCCTTTTTCCTTCTTAACTTGATTATCAATTGAATTTTTTGACTTTTTTTTTTTTCGTACAGTCAGCAGAATATCAGAATATGCTTGGAGTCTACCCTGAACCAGTGCTTGGTACTAGCATGGCCCTTTGAGCCCCACCCACTTGTTGGTATTCCTCAGGTACTTTGGTGATTTCACCTGCTATCTGGACATCACTGCTTTAGATGACACCTTGATTTTACTTGAACTGTTTTACTTGTTAGTTGGATGCCTAAGATATATTGTACTGCTATATTTCAAAGCAGAGATCTAGGGAGAGCTTTGGCATGAACTGGCTTGGCTTACCTTTTTAAATTGTGGTTTAAATTGAAAATATTATATATATATGATCTGAACAAGCCCTTTTCTAGTAAAATGAGAGGCCAAGCCTACCCATCTCTGACAAAAAAGGGAACTTGCTCATTTTAGCCATAAGGTGTTGTCAGATAACTAAGAACCTAGTAGAAATTTTGGGTGCATCAGTCCTGCAAGAGATCCCACTACAATCATTAGGTAAATTCTGCTCGCTGGGCTGGGGTACAATAATACTGATAACCTGGTGGCCCAAGCACCCATAGCAGTTTATGTTGGAGCCAGAAACTGAGATTTATATGAAAATCAAACGAATCCAAAGGTAACTCCTTGAGGAGCTAAACTTAGAAACAGCACATATTCTATTTATTACACTGCACTGAGAAAATTCATATCTTATCTGATCATATTTGAATCAGGCTACCAAACTGATAAAGAGAAACTTCACCTCAAAGGCTGAACAGTTTCCTGATGGACAGTCACTCACTTAAACCCAACTGGTCTTATATACATTTAAAATGAAGCCAATGCATGCAATCACGTATCTTAACTCTTAAATGGACAGGATGAAACTCTTTTGACATTCCAAGACTGGAGAGAAAGCTGGCTTAATAAAACACCTTTTAAAAATTCTGACTTTGAGAGAACAAAAAAGCTCCTAGGAAAAATCTGACACTTTAACTTCCATCATATCTTAGAAATGCAAACACAGTCTATATCACCTGAAAATGCAACCTTGGTTCAGTTAGTGAGACCTAAAACTGAAAGAAAGAAGGGAAAAGAGGCCTTTTTAAACTCAGGCAGAAAAAGATACGAGATCTCTGTGTCCATTAGGATGAATACACATTTATGTGTACATTATAAATATAATATATATTCTTACTTTCAGATGGTGTTATAAAAATTAATTGTAAATGACTTAAAAGTAAGCATATACAAATGAAATATTTCTAAAATAACTTCAACTAACCCATTTTTTTAAGGAGGATCTAGGACTAAACTTTAATGAGTAAAAATAAATCTAAATTGAGGTTTTAATTAATATTGACATGTCTTTTGAGTCATCAACTTTATAATATATTTTTATTGTATCTAGGTTTACTGAAAGTTAATAGGCACATGTTATCTGTGTTAAAATTTCCCAACAAGAATATTAACTTGGTATCATGGTATTTTCATAAATTAATGAATTAGAGATAAGTGGGATAAAATCTTCTGGGTAAGCTTTTTTTTTTTTTTTTGTTCTTTTACTATATACATGCTATATGTACAGTGAACTAAGAAAGTTGTGTTTATTGTATGCCTACCTACAAATACTATCTCCAGATTTTTAGAAATCTGAAGCTTTGGAGTTCAGCTATATAAAAGTTAAGTAATGGAAATTCACTGAATGTCTAGATTATATTTAATAAAATACTAGAGTATCAACAACTTATATGCATAATACTTCGTGAGAAATGCTGGGCTGGATGAAGCACAAGCTGGAAAAAGGATTGCTGGGAGAAGTATCAATAACATCAGATATGCAGATGACACCACCATTATGGCAGAGAATGAAGAAGAGCTAAAGAGCCTCTTGATGAAAGTGAAAAAGGACAGTGAAAAAGTTGGCTTGAAACTCAACATTCAGAAAACGAAGATCATGGCATCTGGTCTCATCAGTTCATGGCAAATAGATGGGGAAGCAATGGAAACATTTGATTTTGGGGGGCTGCAAAATCACTGCAGATGGTGACTGCAGCCATGAAATTAAAAGACACTTGCTCCTTGGAAGAAAAGTTATTACCGACTTAGACAGCATATTAAAAAGCAGAAACATTACTTTGCCAACAAAGGTCTGTCTTGTCAAAGCTATGGTTTTTCCAGTAGTCGTGCATGGATGTGAGAGCTGGACTATGAAGAAAGCTGAGTGCCAAAGAATTGATTCTTTTGAATTGTATTGGAGAAGACTCTTGAGAGTCCCTTGGACTTTGAGGAGATCCAATCAGTCCATTCTAAAGAAAATCAATCCTGAATATTCACTGGAAGGATAGATGCTAAAGCTGAAGTTCTGATACTTGGGTCACCTGCTACAAAGAACTGACTCATTGGAAAAAACCCTGATGCTGGGAAAGATTGAAGACAAGAGGAGAAAGGAACGACAGAGGATAAGATGGCTAGCTGGCATCACTGACTCAATAGACATGAGTTTGAGCAAGCTCCAGGTGTTTTTAATGGGCAGGGAAACCTGGCGTGCTGCATGTATTCATGGGGTCGCAAAGAGTTGGACACAACTGAGTGGCTGAACTGAAAATTCCTTCCACAGAAGTTTCCTGGATTTTATTTTGATAGGAGCAAAACCCATCTTTTCTTGATACCCTATGATGGGCTACCTCAGAATCATATCTTACTCTGGATGTGCTAACGTTTTTTTACCTCTTCTGATAAGTATATTAAGTCTTTCCACTGGGCACAATTTGCCATGAAAAGGCTCATTCCAAATGTGAAGTGAGAACTATTACAGCATGTCCTGTCTAATGTTGTGCCATTTCAATCTGAACATTTGACACACTTACAAACAAGGTTAAAACTGGATTTTCAGAGGAGTTTCTAAAACTTCTATTTGTAGTATAATTTAAGAACAGCAATTAAACAGTTTTGAGTTTCCCTTTCTTCAGATTATGGAATTAAAAACATTATAAAGATAAATTTAGAAATATGTGAGAAATTAATATAAATTTTTCTCCAAAATATGGTTTTATCCAGGATAGGAACATTCACAAAATGAAGATCATGGCATCCAGTCCCATCATTTCATGGGAGACAGATGGGCAATAATGGAAACAGTGACAGACTTTATTCTCTTGGGCTCCAAAGTCACTGCAGACAGTGACTGCAGCCGTGATATTAACAGACACTTGCTCTTGGAAGAAAAGCTATGACCAACCTAGATAGTATATTAAAAAGGAGAGGCATTGTTTTCCTGACAAAGGTCTGTACGGTCAAAGCTATGGTTTTTCCAGTCATCATGTATGGATTAGAGAGTTGGACCATAAAGAAGGGTGATCCTCAAAGAACTGATGCTTTCAAATTGTGGTGCTAGAGAAGACTCTTGAGAGTCCTTTGGACTGCAAGAAGATTAAACCAGTAAACCCTAAAGGAAATCAATCCTGAACATTCACTAGAAGGACCAATGCTGAAGCTGAAGCTCTAATACTTTGGCTACCTGATGTGAAGAGCTGACTCATTAGAAAAGACCTTGAGCTGGGAAAGATTGAGGCAGGAGGAGAAGGGGAAGACAGAGGATGAGATGTTCAGATTGCATCACTGACAATGGGCATGAGTTTGAACAAGCTCCAGGAGATGGTGAAGGACAGGGAAGCCTGGCATGCTGCAGTCCATGGGGTTGCAAAAGTTGAACACAACTGAGTGACTGAACTTGCCTGCTGTCAGTATTTATTTATCGTATATGTTTCACTAGAGATTTAAATGAATAAATCTGAATCTTGATAAGGTCAGCTCCAATAATTTGAGCTATATTGGTAGAACTTCTTTCCCAAGAAATACTTGGATCATAAAATCATCAATTTGAGCTTGAGTCAGACCCAACGAGGTCATAGATAACATTCATTAAAAATAGTGACTACTTATTTAACTTCTATGCAGAATACATCATGAGAAACGCTGGACTGGAAGAAATACAAGCTGGAATCAAGATTGCCGGGAGAAATATCAATAACCTCAGATATGCAGATGACACCACCCTTATGACAGAAAGTGAAGAGGAACTCAAAAGCCTCTTGATGAAAGTGAAAGAGGAGAGTGAAAAAGTTGGCTTAAAGCTCAACATTCAGAAAATGAAGATCATGGCATCCAGTCCCATCACTTCATGGGAAATAGATGGGAAAACAGTGGAAACAGTGTCAGACTTTATTTTGGGGGGCTCCAAAATCACTGCAGATGGTGATTGCAGCCATGAAACTAAAAGACGCTTACTCCTTGGAAGAAAAGTTATGACCAATGTAGATATATTCAAAAGCAGAGACATTACTTTGTTGACTAAGGCCCGTCTAGTCAAGGCTATGGTTTTTCCAGTAGTCATGTATGGGTGTGAGAATTGGACTGTGAAGAAGGCTGAGCGCCAAAGAATTGATGCTTTTGAACTGTGGTGTTGGAGAAGACTCTTGAGAGTCCATTGGACTGCAAGGAGATCCAACCAGTACATTCTGAAGGAGATCAACCCTGGGATTTCTTTGGAAGGAATGATGCTAAAGCTGAAACTAGACTACTTTGGCCACCTCATGCGAAGAGTTGACTCATTGGAAAATACTTTGATGCTGGAAGGGATTGGGGGCAGGAGGAGAAGGGGACAACAGAGGATGAGATGGCTGGATGGCATCACTGACTCGATGAACGTGAATCTGAGTGAAGTCCGGGAGGTGGTGATGGACAAGGAGGCCTGGCGTGCTGCAATTCATGGGGCTGCAAAGAGTTGGACACGACTGAGTGACTGAATTGAACTGAACAATAAAGAACCAGTAGGAGAGCATTTAATCTGGCAATTTCATCTGCAAAATATATCAATGTTTATCAAGTTAGCTTGCATGAATGCATGCTATGTCACTTCGGTCATGTCCAACTCTTTGTGACCCCATGGACTGTGGCTTGCCAGATGCTCTGTCCACGGGATTTTCCAGGCAAGAATACTGGAGTGGGTTGCCATTTCCTCCTCCAGGGGATCTTCCTGAGAAGATCCTGGGAAGCTTCCTGGAAAGCCCAAGTTAGTATATGTGTTAACAAACAGGAAAACAACAACAAAAAATGTTTATGTGTTAATAGCCTGAGAGAGACCACAATGGATGAGACAAGGATATTCATCCCTTATTTGGGTTATGTTGAAGAGATGTGTAAATATCAATGGTACAACTAGGAGGAAACGGTGGTAAATTTAACTTTAGGCTAAAAACAAAACCCTAAGTGTCTTGCATGTCTAATTAAAAAATGTTGCTTTTGCACCTCATGTTTCAGATTGTCCAAACTTAGTGGGTAAGTCATTGAGCTACAAAAGCCAATGAGAGCTTTATAGTTTTCATTTATCTCTTTAATCTATTTTGAATTTATTTTTGTATACAGTGTTATTGAATGAATAGTTCATGTTCAGTGCTTTCTGACTGGACTGTTGCCTGCCAGGCTCGTCTGTCCATAGCATTATCCAGGCAAGAATACTGGAATGGGTTGCCATTTCCTATTTCAGAAGATCTTCCCAACCCAGAAATCAAACCATCTTCTGCACTGGCAGGCAGATTCTTTACCAGTGATGATGCCCTGTCAATGTGGAAGAGGATATGGATGAATGGATAAAGACGTGGCACCTATATACAATGGAATATTACTCTACCATAAAAAAACTATGATAAGCCTACATCATTAAAAAGCAGAGACATCGCTTTGCTAACATGTATAGTCAAAGGTTTTTCTGGTGGTCAGGTATGGATGTCCAGAACTGGACCATAAAAAACGCTGAGTGCCAATGAATTGATTCTTTCAAATTGTGGTGCTGGAGAAGACTCTCAAGAGTCCCTTGGACTGCAAGGAGTTCAAACTTGTCAATCCTAAAGGAAATCAACTCTGAATATTCACTGGAAGGATGGTGCCCTTTGGCCACCTGATACAGTTGACTCACTGGAAAAGACCCTGATGCTAGGAAAGCTAGAGGGCAGGAGGAGAAGGGGGTGATAGAGGATGAGATGGTTGGATGGCAACATTCACTCAATGTACATGAATTTGGGCAAACTCTGGGAGACAGTGAAGGACAGGGAAGCTTGGTATGCTGTAGTTCATAGAGTCACAAAGAGTTGGACATGACTTAGCAACTGAACAACAGCAATGTATACTTATAACTGAATCACTTTGCTGTACACCTGAAACTAACAGCATATTGTAAATCAATTATACTACAATATAAATAATTTTTTTTCACAAAGAACATACTCTGATACCAAAATAATGATAGCCTCAGTTTGGGAGTGTTCTTTCCTCTGTAATTTTTTTGAAGTTTCAAGACAAATGTTCATTCTTTTCTAGATATTTGATAGAATTCTTGTATGATGCCATCTGGTCTTGGAGTTTTGTTTGTTGGGAGATTTTTAATTGCAGTTTCAGTTCTTATCATTCATTTGTTCATATTTTCTATTTTTTCTTGGTTTAGTCTTGGGAGATTTTGCTTTTCTAAGCATTTTTCCATTTCTTTTAGATTGTCTATAAGTTGGCATATAGTTGCCTGTATTAGTCTCTTACAATCCTTTGTATTTCTGTTGTGTCTCTTGTAAGTTCTCCTTTTCATTTCTAATTTTATTGATTTTAGGTCTCTCCTTTTTTTTCTTGAAGAATCTGGCTAAAATTTATCACTTTTGTTTATCTTTTCAAAGAACTAACTTTTATAACTAAGTTTCATTTATTGTTTCTGTTGTTTTCTTCTATTTCCACTCTGATCTTTATGATTTCTCACTGCTTTTTATTTTTTTAACAGGTTGTTCTGAAAAGATTAAAAGCCTCATTGTTTTCATAGCATTCTAAAGTCGTGTGCCACTCCAAAGGCATAGTAACTATCAGTATAAATACTCATTACCTGGACTTAGATAGTTGACAAGTTCCAGTAAGGCATTTTCTTTTTCTTTTCTTTTTTTTTTTTTACTGGTAACTAAGAGATTTCACCCTGCTTATTTAACTTATATGCAGAGTATGTCATGAGAAACGTTAGGCTGGAAGAAGACAAGCTGGAATCAAAATTGCTGGGAGAAATATCAATAAACTCAGATATGCAGAGGACACCACCTTATGGCAGAAAGTGAAGAGGAACTAAAGAGCCTCTTGATGAAAGTGAAGAGGAGAGTGAAAAAGTTGGCTTAAAGCTCAACATTCAGAAAACTAAGATTATGGCATCTGGTCCCATCACTTCATGGGTAATAGATGGGGAAACAGTGGAAACAGTGTCAGACTTTATTTGGGGGGGCTCCAAAATCACTGCAGATGGCGACTGCAGCCATGAAATTAAAAGATGCTTACTCCTTGGAAGGAAAGTTATGACCAACCTGGATAGCATATTGAAAAGCAGAGCCATTAGTTTGCCAACAAAGGTCCATCTAGTCAAGGCTATGGCTTTCCCAGTGGTCATGTATAGATGTGAGAGTTGGACTGTGAAGAAAGCTGAATGCCGAAGAATTGATGCTTTTGAACTGTGGTGTTGGAGAAGACTCTTGAGAGTCCCATGGACTGCAAGGAGATCCAACCAGTCCATTCTAAAGGAGATCAGTCCTGGGTGTTCTTTGGAAGGACTGATGCTAAAGCTGAAACTCCAGTACTTTGGCCACCTCATGCGAAGAGTTGCCTCATTGGAAAAACCTCTGATGCAGAAGGGATTGCTGGCAGGAGGAAAAGGAGACGACAGGGGATGAGATGGCTGGATGGCATCACTGACTCGATGGACATGAGTTTGAGGGAACTCCGGGAGTTGGTGATGGACAGGGAGGCCTGGAGTGCTGCAATTCATGGGGTCACAAAAAGTTGGACACGACTGAGCGACTGAACTGAACTGAAGAGATTTCAGTTGTGTTGACTGTGGACCTCATTGCACATCCAGCTTGGTAATGTTCCTGCTCATCCCTTAAGTGGGACCCATGTGTAAATGAAATTGTATCAGTTTTACCAGTAGGAGTTTCTTGTAAGTCTTTCCTGGGAGAAGAAGATAATCTGTAAACAAAATGCAGTCTTGGTTGTTTTCTTCTTGTGGGGCTGAAAGAAAGTTGCAATATTATGGTTATTATCAGTACATTGAACCAAAGTAACATTAGATGCAGAAAACAGCAATACTGTTAGAAACTAGTCAACTTACACAGTTGGTCTGAGCATGGTGAAAGATTAGAAGAGACTGAATGGAATGTGGAACATAAATAGCTCAAGAGAATCTATTTAGTGTTTCTTTAACAATTTTTTATAAGGAAGCCACTGCTGAAATAGTTTCATTAAAAGTGTAAGTCCTTTTCCTGTAGAGTCTAATTTAGGTTGGGAGTATAAAAGCAAGCCTTCTACAAGCATTTTTTGGTAAAAGTATCCGAGTAAGAAAATAACAGTCTATAAATTACAAAAGAGTTAAAATGCATAGTTAAAAACCTGATTACAATGCAGTTGTTAAGGAAATTTGGCTATCTTTATGACATATCATGGGCTTCCCAGGTGGCACTAGTGGTAAAGAATCTGCCTGAAAATGCAGGAAACATGAGAGACACAGGTTCCTTTGCTGAGTCAGAAGATCCTCTAGAGGAGGGCATGGCAATCCATTCCAGTATTCTTGCCTGGAGAATCCCATGGTCAGAGGAGTCTGGTGGGCTACAGTCCATAGGATCACAAAGAGTTGGACATGTCAGAAGCGACTGAGCACACACACATCGGACATACATTTTAAGACTGGAATTGCTATTGACACAACACTAGGGCATTCAAATTTTAAGAAGGCCATATAATTTTTATAACATCTATATTAAGAATATTTATCTGTACAACTAAATAAAGTTTAACTTTATTCACTTGATAATGTTTCCCATGTAATTTAACAAATTAAATGAGCCTAATTAATTTAATATCTCTCCAAGTTGTCCAGGGCCCCATCAATGCATCTCAAAGTTAGCTAGAGAACAAATAAACTTCATTTAAAATTTGATTTGAGAAAGTTTGACACAGATATCAAAAGGTTTTAAATGTTTGCAAAGTAGGATCACAAGTCACTATGAAACAATACTTATTCATTTAAACAAGTGACAATAAGAGATTTCAAATGCAAATGCAGAAAATTACCAGTAAATAAATCTCACTTATCAAAATCAGATTAATATTTCAGGAAAAACTGTCCTCTTAACAGAGAAAAACCAAATTCTGGTTTTGTACTATTTCACCTTTAATATTAAAATTAATTAAATTAAATTAAATCTAATCTTAATGAGTCTTAACCATGTGTAAAGCCATTTCTAAGGATTCCCTTTTAAAAATTAACTTCTAGAAATATGTGTCATTTCATAGTACAATCTTCCAGTGAAGAACAAAATACATTAATATACTCAAACATATTTAGTCTCTCTAATAAGAGTTCAAAAGCAGGTAAACACAGACTTCTTTAGCAATTAATGCTTTCAGTTTTTGGTCTTTTACATGATATACTGTGCATAGAAGTTAAATAAGCAGGATGACAATATACAGCCTTGATGTACCCCTTTCCCAATTTGGAACCAATCTGTTGTTCCATGTCCAGTTTTCTAACCTAATACCAAAGTAGAATCTGAAAGGCTTCCAGGGAAACAAGCAAAGATCTTATAAGTAAAATTCACTGTTTTTCTCTTGCTGAGAGCTACCTTATTGAGCTAGATATTACAAAATTAATTGCCCTGTGCCAAGTTTTTCTTGATGAGTTGTACCAAAACATTACAGAATCATTTGAAAATTCCATAGAAATATTATTACCAAAAACTGATCAGTGAATTTCTACCAGTTGGCATTTGGTAAAGCCTACTGGCCTTTATCATTAAGTTGGTCAGAAACTTGTTACCTTGATAAAATAATGTCTGCAGTCAGAATTATCTCTTTAATAACATCATGTTCACTTTAGCCTTTTATTTTTTCCTCTAGGAAAAAGAAATTAATATATATTTTAATTAAAGGAGGAGTGTGTGTGTTAGCTGCTCAGCCAGGTCCAACTCTTCACAACCCCATGAACTATAGCCTGCCAGGCTCTTCTGTGCATGAGATTCTCCAGGCAAGAATAGTGGAGTGGTTTGCCATTTCCTCCTCCACGGGGTCTTCCCAACTGAGGGATCAAACCCGGGAAAGGAGGAGTAGTCTCTCTCTTCTTTTTCTTAGCCTATCTGAAGTTCTATAAACTTTATTTTTCTTTTAAAAAACAGCTCAGTGTTTATTCTCTATTGCATTTATAACATGTATAGACAAATCACAGCTCAGTTTAGCTCAAGCATATAATCTTTAATTAGACAGACACTCCCAAGATAAGTGCTTCACTGGTGGCTCAGACAGTAAAGAATCCACCTGCAATGTGCAAGAGCTGGGTTGGAGAGATCCCCCAAAGAAAGGCATGCCAACACACTCCAGTATTCTTGCCTGGAAAACCCCCATGGACAGAGATGCCATTAAGCGACTAAGAGTGGCACTAAGGTTGAACACACACCCAAGAGAAGGGAGCAGGCTGACCCCAAAGGAGTTCTCATCCTTCATATTGAACACTCTTGGCTTTCCCCTTTCATACTTCCAGTCTCCTCCTTTTAGTTATGGCATGTGAAAAGTCAAACTTGTACCAACCACCAATCAATGAAAGGGAATGCAAATGGGCATCCACTCAAGGCCGATTGACAATTGTAAGTTATATAATAGCAGGCTGTTGTTTATGTCTTCCCATAAATAAGTCTATTATAACTCAGTTCAGTTCAGTTGCTCAGTCGTGTCTGACTCTTTGTGACCCCATGAATCACAGCACTCCAGGCCTCCCTGTCCATCACCAACTGCTAGAGTCCACCCAAACCCATGTCCATTGAGTTGATGATGCCATCCAACCATCTCATCCTTAGTTGTCCCCTTCTCGTTTTGCCCTCAATCTTTCCCAGCATCAGGGTCTTTTCAAATGAGTCAGCTCTTCACATCAGGTGACAAAAGTATTGGAGTTTCAGCTTCAACATCAGTCCTTCCAATGAACACCCAGGACTAATCTCCTTTAGGATGGACAGGTTGGATTGCCTTGCAGTCCAAGGGACTCTCAAAAGTCTTCTCCAACACCACAGTTCAAAAGCATCAATTCTTCAGCCCTTAGCTTTCTTCACAGTCCAACTCTCACATCCATACATGACCACTTGAAAAACCATGGTCTTGACTAGACAGACATTTGTTGACAAAGTAATATCTCTGTTTTTTAATATGCTGCCTAGGTTGGTCATAACTTTCCTTCCAAGGAGCAAGTATCTTTTAATTTCATGGCTACTGTCACCATCTGCAGTGATTTTGAAGTCCCAAAAATAAAGTCTGCCACTGTTTCCACTGTTTCTCCATCTGTTTGCCATGAAGTGATGAGACCAGATGCCATGATCTTAGTTTTCTGAGCGTTGAGCTTTAAGCCAACTTTTTCACTCTCCCCTTTCACTGTCTTCAAGAGGCTTTTTAGTTCTTCTTCACTTTCTGCCATAAGGGTGGTGTCATCTGCATATCTGAGGTTATTGATATTTCTCCCAGAAATCTTGATGCTAGCTTGTGCTTCTTCCAGCCTAGCGTTTCTCATGATGTACTCTGCATATAAGTTAAATAAGCAGGGTGACGATATATAGCCTTGACGTAATCCTTTTCCTATTTGGAACCAGTCTGTTTTTCCACGTCCAGTTCTAACTATTGCTTCCTGACCTGCATACAGGATTCTCAAGAGGCAGGTCAGGTGGTCTGGGATTCCCATCTCTTTCAGAATCTTCCACAGTTTATTGTGATCCACACAGTCAAAGGCTTTGGCATAGTCAATAAAGGAGAAATAGATGCTTTTCTGGAACTCTCTTGCTCTTTTGATGATCCAGCGGATGTTGGCAATTTGATCTCTGGTTCCTCTACCTTTTCTAAAACCAGCTTGAACATCTGGAAGTTCGCGGTTCACTGTTATAATTAGATATAGAATATTCATGAGTCCTTAGAGCTCTTAAATACCTAAGGTTATTTGGAGAAGCCACTGTGGTTATTTTTTATCCACCTGTGAGGATGGCGGCATATGCAGGAATTAAAAAAGTTCTGTGGTTATTTCGTAGCATATCTGTGAGCTCTCCTGGGTGTGTCTGGATTGGAGTTTAGAAATCAGTTTGCATCCCTTTCAGCCAGGCTTCCTGTTGATGCACATGTCTAATTTCTTACCTAACATTTGTTATTTCCTTCCTCATGCTATTTTTTGGTTTAGCTTGCTTTTCTTTTTCTATTTCTTGAAGGAATAGTCACAGCATTTGAGATCTTTCTTTTTCTTTCTCTTAATGTAGGTGCTTATAGCTATAAATTTCTCACTTAGAACTGCTTTTGTTGCATCCCACAAGTTTAAGATACTACATTTCCATGTTAATTTGTTTTTTTTTTTATTTCCTTTTTGATTCTTCTCTGATCTATAGGTTATTTGGAGTTTGATTTTTAAATTTCCAATATTTTTGTATTTTCCAGTTTCTTTCTGTTTTTGATTTCTGGTTTTAAAAAATTATGGTCAAAAAAGATACTTGGTAACAAGGCTGCCTATTGTCATCCTGCTTGTTTACCTTACATTCAGAGTACATCATTTGAAAATGCCAGGCTAGATTAATTGAAAGCTGGAATCAAGATTGCTGGGAGAAGTATCAACAGTCTCAGGTAAACAAATGATACCACACTAATGGCAGAAAGTGAAGAGGAATATAAAAGCCTCTTGATGAGGGTGAAAGAGGAAAGTTAAAAATCTGGTTTGAAACTCAACATGAAAAAACTAATATCATGGCATCTGGTCCCATCACTGCATGGCAAATAGAAGGGGAAAAAGTGGAAGCAGTTATTTTCTTGGGATCTCAAATCAATGGAGATGGTGACTGCAGCCATGAAATTAAAAGTTGCTTGCTCCTTGGAAGGAAAGCTATGACAAATCTAGGCAGTGTGTTAAAAACTAGAGACATCACTTTACCAACAAATGTCCCTATAGTCAAAGCTATGGCTTTTTCAGTAGTCACGTGCAGATGTTAGAATTGTAACATAAAGAAGGCCGAACACCAAAGAACTTGTGCTTTTGAACTATGGTGCTGGAAAAGACTCTTCACAGTCTTTTGGACTGCAAGGACATCAAACTAGTCAATACTAAAGGAAATCAACCCTGAATACTCATTGGAAGGACTGAGGCTGAAGCTGAAGCTCCAATATTGCCCACTTGTACGAAGAGACAACTCATTGGAAAAGACCCTGATGCTGGGAAAGATTGAAAGCAAAAAAGAGAATGACAGAATATGAGATGATTAGATGGCCTAACTGACTCAATGAATATGAATTTGAGCAAACTCTAGGAGATAGTTAACAGAGGAGCCTGGCATGCTTCAGAGGGTCACAGGGTCCATAAGGTCACAGAGTCAGACATGACTTAGTGACTGAATAACAACAGCAAATAATTTCAATATTCTTAGATTTTTAATACTCATTATTCTGATCTATGGTAAAGAATCTGCCTGCAATGCAGGAGAATTGGGTCCAATCCTTGGGCTGGGTTGGGAAATTCCCCTGGAGAAAGGAATGTCTACCCACTCCAATATTCTTGTCTGGAGAATTCCATGGACAGAGAGGACAGAGGAGCTTGACAGGCTATAATCCATGGAGTCGCAAAGAGTCAAACATGACTGAGTGACTAACACTTTTGGGGTTTTTTTTGACCTATTTATTATAAATATTTCTACCCTGGAGGGTGTTATGTGTGCACTAAAGAAGAATGTGTGTTTTGGTTCTATTGGATGTAATGTTCTGCATATGTCTGTTAGAACTTTTTGGTCGGAAGTATGGAGTAGGTCTGATGTATCCTTACTGATTTTTCATCTGAATGTTCTATCCATTGCTGAAAGTGGCAAAGACTGTTTTCTGATACAAGAACTGAAACTTCAACTACGTTAGTAGAAATCTGGATCTATGTTTCCTCTTCCTTATTCATTTCATTTTGTATTTCACACAATTCCTCAAAAATAGAATGAATTTTAAATGCCTTGGCTGAGAAAATAGACATATATTTAGATAATGTCATGAAGACTCAGAACTTCTTGCCAGAGAAGTTCATGAAATTGGGTAGGTTGTTGCAAAGAGAATTACTTTGGATATGAGTGGTGCTTAGATGGAAAATAGTTGCCGCTTTAGTTAAAAATGTCCCTTAAATATTAAATCCCCTCTCCAGTTTTCTAAAAAAAAAAAGTAACAAAATTGTCAAATAAAGCATAAAATTGGGGATTTGGGCTAACGATAATATATTAGTTCTATGGTCTCTTCACATTGGGAATGGTATCTAATCTACTGGTTTTATCTGGAATCTGGTGATTCTTGGCAATGGACGCAGTTTTGTCTTTTCAGGAGGTCTATCAATTACTGGGGAGCTAGCTTTTAAAAGCACATTACACCTTATTTTTCTAACATTTCTATTTATTTTTATGCATATTGTGTTTCTGTGGCAATAATTGAAGTTTAAGAGGTGATATAGAAAATAAAGTGTTCAATAAGTGATTATTTTATCCTGTTGGCTTTGATATTTATATTAGAGATACTCCTATTATTAATGTTTTAAATATTTCTTGAACTTTTATTTAATATATAATAGCTCTTAAAACGAAGAAGGCAGTGGCAACCCACTCCAGTACTCTTGCCTGGCAAATCCCATGGACAGAGGAGCCTGGTAGGCTGCAGTCCATGGGGTTGCTAGGAGTCGGGCATGACTGAGCGACTTCACTTTCACTTTTTACTTTCATGCATTGGAGAAGGAAATGGCAACTCACTCCAGTGTTCTTGCCTGGAGAATCCCAAGGGCAACGGAGCCTGGTGGGCTGCCGTCTATGGGGTCACACAGAGTTGGACACAACTGAAGCGACTTAGCAGCAGCAGCAGCTCTTAAAAAGTGTCATTTTCCAGGTGACTTATATCCTTTATGGGAAATTTAATTTAATTTAATTTAGCCATATTATAAATATTTCCTCTTTAGTATGGGTGGTAGGGACTTCCCAGGTGGCTCAGTGGTAAAAGAATCTGCTGCCAATTCAGGAGACACAGAAGACACAGTATATGCTGGTTTGATCCCTTAGTCAGGAAGATCCCCTGAAGGAGGATATGGTAAGTCACTCCAGAATCCCATGGACAGAGGAGCCTGGCAGGCTACAGTCCATGGGGTTCCATGGACGTGACTGAATGACTAGGCACACATATTGTTTTTGTTATTAATACTTCCTGAAGGAGAAAACTGATTACAACATACCATATTGTTTCGAGCTTGTCTACTTGCAAGCATCTCTCTTAAGTGCATGATGAACAGTAGAGTAGATTGGATAACATTTAATTCTACAAAATATGGGCCAAACTTGGGGGAACCAGAAACAACCTTAATATCCTGAATTTCCTAAATAGATTACTCAATCTTTAAAAAGGAATATTCACTTAATTGTAGATTAAGGAAACATATAATGTATGAGGGCTAGAAAGAGTGTCCAATACTAAGGGAATTTTAAAATAGAAAATATCCTATGAACATATAATAACAAAAAGTCCTCTGAATCCTGGCATCAAATATCCTTCAAGATACTTAATTGCAAAGTTAAAACAATCAACTGTACAGTGTATATATTATACTCTATTTTTGTACAGAAAATATTCTAAATTTCTATTTATTTTGTATGCCTTCTGCCCACAACCAGCCACAAAGAATATCCAGATTATTCTAAGTAAGCACTGAATTTATGTAAAAGAAATCACTATATTGTTTACCTATACAAGCAAAGGAAAATATGGGTAGATGATAAAATTGAAACATTGCAATTTCTAAATATTTACTTTCTTTTATAGCTTTGAATTTTTAAACATGTGACATAATTCATTCTTAGATCTAAAATAAAATAGCATGAATTGAATGCCATGACCTTATGATCATATAATCATATGGATTATCTAAAATTTTAACTCAGCAAAATTTGAGTGAAAGGTGCCTGATGATCAGAAGAACTTGATTTACAGAACCTTGAGTTTTTTCTGTGAGTTCAAGGAGGGTCTCTGCTATAGGAGAGTGATACCTTAGGGGAGACCTTAAAAGAAAAGTAGCATACCCTGATTGCTGAAGGAAGGAGAGCCCAGTGGAGTGAGTAACATCCTTCATGACATGTAAGGGAAATTCATGTTGAGTATATGGTGATAATACAATCTAGTAATGCTTCAACTTTGACAAAAGAAGGAACAAGAAATTAAGACAGACCTGGACCACGCAATATTTCTAGATCAGGATGAGTAGTCTAGTTTATATTCTTAGAGCAGAAAAATACTCTTGCCTGTTTTAGAAACAAAAGAAACATGTTCTTATTAACACTGTAAAATGTCCATTCTGATTGTGTCATGTGGGTATCATTGGATGTTGTCTTGAGAGGAAGGGTCTGATCCTTGTGGGGAATAACAGTGGTGTCTAAATATGCACAATATATAGCTCAGATTCTGATATTGTCTAAGGAAATGAAAATATATTGATACATTTGAAAATAATTTGGTAGCAAAAATGAGAATTTTGATGGATTGGCTATGAATAGTGATGGATTAGGGGATGGCAGTGAAAATTCGAATGTGCCAGACTTTCCACCTTAAATAACAAGGAACCATTACTTGATATAGTTGTGGTTTTTTTTCCCATGAAAATAATGGAATGAAGCAGACTTCAGTTTTCTGTATTTAATTTCAGAATTCAAGCCTCTTTCATAAGGAAACAGTCAGTGAACAGATAGATATTTTACACAGAATTTAGTACACTAGTATTTGGATGAAATACACAAACAGATTTAATATTCAAAATATAAATTGTAACATTTATTTCAGCATATTCATACCATAGAAAAAGGTACAACCAGAAAAAATATTTACAAACAATTTCCTAAGTCAGGAAGTTGCTCAAATGCTTATAAAAATTATCTTTATATACATTGTCATTTTAATTCACAGAACTACATATATTGATTGATATGTGTTAGAGAACAAATTATAAGTAAGCACTATTCTCTCTATAAAATATATCTTAATTCCTTTGCATCCTGTGAAATTTTATCAAATACCCTTCTAGTTTTATAATCTAAATAAATACTATTTTACTTTCATTTTACCTTTTGCTGTGGGTTTGCATTTTGTTTTATGTTTATACTGCTTTATAAAGATCACCAGCAAGAAAAATTCTAAAATATATGATAATCAGTTTTAATGTACCCTGCCAAAAAGAAATGTGGTACTTATTACATACAAAGTTTGCCCTTTTCCAGTTTTTGAAAGTAAGATCAAAGCATTGACAAAAATATGAAAACAAGATGAAGATGAATAAATGGGACAGGTAAACTTATCTGTGTATCTTTAAATTGTAGTTGGAGTAGATAACAGAATTTTTCCTTTTGGAATGACTCAAAATCACCCACAGTTCCTGGCTTGTCCTTGCCAAAAACAAAGAAAAATAAATAAGTCAGTTTTGGGATAAGTAGTGTGATAAAAAGATGAAGACTTAGATATATATTCTGCCAAAGAACTGGATTTTGGAAGATCACTACCATTAACAGAATAAGAAAAAGTCTTTGTCCATTTGTGAGGATTTAAGAGAATGCCACACCAAAATATGCTGCTTTGGCATGACTATTTTGAGCTGAAGGCACTTGAGAAACAGCAGATTTAGGAAGGGATTTATGATTTTTCCTTTCTACCTTATAATCAAGACATAACATTTCCTTTTGGAACCTGCCCACTCTGATATAGGAAAAGAAGATCATTCTTATCACTGAAAGTTGGGCTTTGACAACAAAATGAACTTGTAAAGCAAATCTAGTAAAATACATTTTATTGTTCTTTAGTTTTTCCATGAATTTCTAAGTCACACTCCCATGACTTCATGCTCCTAGCCCAGGAATCTTTGTCTTGTCACATCTACAAAACCTACTACTATTTGATTAAAAAAAAAAAGTTACATGAACTTCTGGGTTTAATGACTTCTGCTTTCTATTTTCTTAAAGAAAAATGAATAATATAATAGTTGCAAATTCAATTTTTACGCCTTTAGCCTGGGGCATAGCCTACCACTAGCTTTAGGAAGAGGAAGGGGAGAAGCCTGTATATATAGCTTTTTGCCAGGAAATACATGCTTCCAAGTATACATCTTGGTAAGAGATTACTGTGATTCACAAAGAACAGATATCTCAGTAAGTTATTTCAGTGTTTTTCTGTGTGTGGGAAGATAGAAAAATGTGGGTTTATTAAAACACTTCCTGAGATCTAGCTAAGGAGCATGCTACATCAAAACATGAAATGACTCATCTTTATTTTCATTCTGAATTCCTCTTATTGTGCAGTGTCATCAGTAACTTCAGTAACTAATGACTTAACCCTTCGAAAATTGCATAATGAGCAACATTATTTGTTTTATGTTTGTTTTCTTTAAAAGACACTGATGTGCAGGTAAAAAAATTAAAACAGTGTATCTGCTTCTACCCCGTGAATCTGTCCTGCTAGTTTAATACATAGGCTTAACCACAGAACCTCAAAGGGTAGAATATCCTTTTTCTTACCCTGAAGAACGGCATACAGAAACACCTGTGTGAAGATATAGAATGTTTCCCTGTTATTGTGAGAATTAGAGTCCCTTGGACTGCAAGGAGATCAAACTAGTTAATCTTAAAGGAAATCAGCTCTGAATATTCATTAGATGGACTGATGCTGAAGCTGAAGCTCCAATACTTTGGCCAGCTGGCGTGAAGAGATGTCTCATTGGGAAAGACCCTGATGCTGGGAAAAATTGAAGGCAAAAGGAGAAGACATTGACAGAGGATGAGATATTTATCTCACCAAGTCCAAGTTCACTCTGCTTGGCTCACGATAGGCCAATGAACCTGAGAGATGAGGTGTTGAGGCAAGGAAGAGACTTTAATCAGGGAGCCAACAGACCAAGAAGATGGATGGCTAGCACCTCAAAATAGCTATCTTATTGGGGTCTGGATGGCAGGTTGTTTTATAGATCAGAGAGAAAGAAGCAATGAGGAACTAAAGTCAAAAGGCAGAACAGAGATGGAGATTCAGTGGGCAAGTAAAGTGAAAGGGTCTTCAGTCTTTCAAAACATCTCCAAGGGAATGTCCAGCCTTCAGAAGGGGTGTGTTAGTCTCTTCTACTCACAGGTAGGCAGGGACAAACTATCTCTCTATGAGCTGAACAAAGGCACTTTAGTTTACAGTCAAGCAAAGGGACAAGGTCTCCAGGCAAGCCACTGAGTACAATTATAATAATAAAAGGAAGTCAAAGAAACAGTTTCCAATATGGAGTCAGAGTTGACTTCCTCCCTATAACAGATAGCATCTCTGACTCAATGGACATGAATCTGAGCAAACTCTGGGAGATAGTGAAGGACAGGGAAGCCTGGTGTACTGCAATCCATGGAATTGCAGAGTCGGACTTGACTGAGTGACTGAATAACAAAAACAGAATATTTTCCTGTTATTGTTATAATTGTATATGCTTTTGATATTCTGTTGGAAAAGAAAGGGTTAAAATGTTGATGGATAGCATACATTTTTCATTTACATGTACAGGTAACTTTGACAATAGTTTCCATGAATATGTATTGCATTAAAAATAAAAACTCATTGGAAATTCATGCAAATAACTTGTTTTAATTATGTACCAAAAAAATGACATGTCAAATTTTAAAACAAAAAAGGAAACAAGCATTGTGATGTGTAAGAAAATTTTGAATCTTTTTTTTTAAGATTTTTTTTTTTTAAACTTTGACTTCTTAAAATAGTTCTTCCAGTGATCTCATTTGCAAATCAGTCAACTGGGGAATCTTGCTTCAGTGTATAGTCTCATTCAAGGGACTGAGATTAGATTTGCGTTTCTATAATGTCCCAGGTTACTCTGATGCTTCTATGCCACTGACCACACTCTAAATAGCAAAACTTTCAGAGGCAGTCTGGTAAAGAAAGTGAAGTGAAAGTGTTAATCTCTTACTTGCGTCCGACTCTTTGTGATCCCGTGGACTCTAGCCTGCCAGGCTCCTCTGTCCATGGAATTCTCCAGGCAAAAATATTGGAGTGGGTATCCATTCTCTTCTCCAGGGGATCTTCCCAACCCAGTGATTGAACCGGGGTCTCCTGCATTGCAGGAAGATTCTTTACCATCTGAGCCGCCAGGGAAGTCCCCAGGTAAAGAACACTCATCCTATAAAGCTTTGATAGAATTTATTTCTTGCAGCACTCCTGTAATCCTTTTTGTTATTAAACTATATTGAAATAAAACTTGTAAAGCTTTTCATTAACATGGAAGGTGGACTTGATAATGGCATTCTTTTTTCTAAGACTTTTTTTCCCCTTTTCCCCCTCTCTTTCTCTGGTTTAATTAAATTAGTTTGGTTAAATTATTGTGTGCTTAAATATTTTATAAGAATATTGGTAAGTTGATACTTGTTTTACCATATTAGATGTTCAGTTCTTGTACTCTCTAGTTCTAGATTTTTCCTTTTTTTCCCTCTACTTATTAAAATTTTTACTTCTGTGATCATTAGAAATTCTGTAATATTATCTGAAAAATATTAACTATCTAATATTTTCCTGGTATTTTTCTAATGCAATTCTCCAGTTAAATGCATACTTAAATCAACATCCATATTTGTGAATAGTACCTGGCTCATTATATGTGTTTAATAAATATTTAATGAATTTGAAGTAAAAGATGGTACATTTATAATGATCCATCTATTAAATGAAGTAACACTGAGTTATTTAACAGAAACAAATTCTGGCCCAAGGTTACTATTAGGATATTAATTATTTAAAAAATCAACCTAACCATTATATGGGACTAAATTTTCTCATTATATGGGACTAAATTTTCCCATTGTAAATGTCGCATGGGCAGGAAATTTATGTTGTTTGTCTCTTTATTATTATGGCATTGCACTGAGGTCTTCTTGAACATAGTAATTACAGAATACCTATTTTAGCAGAATTCATACCAAAATGAAAAGTACAGATATGTCCATATTAGGTGGTATCACTTACAAAATTTTAAATACTTACCTTTTGCAGATGTGGTTTTGGAATCAATTCTAAATTGCTTGTTTTAGTTGATCTCTCAAATATTCTGCATGTGTCTGGCTGAGAGCAACCTCTTTTGTGCTAGAACTTTCCTGAAAGCTTTCTTCACATCTTTGTTTCTTAGGGTGTATACAAGAGGATTTACCAATGGAGTGACCACACAGTAGAATACTGAAATCACTTTACCCATGGTAAAGTTGTACTTGGCTGGAGGACGAACATAGGCAAAGATAATGGTGCCATAATAGATGGTGACCACAGTGAGGTGGGAGGCGCAGGTGGAGAAAGTTTTCTTCCGAGCCTCTCGGGAAGATAGCCTGATTATTGTGACCACAATATTCCCATAGGATGACATAGTGAGAAGAAAAGAACTTAGAATCACAACAGAGCTACATGTGTAACCCAAAGCCTCCACCAAGAATGTATCTGAGCAGGAGAGTTTAAAAATTGGGTCTGAGTCACAGAAGAAATGATTGATCTTCTGGGGTCCACAAAAGTTTAGGTAAGAGATGAGTATGGTAGGTAAGAGAGGGGCAATGAAGCCCCCAATCCAAGATCCAGCTGAAAACTGCAGGCATACCTGGAGACTCATGAGGAATGAGTATCTTAGAGGGCTGCATATAGCCAGGTATCGATCATAGGCCATCACAGCCAACAGGATGCACTCTGTAGCCCCCATAGAGAAAAAAAAGTAGTACTGCATTATACAACCAGAAACAGAAATGGTAACAACCTGTGAGAGACAAGTGGCCAGCAATTTAGGCACTGTGACTGTTGTATACCAGATCTCTAGAAAGGACAAATTTCCTAAAAAAATGTACATGGGTGTTTGAAGTGTGGAATCCATGAGAACAATGAAGATGATGAGGGTGTTTCCCATGAGAGAGAGCAGATATACAGTGAGAAAAATCACAAATAATGCAAGCCTTAGATAAAGAACACCAGAAAATCCAAGAAAAATAAATTCTGTTACTCTTGTTTGATTTGCCACATTCATATCTCATCTTCTTGGTTTGGAATGAATCAACAAAACCTAGAATATGGCAGATAAGCAAGGAAGGAATATTTCATATTTATTACATGATGATAATAGACAAAATAATAAAGATTAATGTCTGGCAAAAACAATTGGTGTCTTTATAAGTATTTTTACATCATTTAGTTTATCTAGTTTATGAAATAAATCACAAAGGTAAGCAGTCTAATAATCTACTTTACAAATGAAGAAACTAAACAAGTATTTTTCCTAATTATATCACTTTAATTTGAGGGTGATATAGTATATCCAAGTAGGTTGTTTTAAGCAACTGCAGGTCAACTAATATATAAAATGTGGCCATTGGAACAAGCATGGCATTATTACATCACTGAAGATTTCACATCCTAGACATTAGAGGAAGGTGAAGAAATGAACAGCAGGTAGATCAGAGGCCAGTGCATTGGGGGTGGGCACTCTCAGAATGGACCCCCTGGGCCATACTAGTAGCCTTATGTAGACAAAGAATTGCCTACACTTTTAACACTATAAACCCTGTTACATGGAATCCTTTAAGGTTTGGTGGGAAATTGGTAGATGAGCAAACTATCTGCAGAAAATTTTTTTAAAAAGTATGAATTTGACATTTATGGACAAGCTTTTGTTCATAAATTTTATTTTAACTTTTTTAGTCTTTGTTTTTAAAATCATTGCATCTACTAATTCTCCTACATTGTTTGTGTGTGTGTGTGTGTGTTAGTTGCTTAGTCATGTCCAACTCTTTGCAACCCCATAGACTGTAGCCCACCAGGCCCCTCTGTCCATGGGATTCTTTAGGCAAGAACACTGGAGCAGGTTGCCATTTCCTTCTCCAAAAGGAACTATAGAAAGAAAGAAAGTGAAGTTGCTCAGTTGTTTAGGAGCAGTCAAAAAATTAACATTAAAGTCACAAATTCATTCATCCTTCAATGCATATAGCATTTTTAAGGGCATAACACAGTATTTATAACTATACTTGTAACTATTTCTTATAAAAATTTAGAAGAACAAGAAATCTTGTTTTAGAAAAACAATGCTTTTCAACTGTTATATCTATGTATATATGTGCTCTGGTGCCAAAATATCCAGATGATAAAGGCAGATTATAATAGAAAACAATCTTAATATGTATATTAAAACTTTGTATATGTAAAATATGTATATTTGTCATTTAAATAAAAGTTCTTACAGTAAAAATATAGACTTTAATCTTCTATATCACAATGAAAAACCAGCTAAATGGAATATGAACGCAATATGTTTCATGTCCACAGATTTCTGTTGTAAACCTCTATGGACGTTTTGAATCATAAACCTCTATAGAGAAATGTATATAGGCTTTATGCCACAGCCTTCATGCTCCCTGTGGCATTCTTATGATAAAGTAAAACTTTTCAGGATATATATGATAAAAATTTAAACCAACGTTTTGATATTAATCCCCTAAAACTTCTAAGATTTTTGCCACATTACTCTGAATAATAAAAATAAAATTGTGCTTTTAAAGCCAGTTATTGCACTGTTCAAAAGTATTTTTAAAAATATGACTAGAAATTGACCTAGAATATATAATTTAAGAAAGCCATTTTGGGGAAAGAACCAGGACAAAAAAATTTTAATGTATTTGTCAAGTTTGGTACTTTGGTATCACAAGAAAAATATTAATATTTATATTCTTTTTGTAAGACCATGTGTCTAAAGTGTTGTTCAGTTACTCAGTCATGTCCATCTCTTTGTGACCCCATGGAATGCAACATACCAGGCTTCCCTGTTCTACACTATCTTCTGGAGTTTGTTTAACTCATATGCCAAAATTATCTCATTGCTATTATCTATATATCTGATAACTGGGAAAGATTGAAGGCAGGAGAAGGGGATGACAGAAGATGAGTTGGTTGTGGGCATCACCAATACAATGGGCATGAGTTTGAGCAAGCTCCGGGAGATGGTGAAGGACAGGGAAGCCTGGTGTGCTACAGTCCATGGGCTTGCAAAGAGTCAGACACAACTGAGCAGCTGAACAACAAATAGCATACTATTTAGTCATGCTATAGCATGTCACAGACTAATCTTCTATTGTTACTTTTACTATTCTCCTAGAATTAACAAAATGAAAGAAAAACTGTTTATTTGGAAGGAATATAAGTAGAAATTTAACAATAAAATTAATTAAATGCCATCCCAAAATAAAATATTTTTTCTTTTTCAAAATTATATAATTCTACCATTAGGCAGAGGGGAGTTGTTCACTCTCCAACTATATATATATACTTAGTAGGAAACAAATGGAGAAGGCGATGGCAACCCATTCCAGTACTCTTGCCTGGAAAATCGCATGGATGGAGGAGCCTGGTAGGCTGCAGTCCATGGGATCACAGAGTTGCACATGACTGAGCGACTTCACTTTCACTTTTCACTTTCATGCATTGGAGAAGGAAATGGAAACCCACTCCAGTATTCTTGCCTGGAGAATCCCAGGGATAGGGGAGGCTGATGGGCTGCCATCTATGGGGTCGTACAGAGTAGGACACTACTGAAGCGACTTAGTAGCAGCAGCAGCAGTAGGAAACAATGATAAAAATAAAAATTATTTAACATTTTTATAAAAATATAATAGCATTTAAATATAAGGAGAAACCTACATATATTTTTACTTATTTGATGTTTTAATTGATAAGCCATAATAACTCTTCTTGCATGCCAAATAAATATCTGAGAAACTGCTTCAAATCACAGAAATAATCTAAATGATAGAAAGTATTATCATGTAACACTACTATTCTCTAGAAAAGTGAGAAATCACACAAGTTATATCCACCCAGGTATACTCACAGCCTATATTTTTTGGTTATTTTTCCAAAATTTAAGGCTATTTTTTAAAATGCTCCTTTTCACTGTATTCAATTAGTTTATGAGGGAAGTAAGCTGAGGGATCCGCTCCCTGCTATGCCATTGACTTTGACACACCATCTATGCTACAGATAAACACAGAATTCCTTGCGTGTTTTCTTCTTTTTTCTCACTTTGTTTGTCCCTGTGGCCAGGATGTAGGTAAAGACATGGTCTGAGATCCCCTTGGGAGAAGTATTAGGATTTCATCAGCCTTGAAACTTGGAGAACTGGCATCTACCTTGGGACATCTACCTGCAGAAATTCTCTGAGGACTTTCCTTCAGTGAAAGTCAGAGTATTCTCCTTGTGGGGGTTAAAGGAAAAGACAAAATGTGAGAAGCATTTAAAATATCTCCACAGAAACTGAAGAAATATTCTCCTAAATGGCTTAACTGATTGCCACTGCCCATAGAGTTCATCCTTCACCTATAATTTCAGTATTGTGTCTCAATGTGTTAGCCACCACAGAAGACAATATTCGCTAGCATACAAAATACAAGCTGCATTCACAGTGAAAAATCTTTCTTTTCAATAAAACAAATGAACAAAAAACAACACTGGTTTGACATCTTTTGATAGCAAATAACTCAACTGAAAAGCATTTACCAAGTGTATGTGGAAAACAAGATTGCCCACTCTAGCCAATACCAGGATTGAGTCATTTCACAAATAGTTACAGAGAAGGCATAGTACATATGTGCAGACAGAATGAAAGCATAACAAACTTCAGTATCAAAATAAGAAAACAGCTAGAATAGTGAATAAAATAAAATAGATGCTGTTCATATACATGCGATGAAAAGAGAATTAACAATATTTAAGTTTGAGGTTGTTTACATTACTCACAGAAAATAATGTTTGTTTAGCATGTTGTTTTATAAACAGTTGGTTATCCCACATGTAAATAAAACAGAAGCACAAATAAATGCCAAATAGGTCAAACTTTTATGTATTAAAGAAATAGATTATAAACCAGTAGTCAATGAGGCAGTGGAAGACACCAAGGGATATTTGAAAATGTGTGGATATAGTTTTTATTTCCAGTAACATAAAATGTTGGTTTCATGTGTTAATATCATCATGAAGGTTGCTTAGATAAGAATTCTTATCCAAGGATTTCAAATCCCCTACCCAAGGTATTAATAGTGTTCCCACAGAGTATTTCTATTATAAAGTTAAGAGATGATATCGTTTTATAAATGTTTAGAGCTATAATTTACACATAATAAAATGCACCCATTATAAATGTAGAGCTGAATGATTTTCACAAATCTATACACACACACATAATTCCAACCACAGTAAAAAATGTAGCACTCATATACTACGCAAAGCTTCCTCATGCCCTTTACTCTCCCGTTATTTCCCCCTTAGACTCAAGCAATGAATGCTTTTCTTTTTGTCACTATAGCTTAGTGACAAATAATATAGCTTTGCTTATTCTAGATTTTCAATTATATAGAATCCATGGGTCATATATTCTTTTCTGTCATCTACAATGATAGATACTTTTCCATGCTGCTGTGTGTTTTGTATGTCTGTTACTTTTTATTATATTGATTTTTATTTCTTTGAATGAATATAAATATCAAAGTTTAATTATCTATTTGCATGTTGGTAGATAATTAGATTGCTTCTAACTTGGGTAAATGAAAACAAAACTAATATAAACTTCTGTTTACAAATCCTTGCTGCATGTATGGTTCATTTCACTTGATTAAACAGCTAGGAAGGCAATTGCTAGCTCATGTGGTAAGTGCTCTATTATTTAACAAAAAATTACCATAAGATTTCCAAAGTCATTACAGCTTTTTACATTCCCACTTTAATGCCTTTTTTTTTTTTAAAGTTTTTGTAGTAATTATATAGCGTACTTGATGCCTCACTTTACATTTCTGATGACTAATGAAAGAATCTTTTCATGTGTTATCTGGCCATTGTTATAAAAATTTGTGTAATACAAACTAATCAGCTCAAACTAAAGAATTAAATGTAAGACTCAACTATAAAACTGCTAGAAGAAAACATCAGGGAAAGTCTTCTTGACATTGGTCTTTGTAAATAATCTTTTACTATGACATCAAAAGCACAAGAAAATAAAACAAAAATAAGTGAAGGGACTATTTTAAACTAAAATATTCTTTTGCACAGCAAATAATCATCAAGATAAAATAAGTCAGCATATGGAATGGAATATGTACAAACTATATATGTGATATGGAGTTAATAATCAACATATATAAGGAACTGCTGCTGCTGCTGTTGCTAAGTCGCTTCAGTCGTGTCCAACTCTGTGTGACCCCATAGATGGCAGCCCACCAGGCTCCCCTGTTCCTGGGATTCTCCAGGCAAGAACACTGGAGTGGGTTGCCATTTCCTTCTCTAATGCAGGAAAGTGAAAAGTGAAAGTGAAGTCACTCAGTCGTGTCCGACTCTTCGTGGCCCGCATGGACAGCAGCCTACCAGGCTCCTCTGCCCATGGGATTTTCCAGGCAAGAGTACTGGAGTAGGGTGCCATTGCCTTCTCCATATAAGGAACTAATAATTCATTATTAAAAGTAATAGTTGAAAATGGGGAAAGGACTTACATAGAGATAACATTAAAGGAACTATTAAATTAACTAACAGGTAAATGTAAAGTCCAACATCACTAATCATCAGGGAAATAAAAATCAAAAACACATGTAAGCAGCTATACATCAATAAAATGAACAACTTAGAAGTAGAGAAATTCTTAGAAAGTTATACCCACCCAAAAATGAACCGAGGAGAAATAGAAAATATGAACAGACCAATCATAAGTGATGAAATTGAAACTGGGGTTTAAAACTTCCAACAAACAAGGGTCAAGGAACAGATGGCTTCACAGGCAAAGCCTGTCAAACATTTAGAGAAGAGCTAACACTATTCTCAAAAAACTGCAAATGATTTCAGAGGAAGAGACAATCCCAAACTCATTCTATGAGGCCACCATCACCCCCATCCCCAAACTATACAGAGATAGCACAAACAAAAAGGAAAATTATAGGCCAATATCACTTATAAACACAGAAAGTCTCAACAAAATACTAGAAAATTGAATTTAAAAAAAATATTAAAAGGACCATACAACATGATCAGGTGAGATTTATCCCAGTGATGCAAGAATTCTTCAACGTATTAACAAGTTGAAGAATAAAAATCATGGGATCATCTCAATAGATGCAGAAAAAATCTTTTGACAATGTTCAACTTTTTATCAAGTTTATGATAAAAAAAAATCCAGAAAGTGATCATAGAGGGAGCCTACTTCAACATAATAAAGGGCACATATGACAAACACACCGCAAACATCATTCTCAATAGTCAAAAACTGAATGCATTTCCTTTCAGATCAAGAACAAGAAAAGGATGTTCACCCTCACCACTTTTAATCAACATAGTTCTGGAAGTCCTAGCCATGGCAGTCTGAGAAGAAAAAGAAATAAAAGGAATCCAGATGGGAAAAGAAGTAATTATCCCTGCTTACAGATGACATAATATTATACATAGATATCCTAAGGATGTAACCAGAAAAGTACTAGAACTAATCAGTGCAGAAGTTTTTAATCTCTTGGCTTAAATCTATTAGTAAGTATTTTATTTTTGAAGTTATTTAAAGTGGATTTTTTTGTTAATATTATTTTCAGATAAGTTATTGTTAGGACACAACAATAGAGCAATTGGTTTTGTATGGTAAATTTTACTCTACAACATTATTCATTTTTTTGGTGTTGAGATTTATTTATTTTTAACTGGAGTATAGCTGCTTCACAATGTGTTGTTAATTTCTGCCATCCAGCAAAGTAAATAAATTATATGTATACACACATCCAATCATTTATATATTTATTTCCCATTTACATCACCACACATCATTGAGTAGAGTTCCTTATTCTATACAATAGGTTCTCATTGATTATCTATTTTATTAATAATACCATATAAATGTCAACCTAATCTCCCATTCCTCTCACCTCTCTCCAATCTTGGTGACCATAGTTTGTTCTCTATATCTGTGACTCTATTTCTACTTTGAAGGAAGTGTATCTATACCATTTTTCTAGATTCCACAATTAAATGATACTATATGATATTTGGAACTCTTCATTCAGACGTTTGTCTTTCCTTTTCTCCTTTGTTTTTCACTTCTCTTCTTTTCACAGCTATTTGTAAGGCCTCCCCAGACAGCCATGTTGCTTTTTTGCATGTCTTTTCCATGGGGATGGTCTTGATCCCTGTCTCCTGTACAATGTCACGAACCTCTGTCCATAGTTCATCAGGCACTCTATCTATCAGATCTAGTCCCTTAAATCTATTTCTCACTTCCACTGTATAATCATAAGGGATTTGATTTAGGTCATACCTGAATGGTCTAGTGGTTTTCCCTACTTTATTCAATTTAAGTCTGAATTTGGCAATAAGGAGTTCATGATCCGAGCCACAGTCAGCTCCCGGTCTTGTTCTTGCTGACTGCATAGAGCTTCTCCATCTTTGGCTGCAAAGAATATAATCAATCTGATTTTGGTGTTGACCATCTGGTGATGTCCATGTGTAAGAGTCTTCTCTTGTGTTGTTGGAAGAGGGTGTTTGCTATGACCAGTGTGTTCTATTGACAAAACTCTATTAGCCTTTGCCCTGCTTCATTCTGTATCCCTAGGCCAAATTTGCCTGTTACTCCAGGTGTTTCTTGACTTCCTACTTTTGCATTCCAGTCCCCTATAATGAGAAGGACATCTTTTTTTGGGTGTTAGTTCTAAAAGGTCTTGTAAGTCTTCATAGAACTGTTCAACTTCAGCTGCTTCAGCATTACTGGTTGGGGCATAGGCTTGGATTACTGTGATATTGAATGGTTTGCCTTGGAAACGAACAGAGATCACTTTGTCATTTTTAAGATTGCATCCAAGTACTGCATTTCGGATTCTTTTGTTGACCATGATGGCTACTCCATTTCTTCTAAGGGATTCCTGCCCACAGTAATAGATATAATGGTCACCTGATTTGAATTCACCCATTCCAGTGCATTTTAGTTCACTAATTCCTAGAATGTTGACATTCACTCTTGCCACCTCTTGTTTGACCACTTCCAATTTGCCTTGATTCATGGACCTGACCTTCCAGGTTCCTATGCAATATTGCTCTTTACAGCATCAGACCTTGCTTCTATCATCAGTCACATCCACAATTGGGTATCATTTTTGCTTTGTCTCCATCCCTTCATTCTTTTTGGAGTTATTTCTCCACTGATGTCCAGTAGCATATTGGGCACCCACCTAGCTGGGGAGTTCCTCTCTCAGTATCCTATCATTTTGCCTTTTCATACTGGTCATGGGATTCTCAAGAATACTGAAGTGGTTTGCCATTCCCTTTTCCAGTGGACCACATTCTCTCAGACCTCTCTACCATGACCCGCCCATCCTGGGTGGCCCCACAGGGCATGGCTTAATTTCATTGAGTTAGACAAGGCTGTGGTTCATGTGATCAGATTGGCTAGTTTTCTGTGATTATGGTTTCAGTGTGTATGCCCTCTGATGCCCTCTCGCAACACTTACCATCTTACTTGGGTATCTCTTACCTTGAACGTAGGGTATCTATTCACAGCTGCTCCAACAAAGTGGAGCTGCTGCTCCTTAGCTTGGACGAGGGGTATCTCCTCACCATCACCCCTCCTGCTCTTGAATGTGGAGAAGCTCCTCTCGACATCCTGCAACTGGGCAGCCGCTGCTCCTTGGATGTGGGGTTGCTCCTCTCGGCTGCTGCCCCTGACCTCAGGCATGGAGTAGCTCCTCTCGGCTGCCGGCCCTGACCTCCGTTGTAGGGAAGCTCCTCTAGGCCATTTCTGTACCATTGCAGCCTGGCACTCTCGGTCACCACCTCTGACCTTAGGCGAGGGGTATTTCCTCCTGGCCACGCTTCTGTGTGGTCCATCGCAGCTGGCGTTCCAAAGAATAGCCAGAGTTCCAAAGAATAATAAGGAGAGATAGGAAAGGCTTCCTCAATGATCAGTGCAAAGAAATAGAGGAAAACAACAGAATGGGAAAGGCTGGAGATCTCGTCAAGAAAATTAGAGATACCAAGGGAATATTTCATGCAAAGATAGGCTCAATAAGGGATGGAAATGGTATGGACCTAACAGAAGCAGAAGATATAAGAGGTGGCAAGAATACACAGAAGAACTGTACAAAAAAGAGCTTCACGACCAAGATAATCATGATGGTGTGATCACTCACCTAGAGCTAGACATCCTGGAATGTGAAATCAAGTGGGCCTTAGAAAGCATCACTATGAACAAAGCTAGTGGAGGTGATGGAATTCCAGTTGAGCTATTTCAAATCCTGAAAGATGATGTTGTGAAAGTGTTGCACTCAATATGCCAGCAAATTTGGAAAACTCAGCAGTGGCCACAGGACTGGAAAAGATCAGTTTTCATTCCAATCTCAAAGAAAGGCAATGCCAAAGAATGCTTAAACTACCACATAATTGCACTCACCTCACACGCTAGTAAAGTCAGCTCAAAATTCTCCAAGCCAGGCTTCAGCAATGCGTGAACTTCCAGATGTTCAAGCTGGCTTTAGAAAAGGCAGAGGAACCAGAGATCAAATTGCCAACATCTGCTGGATCATCAAAAAAGCAAGAGAGTCCCAGAAAAACATCTATTTCTGCTCTATTGACTATGCCAAAGCCTTTGACTGTGTGGATCACAATAAACTGTGGAAGATTCTTCAAGAGATGGGAATCCCAGACCACCTGACCTGCCTCTTCAGAAACCTATATGCACGTCAGGAAGCAACAGTTAGAACTGAACGTGGAACAACACACTGGCTCCAAATAGGAAAAGGAGTATGACAAGGCTGTATATTGTCACCCTGCTTATTTAACTTATATGCAGAGTACATCATGAGAAATGTTGGGATGGATGAAGCATAAGCTGGCACCAAGATTGCCAGGAGAAATATCAGTAACCTCAGATATACAGATGACACCACCCTTATGGAAGAAAGTGAAGCAGAACTAAAGAGCTTCCTGATGAAAGTGAAAGAGGAGAGTGAAAAAGTTGGCCTAAAACAGCATTTAGAAAACTAAGATCATGGCAACCGGTCCCATCATGTCATGTCAAATAGACGGGGAAACAATGGAAACAGTGACTGACTTTATTGTGGGGGGCTTCAAAATCACTGCAGATGGTGATAGCAGCCATAAATTTAAAAGATGCTTGCTCCTTGGAAGGAAAGTTATGACCAACCTAGACAGCATATTAAAAGGTAGAGATGTTACTTTGTCAACAAAGGCCCATCTAATCAGAGCTATGGTTTTTCCAGTAGTCAGTTGGAATATAAAGATAGCTGAGTGCCAAAGAATCGATGCTTTTGAACTGTGTTGTTAGACAAGATTCTTGAGAGTCCCTTGGACTTTGAGGAGATCTAACCAGTCAATTCTAAAGGAAATTAGGTCAGAATATTCATTGGAAGGACTGATACGGAAGCTGATGCTCAATACTTTGGCTACCTGGTGCAAACAACTAATTCATTGTACAAACATTGATGCTGGAAAAGATTGAAGGCAGAAAGAAAAGGGAACGACAGATGAGATGGTTGGATGACATCATTGACGTGATGGACACGAGTTTGAGTAGGCTCCAGAAACTGCTCATGGACAGTGAAGCCTGGAGTACTGCAGTCCATGGGGTTACAAATAGTCGGACACGACTGAGACACTGAATTGAAGTACTATCCATTATTTTACTTTTACAGTAAAAGCTAATTCTTTTCTCTTATTTTTAAAAGATATTACTATCCATAGAATTTTATTAGTTTTTAGTAATTGTTCTGAAGGGGAAGTTAAACACTTTTATATTCAATTACTGGTGTCATCATAATAAATATATATAGATTTTTTTAATGAGATAGACTTTAAATAATAGACTTTCCATATCATTGATAGATTTATTATATTAAAATATGGTCTCATTTAAATAACATCTTTAATCCTCAACTACATTAAAAAGTGATTATGTAGATTCTAGCTACAAATCATAATACATACCTTATCTATATTACTGAAGTTCTTGTACTTATTGAATTATGTGGTATTCTATATTAACCCATGGTCATTGACCAAACAAATGCTCAGAGATTTTAGACACATTGAAACAGGAAGCAAATCTACAAACATTAGAAATAACAGAGAAGTCAGTTAGAGAGTATTTGGTGAATGCCAAGTTTACATCAAAATTTGCAATATGTAATTTCACTCAACTTAAAACATAATTTCAAAGAAGATGATTAAATATATGTGCACATGTAGTTAAACAAATATAGAGATCTATAATATAAAAATCACAGTAAGTAATTAGTAAAAAAAAGTCATGAATTTATTGGGAGAAACCCAAGTAAGATGGTAGGTGTTGAGAGAGGGCATCAGAGGGCAGACACACTGAAACCATAATCACAGAAAACTAGCCAATCTGATCACATGAATCACAGCCTTGTCTAACTCAATGAAACTAAGCCATACCCTGTGGGGCCACCAAGGCGGGCAGGTCATGGTGGAGAGGTCTGACATAATGTGGTCCACTGGAGAAGAGAATGGCAAACCACTTCAGTATTCTTGCCTTGAGAACCCTATGAACAGTATGAAATGCAAAATGATAGGATACTGAAAGAGGAACTCCCCAGCTAGGTAGGTACCCAATATGCTACTGGACATCAGTGGAGAAATAACTCCAAAAAGAATGAAGGGATGGAGACAAAGCAAAAACAATACCAAGTTGTGGATGTGACTGGTGATAGAAGCAAGGTCCGATGCTGTAAAGAGCAATATTGCATAGGAACCTGGAATGTCAGGTCCATGAATCAAGGCAAATTGGAAGTGGTCAAACAAGAGGTGGCAAGAGTGAATGTCAACATTCTAGGAATTAGTGAACTAAAATGCACTGGAATGGGTGAATTCAAATCAGGTGACCATTATATCTATTACTGTGGGCAGGAATCCCTTAGAAGAAATGGAGTAGCCATCATGGTCAACAAAAGAATCCGAAATGCAGTACTTGGATGCAATCTTAAAAATGACAAAGTGATCTCTGTTCGTTTCCAAGGCAAACCATTCAATATCACAGTAATCCAAGCCTATGCCCCAACCAGTAATGCTGAAGCAGCTGAAGTTGAACAGTTCTATGAAGACTTACAAGACCTTTTAGAACTAACACCCAAAAAAAGATGTCCTTCTCATTATAGGGGACTGGAATGCAAAAGTAGGAAGTCAAGAAACACCTGGAGTAACAGGCAAATTTGGCCTAGGGATACAGAATGAAGCAGGGCAAAGGCTAATAGAGTTTTGTCAATAGAACACACTGGTCATAGCAAACACCCTCTTCCAACAACACAAGAGAAGACTCTTACACATGGACATCACCAGATGGTCAACACCAAAATCAGATTGATTATATTCTTTGCAGCCAAAGATGGAGAAGCTCTATGCAGTCAGCAAGAACAAGACCGGGAGCTGACTGTGGCTCGGATCATGAACTCCTTATTGCCAAATTCAGACTTAAATTGAACAAAGTAGGGAAAACCACTAGACCATTCAGGTATGACCTAAATCAAATCCCTTATGATTATACAGTGGAAGTGAGAAATAGATTTAAGGGACTAGATCTGATAGATAGAGTGCCTGATGAACTATGGACAGAGGTTCGTGACATTGTACAGGAGACAGGGATCAAGACCATCCCCATGGAAAAGACATGCAAAAAAGCAACATGGCTGTCTGGGGAGGCCTTACAAATAGCTGTGAAAAGAAGAGAAATGAAAAGCAAAGGAGAAAAGGAAAGATATAAACGTCTGAATGCAGAGTTCCAAAGAATAGCAAGGAGAAATAAGAAAGCCTTCCTCAGCAATCAATGCAAAGAAAGAGGAAAACAACAGAATGGGAAAGACTAGAGATCTCTTCAAGAAAAATAGAGATACCAAGGGAACAGCTCATGCAAAGATGGGCTTGATAAAGGACAGAAATGGTATGGACCTAACAGAAGCAAAAGATATTAAGAAGAGGTGGCAAGAATACACAGAAGAACTGTACAAAAAAGATCTTCACGACCAAGGTAATCATGATTGTGTGATCACTCACCTAGAGCTAGACATCCTGGATGTGAAGTCAAGTGGGCCTTAGAAAGCATCACTACAAACAAAGCTAGTGGAGGTGATGGAATTCCAGTTGAGCTATTTCAAATCCTGAAAGATGATGCTGTGAAAGTGCTGCACTTAATATGCCAGCAAATTTGGAAAACTCAGCAGTGGCCACAGGACTGGAAAAGGTCAGTTTTCATTCCAATCCCGAAGAAAGGAAATGCCAAAGAATGCTCAAACAACCGCACAATTGTACTCATCTCACATGCTAGTGAAGTAATGCTCAAAATTCTCCAAGCCAGGCTTCAGCAATACGTGAATTGTGAACTTCCAGATGTTCAACCTGGCTTAGAAAAGGCAGAGGAACCAGAGATCAAATTGCCAAAATCCTCTGGATTATGGAAAAAGCAAGAGAGTTCCAGAAAAACATCTATTTCTGCTTTATTGACTATGCCAAAGCCTTTGACTGTGTGGATCACAATAAACTGTGGAAGATTCTTCAAGAGATGGGAATACCAGACCACCTGACATGCCTCTTGAGAAACCGATATGCAGGTCAGGAAGCAGCAGTTAAAACTGGACATGGAACAACAGACTGGTTCCAAATAGGAAAAGGAGTATTTCAAGGCTGTATATTGTCACCCTACTATTTAACTTCTATGCAGAGTACATCATGAGAAACGCTGGGCTGGAAGAAGCACAAGCTGGAATCAAGATTGCTGGGAGAAATATCAATAAACTCAGATATGCAGATGACACCACCCTTATGGCAGAAAGTGAAGAGGAACTTAAAAGCCTCTTGATGAAAGTGAAAGAGGAGAGTGAAAAAGTTGGCTTAAAGCTCAACATTCAGAAAACAATGATCATGGCATCTGGTCCCATTACTTCATGGCAAATAGATGGGGAAACTGTGGAAACAGTGGCTGGTTTTATTTTTCTGGGCTTCAAAATCACTGTAGATGGTGATTGCAGCCATGAAATTAAAAGACGCTTACTCTTTGGAAGGAAAGTTATGACCAACCTAGACAGCATATTGAAAAGCAGAGACATTACTTTGTTAACAAATGTCTGTCTAGTCAAGGCTATGGTTTTTCCAGTGGTCATCTATGGATGTGAGATTTGGACTGTGAAGAAGGCTGAGTGCCTAAGAATTGATGCTTTTGAACTGTGGTGTTGGAGAAGACTCTTGAGAGCCCCTTGGACTTTGAGGAGATCCAACCAGTCCATTCTAAAGGAGGTCAGTTCTGGGTGTTCTTTGGAAGGACTGATGCCAAATCTGAAACTCCAATACTTTGGTCACCTCATGAGAAAAGTTGACTCATTGGGAAAGACTCTGATGCTGGGAGGGAATGGGGGCAGGAGGAGAAGGGGACGACAGAGGATGAGATGGCTGGATGGCATCACCAACCCGATGGACCTGAGTTTTAGTGAACTCCCAGGGGTGGTTAAGGATAGGGAGCCTGGCGTGCTGCAACTCATGGAGTCACAAAGAGTCGGACATGATTGAACAACTGGACTGAACTGATCTGAACTAAATTCTTGAAGATGTAGGTATTTTATGTTAAAATTTTATATTAGTTATAAATATGGGTCAATGGCAATAGCGGTAAAAATTATAATACTCTTATTTAGAAAACTAAGTAAGTGATTTCAAGGAATATCTATTTTGCAAAATAATGATGGTATAAGCAAATCAAAGACATCATCGCCCATTCCTTATACACTAGTAAATTCTAACTACTAAGTAAAAATGTTTGCTTGCTAAATATTTGCATTTCACTTAGATTTGAGCCAGAAAAAAGAGAATATTATAAACAAAACATATATATCAAGCAGCATAGTTTTCTGAGAAATCTGTCTGAGTTTGGTTTGAGGCAGCTTGTTTTTCTCCTACATTATTTGGGCAAGAGTTTGTATGAGCAGTGCCAAAAGAAAACACTAACAGACCATACATCAAAAGACACCACATAAATTATTTCTGTGTACCAGTCAGTTATAATATATAATTAAAAACTTTTCAAAATATTGGCTAGGAAAAAACAATCAGCCCAATCAAAAAGTGAGCAGATCTAAATAGACATTTCTCCAAAGTAAATCTTCCAGGAAAAAGCATCTCTACTGTTTTAGTTTTCAGTGATACTTATGAAAAGCTTTGGGACAGAAGCAAGTGTTTTATTTAGCTATGTTCCATTCGTATAGATTTAGATTATACAAAAGACTGACAATAATGTAACAATGTATACTCAGAAAAGGTTTGTTACTGTAAATGGTACAATGCAACAGGAACAAGAAAGTGTAATGCAATATTAAGGAGATTCAGAACACCCTGGCTCAGCTTCCAGGGGCCATTCTCAGTCACATTCTCCAGAGAGGATGTACTTCCTCTCTAAAATGCAAAGCAGGACACCTGGGAATCTAGGTTTACTCAAGGAGGAAGCTGCTCTCTAGTTAAGAATCCAAAACCAGGATGTGTGAGCTGACTCAATAAACAGAAATTAAATTGGCCTAATGGTAACTATTTATGAACTATGAATGCACATTTTCTCTAACAATTCTCCAAAACTGGAACTGTCAGACCTGAGTGCAGCTTCATTCATACTAGATTTTATGGTTTATTGCAGATTGACCAAATCTCATCACCATGGGTCCAGGTAATCCCGGAGATTAACACAACAAATCAGCCAGATCCATCCTGTACTTATACAAATATTAAGAAGAAAACTACCTCTATTCTCAGAGAAAGATAAGGATATTCTCCTTTGTCAGAGCTTTCTAGTGAGCAAGTTATCTAAACCTGTCTTCATGGCCTTGTTTCTTAGGCTGTATATGATGGGATTAAGGAAGGGGCAGTAAAATATAGAAGAAGATAAAATGAGATCAATGAATGATGTAGACCCTAAAATAGATTTCAAGTGTGCAATAAATGCAGTTGACAGAAAAAGTGCACTAACTGCCAAGTGTGGGAGGCAAGTAGAATAGGCTTTGACTGCCTCTCTGTAGATGGAATCGTTCTGACAGTAGAGAAGATGTAGATGTATAAGATTATGATGCACATAAAGCAACAGAAATCCAGGACTGCATTAACAAGTATAAGCACAGTTTCTGCAGTTATATTCTTCGAGCAAATAATAGCTAACAACTGGGGAATATCAGAATTGTTGGGTCTTGTTGAGCCCACAGTAAGATAAAGAAAATGTTTCTGCTGTGTGCATAACAGATAGCAAGCCACCACTGAACCAGGATAGAACCACCATCTGGACACATGCGCCTCTCTTTATAATGACTTCATAGTGCAGGGGATAGCAAATGGCAACATAGCGGTCAATGGACATGCCTGTAAGGAGAAATCGTTCTGCCACTGCTGAAAAAGGCACCAGAAACACCTGGGTGACACAATTAAGAAAGGTGATGGGATTCCTGTGGGTCAAAAAGTTGACAACAGTTTTGAGCACAACAACTGAAGTGAGGTAAATATCAAACAGAGACAAATTTCTTAAGAAGTGCGTGGATGTGTGGAGGCATGGGTCTAAGGATGTTATTGAACTATGGTGTTGGAGAATACTCTTGAGCGTCCCTTGGACAGCAAGGATATCCAACTAGTCCATCCTAAAGGAAACCAGTCCAGAATATTCACTGAAAGGACTGATGCTGAAACTCCAATCCTTTAGCTACCTGATGCGAAGAACTGACTCATTTGAAAAGACCCTGATTCTGGGAAAGATTGAGGGCAGGAGGAGAAGGGGATGACAGAGGATGAGATGGTAGGATGCCATCACTGACTCTATGGACGAGTTTGAGTAAGCTCCAGGAGTTGGTGATGGACAGGGAAAGCTGGTGTGCTGCAGTCCATGGGGTCGCAAAGAGTCAGACATGACCAAGCAACTGAAATGAACTGAACTGAAGAATGCTATAGTAAAAATGAGGCCATTCCCCATTAGGGCTGCCAGGTAAATTACTGTGAAAAACCCAGCTTGTAAGAACTGAAAAATCCATGGGCCAGAAAATCAAAAGATAAGAAATTTAGATACTGTGGAGATATTGTTCATTCTTGATGAAATATTCTACATTAAGAAAAAAGAAAAAGGTTAAAGTGGTCGTAAATCCTAAATATAGTTAATATTACCTCAGCATGGGGTTGCTGAGGTTAGGTCACAACTGAGCGACTTCACTTTCACTTTTCACTTTCAAGCATTGGAGAATGAAATGTCAACCCACTCTAGTGTTCTTGCCTGGAGAATCTCAGGGAGGGGGGAGCCTGGTGGGCTGCCATCTATGGGGTCACACGGAGTCTGACACGACTGAAGTGACTTAGCAGCAGCAGTAGCAGCAGCATACCTGAAAACCAACAACTCTAATAAGTGTTCTTATTTAATGATCATCTTTTTAATTACCGTGTTGAGTGTGTGTGTGAAAGAGACAGAAGTAAAAAATAATTTCAGCGGTATATCTTCCCCATCAATATAAGCCTATATAATAATCATATACTTTATATGTACTTTATGACATTTTTTTCGGTTTCTCTTCGTGTGTCTACAAACTGTTATAATGCTATTCAACTATATAACAAATTGTTTCAGATTCTCAGCATCAGTTCAGTTCAGTTCAGTTGCTCAGTCGTGTCTGACTCTGTGAACCCATGAATCGCAGCATGCCAGGCCTCCGTGTCCATCACCAACTCCCGGAGTTCACTCAGACTCATGTCCATCGAGTCAGTGATGCCATCCAGCCAGCTCATCCTGGGTCGTCCCCTTCTCCTCCTGCCCCCAATCCCTCCCAGCATCAGAGTCTTTTCCAATGAGTCAACTCTTCGCATGAGGTGGCCAAAGTACTGGAGTTTCAGCTTTAGCATCATTCCTTCCAAAGAAATCCCAGGGTTGATCTCCTTCAGAATGGACTGGTTGGATCTCCTTGCAGTCCAAGGGACCCTCAAGAGTCTTCTCCAACACTACAGTTCAAAAGCATCAATTCTTCTGTGCTCAGCCTTCTTCACAGTCCAACTCTCACATCCATACATGACCACTGGAAAAACCATAGCCTTGACTAAACAGACCTTAGTTGGCAAAGTAATGTCTCTGCTTTTGAATATGCTATCTAGGTTGGTCATAACTTTTCTTCCAAGGAGTAAGCGTCTTTTAATTTCATGGCTGCAGTCACCATCTGCAGTGATTTTGGAGCCCAGAAAAATAAAGTCTGACACTGTTTCCACTGTTTTCCCATCTATTTGCCATGAAGTGATGGGACCAGATGCCATGATCTTCGTTTTCTGAATGTTGAGCTTTAGCCAACTTTTTCACTCTCCTCTTTCACGTTCATCAAGAGCATAATAGAATCCTAATTTACATATGAATTAAAGGAAGAGAAAGATATGGAATATACAATGATACTATGTCACATCTTATGTCTATTTGTCTTGTATTTTTTTGTCTTTCAATCGATTGACTGTTTGACATAATTATTTGCTCCAATTTTTGTCTTAAAAAAATTTCATAACATAATAGAAGTTCTCTCTACATTAAATTTGCTTCCTTACTACACAACTCCAGGCTTCCCAGGTGGCACTAATGGTAAAGAATCTATCTGCCTGCCAATGCAGGAGATGCCAGAGATGCAGGTTTAATCCCTGGTTTGGGAAGATCCCCTGGAGTAAGGAAATGGCATAGCCCACTCCAGTATTCTTGCCTAGAAAATTCCATTGGCAGAGGAGCCTGGTGGGCTACAGTCCATGAGGCCCGAAAGAGTTGGATACAACTGAGCACACATACAACTGTAATCTTTTCTTATATCTTCTAAGATTTTAAATTATTGAATAATGGATTAAATGTCATATCCCAGAATTTTTCCTCTGGGCCTTTTGGGTTTCTGTACATTCTCCCTTGACATTCTCATATCATTTTGGTTACCCAGTTTTCACCTTTTTAAAGTCAATTCGTTTATTTTTAAAATTCATCTGCCTAGATAGATGATAGAGAGTTAGAAACAAATATAAACTCACACATATGTTTACTAAGTCATACTTCAATATATTACTACAAACATGGAAATATAAGAAAAGCTAAATTTCTGTCTACAAAACTACATTTCCTTTCTCTATATTTTAATTGCCAATGTCATTTTTCTCACCCCTAATGTGTATGCTTCCTAGATGTCATGAGCTCTTTCCAAATGTTTTGCCTAAGTATAACTCCATATTAAAATGTAAATTGTCTTCTTCTCTACTTGATTTAAAATCTGTCTATCCCTTGGTAGGGAAGATATAGATAAATGAAAGCAAAGCTATAGACATAGGCATAGATATAAATATACATGGGTACATATATTTAAAAGCACATATTTATAACTTTATCTCTCTATCATCTATTTATTAATAGTCTCACCTCAACATATTTCTGGTTTAGTTTTTAATGCCATAAATGAGACTATTACCTCTGGCCTGTCTTTCTCACTCATGATCAATAATTATTTTTTACCCATTTAAGAATTTAATTAATTAAACTGAATAAAATAGATAAGAAAATAGAGTTGTTTAAAAAAGTTGGGTGAACAAATTTAGTGTAAAATGCTGAAATTAATTGACATCTCTGATATGTGTGTATCCTTTCTTCAGTGCATGATTTTTATTAAAATATACTTTCATGTGTTTTGGGATTACATTTTTATATGTGTATGTGTGTGTATATATATATACATATATATATATATATATATATATATATATATATTATTTCCAAGATTGGCTAGTGTTATTATATTTTCCCTTAATGTCATCTAATATCTCTCCTACTCTCTGTCAACTTGACTGTCTCTATAGATAGATAAATCTCCTGTTCTCATACTTTTAATAATGTAGATAAATAAAAATTAAATGAATATAAAATATTTGTGATGGGATATTTGGAATGCAATGTATTTCCTCTTATACTTTATTAGAAAAAATTACCTAAAACTAATCATTCCCAAATTATAGTCATTTAAGAGTTATCAAATTTAACAAAGTGGAAAGACATAGTTGAACTATAGTTGGGCTTACATTTTAGAGGCTCAAATGCATAGAATTCCAATATACTTTAAAAAATCTAACCTCCATATATGTATTGTATAATTCAAAGCAATGCCTTACATAAATCAAAACTAAACAAAGCTAATTGATAATTACTATAGTAATTATTTGCTTCCTCCAGTAATATCCAGTACATTTTAGTGGTAACATATTACCAATTTATATATAACTATTTGATCTCTGACTTCAGCATTTTACTTATTTTCTTTGCTATTTTTTTTTTACTGTGGTTAATTTACCTAATATTTTCAACTGATTTTTCATTCATTACAATGAATCAGAGTGCTGTTGTGCATTACAAAGAAGTTATGTAAATAAAGAATTACAAAGACTAATATGTCTTTTGTATATGAGCTCATTTTAGAATATAGATAGATACTGAAAACTTCTCTGTGGCCTATACTTAGCAACTCATGCTTTAGAGATATTAAATTAAGTATTATTACAGAAGAAACTTTCTAATTACAGAATTTAAATAAGACTTTTTTTGCAGGCTTCTCATATTCTGACTGAAATTATAATCAGCAGTCAGAATGAAAGAAAATAAAACTCACTAAAGTATCTGTTCTGTAGAAGATGAAAGAATACAGCAGGCTTCATGTCATAGTCACTGTTCAAATTATTACTGATGATTCATCCAGATGGACAACACTAACTTTGACTTTCAAATATGCAAAAGCTCTTTTCCTCTCCAAGAGGCACTATACTTTCTGTGAGCAAACATATTTGTTGGTGAGTGAGCAACTGAACCAACCAACCAACCAAGAGATTAAGAATGGTGATGATTTTATATCTGCTGCCCATGTCCCAGTGGCTTAAAATTGGAAATATTCCGAACAGAGAGGCTGCCACTTTTGTTGAAATTGGCTTATCTGTCCCTTTCAATTATGAGACAAATCTTGGCATTATCTGATATGAAGAAATTAAGTACAACAACTGACTTTTCCTTACCAATAAGTAATTTCAAGGGCTTCCCTTATGGCTCAGACAGTAACGAGTTTGCCTGCAATGTAGGAGACCTGGATCCCTTCCCTGGGTCTGGAAGATCCTCTGGAGAAGAGAAAAGCTACCCAGTTCAGCACTCTTGCCTGGAGAATTCCATGGACAGAAGAGCCTGGTGAGCTAAAATTCAAATACTGGCATGTAATCAAGAGTCCCCATAGTTAGTAAGAAGGTATTTAAGGAACATATTTATCCTATCACCCATTGAGCTGATACAGAAAAGAATATATGTAATTAGCATGTTCCCAGGTATTGCTAATGTCACTCATAGAGAGCATGTATGTGCTAAGTCACTTCAGTTGTGTCCGACTCTTTGAGATCCTATGGACCTCAGCCTATCAGGCTCCTCCGTCCATGATATTCTCCAGGCAAGAATACTGGAGTGGGTAGCCATTCCCTCCTCCAGGGGAGCTTCCTAGCAGGGAACAAACTCGTGTCTCTTAGCTCTGCTACATGGGCAGTTGGGTTCTTTACCACTAGCACCACTTAGCAAGCCCAGCAGCACAAATATATTTTTATTAGTTTCTTGAAATAAAAAGCCATATTTGCATTTATATTGGTGAAATATCAGTCATATTTTCTCCTAAAGAGCTATACTAGCAAATACTTGATTCTGTTGAGTCAAACCAATCAATCAATATCATAGAGTAAAAACCTCCAATTTGTACAGGCAATGAATCACACAGAAAGTGACTTAACCAACTAAACATTAGTTTACTTATACTTTGGTAAAAAGAGCATAATAAGTTAGCTGGAATTTAATTAATGTTCATTTGTGATAGACTTTCATGTATACAAATTCTTTGAGACAAAAGTGTAATGCAAACATTCATTATTGTGATACCTAAGTAAATTTCAATCCAAATACTGAAAAATGCAACTTTTTTAAATAAAAGGTTAGCAAATAAGTTAAATATTTTTAACAATGTCATCACTACTAGGCTGCCATACAAGAAATGCAAAACAGAGTTTTTCAAGTTGAAATAAAAGGAAATTAGTTAGTAATACGAGAACATATGGCTGTATAAATTTAAAGGCAAATGTAAACATATAAACACATTCTGTATAATACTGTAATGGTTACATAAAATCATTATTAGCTGTAGTATAAATATTAAAAGACAAAAGTATTAAATAAAATTGTAGCTATAGTAATTAATAAGGGCACAATAGAGAAATATGACTGGTAATACAAAAAGTAAAATATTTTAGAAGGCAGTAAATATTCTGAGTTTAAAGTTAAGTTGTTATCAATTTAGAATAGTCTGTAATGACTTCTGAATCAAGATGTCAGAGTAGAAGGACATGTGCTCATCTCCTGTGGGAACACCAAAATTGCAACTAGCTGTTGAACAACCATCTACAGAAGGATGCTGGAACACATCAATAAAAGATGCCCCACATCTAAAGACAAAGAAGAAGCTGCAGCAAGATGGTAGGAGAGCCGCAATCACAGTAAAATCAAATCCCGTAGCAACTAGGTGGGAAACCCACAAACTGGAGAACAATAACACCAAAGAAGTTCTCCCACTGTTGGATAGGATCTGAATGCCAATGACAGGCTTCCAGGCCTGGGAATCTGATAAAATTGAATACAGTAAAAGGAATGAAAAGAAATGAAGACAGCCTAAGAGACCTATGGGACAACTGTAGGCACACTAACATTCACACTATAGGAGTCCCAGAAGGAGAAGAGAGAGAAAGGACCTGAGAAAATGTTTGAAGAGATAATAACTGAAAACTTCCTTAATATGGGAAAGGAAATAATCAACCAAGTCCAGGAAGCACAGAGAGTCCAAAGCAGGATAAACCCAAGGGGGAACACACCAAGGCACATAGTAATCAAACTAAAAAAGTTAAAGACAAAGATAAAATATTAAAAGTAACAAGAGAAAAATGACAAATAACATACAAGGGAACTCCCATCAGGCTGTAACAGGAGGGAAAGGGGCAGGGCACAACTTTTGAAAGAATGACATAGTCCAAGGACACAACAAAAACCGAGACCAAGATGGCAGACAAGCCTGGACCTTAGTCCTCAATAAACAAATGAAATGACACACCCAGAGGTGCCGCGACAGTTCCACAGCACTGTTAAAAGACCAAGGAGAGGGAGGGGGCCCAAATCCTTGAAATCTCCACCCCTTCCCAAAAATAGTTGAAATAATACTCCCATTCATTCAGTTCAGTTCAGTCTGTCAGTAGTGTCCAACTCTTTGCAACCCCATGGAGTATAGCACGCCAGGCTTCCCAGTCCATCACCAACTCCCAGAGCTTACTCAAACTCATGTCCATCGAGTCAGTGATGCCATCCAAACATCTCATCTTCTGTCATCTCTTTTTCTTCCTGCCTTCAATCTTTCCCAGCATAAGGGTCTTTTCCAATGAGTGAGTTCTTCCAATCAGATGGCCAAAGTATTGGAGTATTAGCTTCAGCATTAGGCCTTCCAATGCATATTCAGGACTGATTTCCTTCAGGATGAACGGGTTGGATCTCCTTGCTGTCCAAGGGACTCCCAAGAGTCTTCTCCAACACTACAGTTCAAAAGCATCAATTCTTTGGTGTTCAGCTTTCTTTATAGTCCAACTCTCACATCCATACATGACTGCTGGAAATAACATAGCTTGGACTAGATGGCACTTTCTTGCCAAAGTCTCTGCTTTTTAATATGCTCTTTAGGTTGGTCATAACTTGGCCATTCCAAGGAGAAAGCATCTTTTAATTTTATGGCTGCAGTCACCACCTGCAGTAATTTTGGAGCCCCCCCAAAATAAAGTCAGCCACTGTTTCTGTTGTTTCCCCATCTATTTGCCATAAAGTGGTGGGACCAGGTGCCATAATCTTAGTTTTCTGAATGTTGAGTTTTCAGCCAACTTTTTCACTATTCTCTTTCACTTTCATCAAGAGACTATTTAGTTCTTCTTTCTTTCTGCCATAAGGGTGGTATCATCTGCATATCTGAGGTTATTGATAGTTCTCCTGGCAATCTTGATTCCAGCTTGTGCTTCATTCAGCCCACTGTTTCTCATGAGTACTCTACATATAAGTTAAATAAGCAGGGTGACAATATACAGCCTTGACATACTCCTTTTCTGATTTGGAACCAGTCTGTTGTTCCATGTTCATTTCTAGCTGTTGCTTTTTGACCTGCATACAGATTTCTCAGGAGGCAGGTCAGGTGGTATTCCCATCTGGTATTCCCACCTCCTTCAGAATTTTCCAGTTTGTTGTGATCCACATAGTCAAAGGATTTGGCATAGTCAATAAAGCAGAAATAGATGTTTTTCTGGAACTCTCTTGCTTTTTCTATGATCCATCAGACTTTGGCAATTTAATTTCTGGTTCCTTTGTCTATTCTAAATCCAGCTTGAACACCTGGAAGTTCTCAGTTCAAGCACTGTTGAAGTCTAGCTTATAGAATTTTGATCATTACTTTGCTAGCATGTGAGATTAGTGCAGTTGTGCAGTAGTGTGAACATTCTTTGGCCTTGCCTTTCTTTGGGATTGGAATGGAAACTGACCTTTTCCAGTGTGTGGCCACTAATGAGTTTTCCAAATTTGCTGGCATATTGAGTGTAGCAGTTTGACAGCATCATCTTTTAGGATTTGAAATAGCTCAACTGGAATTCCATCACCTCCACTAGCTTTGTTCATTGTGATGCTTCCTAAGGCCCATCTGTGTTCACATTCAGGATGTCTGGCTCTAGATGAGTGATCACACCATCATGGTTATCTGATTCATGAAGATCTCTTTTGTATAGTTCTTCTGTGCATTTTTGCCATCTCTTCTTAATATCTTCTGCTTCTTTTAGGTCCATACCATTTCTGTCCTTTATTGGACCCATCTTTTCATGAAATATTCCCTTGGTATCTCTAATTTTCTTGAAGAGATCTCTAGTCTTTTCTATTCTATTGTTTTCCTCCTTTTTTTTTTTTTTTTTTTTTTTTTTTTGCATTGATCACTAAGGAAGGCTTTCCTATCTCTCCTTACTATTCTTTGGAACTCTGCATTCAAATGGATATATCTTTCCTTTTTTCCTTTGCCTTTAGCTTTTCTTCTTTTCACAGCTATTTGTTTTTTTTAATATAAATTTATGTATTTTAATTGGAGATTAATTACTTTACAATGTTATATTGGTTTTGCCATACATCAACATGAATCCGCCACAGGTATACATGTTCCCCATCCTGAACCCCCCTCCCACCTCCCTCCCCATACCATCCCTCTGGGTCATCTCAGTGCACCAACCCCAAGCATCCAGTATCATGCATCAAACCTAGACTGGCGATTCATTTCTTACATGATATTATACATGTTTCAATGCCATTCTCCCAAATCATCCCACTCTCTCCCTCTCCCACAGAGTCCAAAAGACTGTTCTGTACATCTGTGTCTCTTTTGCTCTCTTGCATACAAGGTTATCATTACCATCTTTCTAAATTCCATATATATGCATTAGTATACTGTATTGGTGTTTTTCTTTCTGGCTTACTTCACTCTGAATAATAGGCTCCAGTTTCATCCACCTAACTAGAACTGATTCAAATGTATTCTTTTTAATGACTGAGTAATACTCCATTGTGTATATGTACCACAACTTTCTTATCCATTCATCTGCTGATGGACATCTAGGTTGCTTCCATGTCCTGGCTATCATAAACAGTGCTGCGATGAACATTGGGGTACACGCGTTTCTTTTAATTCTGGTTTCCTCAGTGTGTATGCCGAGCAGTGGGATTGCTGGGTCATAAGGCAGTTCTATTTGCAATTTTTTAAGGAATCTCCACACTGTTCTCCATAGTGGCTGTACTAGTTTGCATTCCCACCAACAGTGTAAACGGGTTCCCTGTCCTCCACACCCTCTCCAGCATTTATTGCTTCTAGACTTTTGGATCACAGCCATTCTGACTGACGTTTTCACAGCTATTCATTAAGGCCTCCTCACACAATCATTTTGCCTTTTTGTGTTTCATTTTTTGAGGATGGTCTTGATCACTGCCTCCTGTACAATGTCATGAACCTCCATCCATAGTTCTTCAGGCATTCTATCAGATCTAATCCTTTGAATCTATTTGTCACTTTCACTGTATAATCATAAGGGATTTTGTTTAGGTCATACCTGAATGGTCTAGTGATTTTCTCTACTTTCTTCAATTTAAGTCTGAATTTGGCAATAAGGAGTTCATGATCTGAGCCACCATCAGCTCCCAGTCTTGTTTTTGCTGACTGTATACAGCTTCTCCATCTTTGGCTGCAAAGAATATAATCAATCTGATTTCTGTATTGACCATCTGGTGATGTCCATGTGTAAAGTATTCTCTTGTGTTGTTGGAAGAGGGTGTTTGATATGACCAGTGCTTCTCTTGGCAAAAGAGAAGCTTTTGCCCTGCTTCATTCTGCACTCCAAGGCCAAGTTTGCCTGTTACTCGAGGTATTTCTTAACTTCCTACTTTTGCATTCCAGTCCCCTATAATGAGAAGGACATATTTTTTGGGTGTTAGTTCTAGAAAGTCTTGTAGGTCTTCATAGAACCGTTCAACTTCGGCTTCTTCAGCATTACTGGTTGGGTCATAGACCTGGATTACTGTGATATTAAATGGTTTGCCTTTGAAATGAAGAGATCATTCTGTCGTTTTTGAGACTGCATCCAAGTACTGCATTTTGGACTCTTTTGTTGACTCTGATCACTACTCCATTTCTTCTAAGGGATTCTTGCCCATGGTAGTAGATATAATGGTCATCTGAGGTAAATTCACCCATTCCTCCAAGAGTGTTTATGGCATACCCAGGTCTGGTACACTCAGAGCCCCTGTCCCTGAGGCAGGCCACTCTTGACCTGAACCTCTGCAGGAGACACTCAGACACACAGCTCTGGCTCAGTCTCTGTGGGGTCTCTGGGTCCTGGTGTGCACAAGGTTTGTTTGAGCCCTGGAGTGTCTCTCCAGGGTATGGGGTTTGATTCTAAACATGATTTCACCCCTCCTACCATCTTGTTGGGACTTCTCATTTGCCCTTGGATGTGGGGTATCTTTTTTTGGTGGGATCCAACATTCTCCTGTCAACTATTATTCAGCAGTTAGTTTTAATTTTGGAGTTCTTGCAGGAGAAGATGAACACACGTCCTTATACTCTGCCATCTTAAGGATATCTCATTAAATTCTTCTCATGCTTGAAACTTTCTGCTTTAGTCTTCTGCTACCAACCAAAGGAAACTGTGCTCTCAAAGGGCTCCTCACCCTTTGGAGAGCCATCAGGATCTCAAATCACCACAAGATCTTTTCAAGGTCAAGTTGTCCATCATTTCAAATTTTGCTGCAGGTTTCTTTTCCTTAAACTGTTCTGCAGGTCAGAAGTCCTAAACATCAAGGCATCAGCCATGCTGTCTTCCTTCTGCAGGCCACAGGGGAAATTCATTTCTTCACTTTCTACATGTTCTAGAGTTGCTTGCACTTTGTGACTTGTGGCCCCTCCCCCAGAGAGGTGGTTATGTGCAAATGAATTGTCTAGTCAATGTAGGCTTTGAGTTGGAAAGTGGGTATGATCAAGACTCAGCACACATGCACGCATGATCAACAAACTGAGAAATTCTTTAGAAGCTTAAAAAAAAAGAATAAAATGGATTATCCCTTGGAGTTTTTATACCCATGTTAACAGATTGATTTTAGTCTAGTAAAATACATGTAAGATTATTGACTACTAGAAATTTAAGTTTAAAAATGTGCTATTTTCAGTCACTTATTTTGGTAGAAAAATAAAAATATATATGGAAAAACAAAATGTAAACAAAATTTGTATTTTAATGTTGAAAATTAAAAAACATTAATGAAATGTTAAAGTGAGTGAATACACGAGGGTTTCTAAAGCTAGATGCAGCATCACTACAAATGCCACAGATATTGAAAAGGTAGCATGATACAGCATAAACTTTATGTCATTTTAATGATAACTTTGATGAAATTAACATGTGCCATGTGTAAGTCTCTTAGTTGTGTCTGACTTTTCACAAGAATCCTGGAGTGGGTTGCCATGCTCTCCTCCAAGTGATCTTCCTGACCGAGGACTCAAACCCATGTCCTTTATGTCTCCTGCATTGACAGACAGGTTCTTTACCCCTAGCATCAACTGGAAAATTGACATTTTTTTTGCCAAAAAGGTCATAATAATGATACAATAGAAAACATTACTTTGACTAGCAAAACATCTGCAGAAGAATTTATATATCCACATGACTTCATAAGTGAAATTTTGTAAATATTATTAAGGTTTATTTCCCTTACACAAATTATTTCAGGAAATAGAGGTAAAAGAATTCTACCCACCCATTTATGAGCTCAAAAAGACCTATAATAGTATTGCAATTATTATAAAATTATGAAATTATATTATAGTATTACTATAATAATAAAGTATAATTTTAACTGAGAAGGCAGGAGGAGAAGGGGTTGACAGAGGATGAGATGGTTGAATGACATCACCGACTTGATGGACATGAGTTTGAGCAAGCTTCAGGTGTTAGTAATGGATAGGGAAGCCTGGCTTGTTGCAGTGCATGGGGTCACAAAGAGTCAGACAGGACTGAGTCACTGAGCTAAACTGATAACTGAGAAGAGCATGACAAAATCAACAGCCAAAGAACAATAATCTTCATAAATATAGACAAAAGAGTTCAAAATATAAGCAAACATGATTATGTCTTCTATTAAAAGGCTAATATATTGTACATTATTGATACATATTTAAGGAGTGAAAGTTTAAGTCTTAAAAAAATCAATCAGTTTATTATTTACATGAATAAATGAAAGAAACCATATGATCAACTAAATAAATATATGAAAATAATAAAAGTAAAAATATATTCACAATAAAACCATAATAGGTATGAATAGAACCTCCCTTAATGTTGCAGCTATTAAGTGTATAGTACACCTTTTGGGAAAAAAAAAAATTGATAGCAGGGAAGTCTTTATTTATAGAATACACTTGGCAGGATGTATTGGGCTGTCTAGGATTCCTTATAGCATATAACACTTTATGTATTTATTGACTAGGACTTCCTGGTAAATGTCATGCAAATTAAAAATGATATGTTTATACAGGGCATGTTTCTTTAACCAAATCTTTGTATTCAATACATGTGCTGTGATTACACATATTATACAGAAGTATCATATATTAAATTGAGTTGGAAGGATGCCTTGATATATATAGTACTTCTCTGAAAACTTCATTCAAGAGCTTCGAGTTCACCAGGAGACTTAGAGGTAAAAAAATCTCAGATATTTTTGTGTTTGAAATTATACATTAAAAAAAGGTACTAAATGAGATCGCTGGGCTTTCTAAGTGTAATTTGACAAGTCAGTAATTTGTCTTATCTCACTTGAAACTCAAAATTATACCATGGAAGATAAGAAAGAAAGAAGAAATAAAAATTAAGGTTGATTTAAACTTGATATATATAGAGATGTTAGTAAAATGGAAGGCCAAAAATATATTTCCCCCACAAAGACAGAAAGTTAAAAATAATATAGGGGCTAGGGAAAAATTGAGAACTCTAGAGGCCAGTTGAGAAGCTACAACACAGAGGATGATGTAAAATCATGAAAGGATTCAAGCAAAAGTGGTAGGAAAATTCAGAGCATTTGCATGCTTATTTATGATATTCCTCTACCTAAGGAGAATAGTGAAACTGGGAGGAACCTTGTATATCAAGATTCCTTCTTCTGGATTGAAATAAATAGGGGACTGTATGTTCAATGTCTTCCTTGTCTGGAGGCAGCCCAAGAAACTGGTTTATGTGCAGCCTCAGTGTGCTCTTGGGCCTTGTGGCAGAGTTTGGAGGCAAATACCACTGCAATTTATAGCTACCTGTAGTTTTAGAAACAAACACTAAATAGAATAAGAGATCAGAAAAGGTGTCTGAGGTTCTAGAAACTTTAGGTGTGATGAGTGGTGAAGGTCTTCAGTTGCTTAAAGCCAGTTTATAGGGACTTCATTCAACTGGTGTTCCAGAGGTAAAGAATACACCTACCAAAGCAAGGAACCTGGGGTCCACCTGGTCCAGGAAGATTTCACATGTCGTGAGGCAACTGAGCCCACACACCACAACTACTGAAGCCCATGTGCCCATTCTTTTTTAATAATTTTAATATCAGACAAAATTTATATTTAATATAATTTTTATTTATTAATTTTGTGAAATTTGACTGACATTTGGTATCATTTTTATTTATTAATTATATGAAAGAGCATAAGTCAGTGTAACAATATGGTCTATGTCATATAGTTTTTATGAAGTTAAAAAAGATATAAGTACAATTTTTGGAAGAGTTTCCAGGACATAGCATTCAATAAATGTAGTTGGTGATTATGCTGCTGTTACTACTGATAATGATAAATATCAAGATCCTTCTCATGACCTGATGCCTGTACATGACATTATACAGTAGTTAAAAGATTGAGTCTTGAGCAAAGCATCTGTAATGGTTTTGCTGGGTTTAATGTGTTTCTTAAAGAAATTGTGTTTGTAAGTTCTCACTTTTCTAATTTGGGGGCATTTTTACTTTTCTTTTAATTGGATTTTTCTAAATAAATTATTCTCTGGAGGCTATTGTACTAGTAGAAACCCTGCCCTTAGGGAAGCAGAAATAATGAACTCAGACTTCCCTTCCTTTTCCAAGTTCTAATAATCTACAGCTATACACTGGCACTTCATAGTTGTGAATCATTCATTCCCCAACAAAGTATTTAAAAATTCACATATCAATATTGTTGCAATCGCCAGACTTTGTTTCTTAACTTTCTGAGGCTGTCAGAAGAAGGAAGTAAACTATGATTCCAATCATAGACAAAACCCAAATCATGAAGTTACAAAGGAATACCTGGAAACCATGCACTTGAACATTCATAACAATTTTGAGGTATGCTTCAGCAGGTCAGGTGAGAATTTACCATATTCTTTTTTAATTGATACTCTGCTCACATTGCTTTTGGATTCTTTGTTTGTTTTCCCCAAAACTATCATTTCCTCCTGTTCTATCTCTTCTTTTTGTTTAGACAAGCTTAAAGCAAAATTTTGAAATTGATTGAATAAATCTTTATTGTTTCCAATTGAGTTTGAGCAAACTCCAGGAGACGGTGAAGGACAGGAAAGCCTGGCATGCTGCTGCCCATGGGGTTGAAAGAGTCAGTCATGACCTAGTGACTGAACAACAACACCACCTAAATCTTTAGCTTATGCCCTGCATCACTATAGCCTTTGAGATGCCCATCAATTGTTCATATTCAAATCAACCATTTATGAGACCACAAGAAAGCCTCTTTCAAGTAATATACTGCAGTTACTTTTTCCTTATTCATCAAATCCATCAATATTTCTTTTTCTTGCAAGATTATAGGAAAGTAAACTGGTTGCTGTGTTTCATACCAAGCCACTGTACATATTGACAAATTTAGTTCATATTTATTTAAATACTGAATTTGTGTTATTGTATTAAGAGTGGTCATTGTTAAGAATCATAGTGCTTTAACTTTAATTTTGGTCCAACTTATTCCTCTTACTCAAAAAAGTGTAACATACATGAATCATATATTTAGCTGTTTCTTCATTATGCAGTAAATAATAATAAAAGTGAGTAAAATAATAAGCTAATAAACATTTAGGATCAGAAAAAAATGGTTAAAAGACACAAGGTATTGTCTCATTTCTAATCCTCTTATGTAAATTTTAGTTCGCTTCTGTCATGCTCATCCATCACATCTATTGAAAAGTAGCAACAAAAATTCCCACTTATATAAAATTAGCCCTATCATAACCTATCAATATAAATTTTTATGTGTTTTATGATTTGGAATTTGAAATTAGCCCTGATTCAGACCTTTATTTTTGCTTATCCAAAATATCAGCATAGCCATCCAGCAAAATCACCTTCTCTCCAACAAGTGTCCTGTTTTCTCTGTGCTTTTGGCCTTGTTTTCTAGTATGAAGAATACAAAATTATGCTTTCACTACTTCTCTTAGGAATATTCAAAATTCAAAAGTTTCATTTTTCTACTCCCTCCTGGCTGAGTATTTGCTCTGTCTCTGTGAATTCTAAGAAAAATATGATCAATATTGACAAGTCATTTATTTAAACCTTTCCCTTACTCTTTAAATACCTGTGGAGTTTCTCATTTGCTATAAGATGTGATTCTACATGGAAATTACATAAAGTTGACTTTATAGTGGCCGATCTAACAATACAGTGGCTGGAACTTGTAAGTCAAAAGTAATGAATGTATTATGTAATCATGTTTAGTTGTTTATTTTAGCATTTTTATTCTCAATGATAAGCCAGCTTTAAAAGACATTTTGTACATATATAACAATATAGAACTAGACTTCATTGCAACTTTTCCAGCACTCTGAATTGCTTTACACCTGAATGGATTAAGGACACTGTGATATGTTTATCCCAAAGGACACTCTATGCATCTGTTCACAAGACTTGTGGATAACTAAATTCACTAAATTCTCTACAATGAGGGAAACTCACAGGTCTTTCAATAGGATATTTATCATAATCTTATTGTGAACTAATTCAACTATTATGAGTGAATTTCACACTTGAACTCTTACATCTGGCACAGTTTATCTCAGGAGATGTTTATACACTGGAAAAATAATGATTTGTTTTTATTGTTTTTCTTCCATAAAAAGAAAATATAGTTAAAATCTATATGTGGATTATTTCCAAGATTTAGATACAAAGGCCAATCATAAACTTCTTTTTTTATTATGCCAGGTGGAAGTGAGAAATTATGGATCAAAGAAACAAGACCATAGTCACTGAATTCATTCTTCTAGGATTTCAGAATGGGAAAGAAGTAGAAACTCTTCTTTTTTCTGCATTCCTGCTTATGTACATGACATCTCTGATTGGCAACACCATGATTATCCTTTTGGTGTGTGTTGATTACCGTCTGCACTCACCCATGTATTTCTTTGTAGCCAATCTTTCTTTTCTTGAGGTTGCAATTACCTCCACGGTGATGCCTAAGATGTTAGCCAACACATTTTCTCTCACCAAAGCAATATCCTTTGTGGGATGTCTTACACAGTCTTTCTTCTACTTTCTCTTGGGATCTACAGAATTCTTCCTCTTGGCTGTTATGTCCTTTGATCGATATGTTGCCATCTGCCACCCGCTGAGGTATGCCATCATCATGAACAAACAAACATGCATATCATTGCTTCTAGGATCTTATGTAGGTGCATTTTTGTCAATTTTGGTCTCATCAATATTAACTGCCCCTCTGCCCTTCTGTGGGCCAAATGTAATTAATCACTTCTTCTGTGATAGTGCTCCTGTGCTAAAGTTGGTCTGTGCAGATATCTCTCTGGCTGAGCTGGCTGACTTTGTCTCCTCTGCTGTGTTGCTATTGGGTTCCTTGCTCCTGACAGGAGTGTCTTACACATATATTATTATTACTATCTTTAGAATTCCCTCTGTCCAGGGACGACAGAAATCATTCTCCACCTGTGTTTCTCATATCACCATAGTAACACTTTACTATGGAAGCTCCATCTTCATCTATGTCCGCCCACAAAAGGGTAATGTGATGGATGTTAACAAATTTGCCACAGTGCTAAATACCATTGTGACACCAATGTTGAATCCTTTCATCTACAGTCTCCGAAATGAGAAAGTGAAAGATTCCCTGAGAGACGGTGTCAATAAATATGTGCTTATGCTAACAAATTTAAGATCTTTAAAATCTCAAAAATGATATCTTTACAACAAAGATATCTTCATGTCTGGCATTAAAGTTATTTTATCATGCAATTACTTCCAAATTAATATGCTCACATAAGGAAGGACTTCCTTTGTGGCTCAACTGGTAAAGAATTCGCCTGCAATATGGGAGACTTGGGTTCGATCCCTGGGTTGGGAAGATCCCCTGGAGAAGGAAATGGCAACCCACTTCTCGACTCTTGCCTGGAAAATCCCATTGACAGAGGAGCCTGGTAAGCTGCAGTCCATGGGGTCGCTAAGAGTTGGGCACGACTGAGCAGCATTGGAGAAGGAAATGGCAACCCACTCCAGCAAGTGGAGAATCCCAGGGATGGAGGAGCCTGGTGGGTTGCTGTTTATGGGGTTGCACAGTGTCGGACACGGTTGAAGTCACTTAGCAGCAGCAGCAGCAGCAGCATTTCAAAATTCTTAGTTGAACGTGAAGTACAATCCATCATTGTTACTATAAATCGCCAAATTGTCTCCTGTAAGAAACAAGTAACTTTTCCCCCATTTTCTTACACTATTTATTTCCTTTACTGTATAATATTGTTAGGCAAAAATGCAATAGGGCTCACCAGATGGATTCCATTATGCAGTTCACTAATGCTCCTTGCTAAATCCTGTTTTCCCTATTTGATATGAAAAGCTTTTAAACTTCCATTCTTTTCTCTGCTAAAATGCCTAAATAATCTACATTTAGAAGAAAAAAGAAACATATTTATAATATGCTTAACCTTGGAGTCTCCAAGTCAGGGTCGTGGAAGAAACTGTTCCAAAAACTATCCTTCTGTAACCCAACATGTCCACACATCACAAGTCCTTATCAAAGTTATGGGTTCAGTTTTCACATTTCAGGTAATAATTCTGCTCCCTGCCAGCCCTTAAACTTTACCTGACAAATATTGTCAGTCTCATGCCAGGCTCTTAAGTCTCTCACATTTCCATTAATACCCAGCAAACAACAAAATATATCCTCTTATCACAGTTCAATCCCACGTGAGTATCTGTAGCCACTGTTTCGATATAATCATATTCTGAAAGCCAACTGAGTGTCCAACAGCAGCAAAGGTCCTCATTAGGATAGACATGCTTGGGTCAATAATTAGTAAAGTTTGGTTTTTAACTGCATTTTTTGGTCAGTTGGGCTGAGGAGAGCTGGACAGCTGGGCAGAGCTGTACAGCTGGAAGTGAGCTTCCCCATCATATTCTGTTTTGTTTTGTTTTTTTTTTTTTGGTATCACCTTTCCACCTGTGAAGTGCAACACCCCACTACCAAGTGCAGTTGCAATTTCTGACACTTTGAAGCATCAAGGAGGCCAATCTGACCCTTCACCTCTCCTCCTATGAGTGCGCCTGCCACAGGTAGGGCTGCCAGCTTGTATTTTTCAGCCTTCCCCCAGGTTTTGGTTCCCTCTTCAACATTCACAGCAGCACTGTTGACATGATCTTCAGTGCTGTCAATCTTCTGCTGAGAATTCACTAGGAGAGAGAAAGCAGTGTGACCAGTTGGTTAAGTTCAATTAAGTCCACTTCTAAGGTCTCCCATGATTCTGCAGCATTTTAATCTTGAGGAGTTTCAGGCAACACATACATCTGAGTCATACTCTGAGGATCAGCTTCATCTTCAGTAGTGTGAAATGTTCTCAGTCATGGATCTAAAGAAGGCTGTAATAAAGTTTCTTCATCATTAAATTGTTTCTTAAGTTCTTCTACAGATTCTAGATGGAGTTGGAAAAATCCTGCTGTTGCAGCTGACACATCTTCAACAGAACCTATCATTCTCTTTAGAAGTCCTAGGTCACCCTTTTGGACTTTCAGACAAAGCTTCTCCATTCCTCCAATATTGCAGCAGAGTTGCTGAACTGTACGTCCTGCATTGACATGCTCTTCGTGTAACTGGTCCCATGTTCAGCACTTCTAATATTTCTCAGTATTTATCTGGCACTTTCGTAACATCTCCAGATCTGTTTGGATTACCATTTTAGTAAATTTCTCGATAGCTGGTTCAAAAAGGCATAATATCACTTTTTCTTCATCTTCAGACATCCTTAAAATATGTTATGCTTCTCCTACTTGCAATAACTGTCTTCTCCACTTATGCAGAAAAACCTCCCACAATGGTGCTTGAGGCTGGTAGGTAGGCATGGCACAGATGTGGGGGCCAAAACCAAGTAACTTTGAAAGTATTCTGCTGGCATTGAAGGTAGTTTAAATGCATAAATCATAAAGATACTCTTCTCATATACAGCCTCAGTTTTTGACCATTGAATACTCTATAAATGATCCAAGTATGTCTTTAGTCTGTGATTAAAAAACCCAGATATAAAGAGCTACAATGATCTGTATTTATTTGTCAATTAGTGTCAGCTTCTTTATAATCAATTTTCCTAATTCCTAGATATTAATTTTCTGCCCTCCATTTCTCTGACTTGAAAATCTTGACTGTCCATCTTTTAGTAAAAATAATGATTGATAACAATATTTTCATTTATATTAAAACAATAACTGTTGTTCCTCAGCACCTAGCATAGTACCTGGTACATAACATTTTTCAATAAATTTTTGAATATTAAAAATATTGTTGTCTAAAATATCTCAAATACTAAAGGAGTATTAAAAGCCTGTCTCATTCTACCTCCATCCTATACCAATTCACTGTACTGAAATTATTAGAAATGTTCACACTTCAGAATGTCAGTGGTTGCAACCACTCTACCTTACTGGTGTCTTGTCATCTTACTGGTAAGTAATCCAATTTCAAAATGTTATTTTGAGAAAAATGGAGCTGAATCCAAAGAGAACTCTTACAGCCACTAGATAATAGGGCTATCTTATCAGCAGGACAAGGTAATATGCCAATTTCTGTCAGTCACTGATGAAGAACTGAGTACAGAATATATCAGATCTTTGGTGCTATTATTCTGCTACACAGATGGGTACAAGAGGCCATTAACAGCTTTCAGGCAAGAAATACTGGTATTTGAATGAAAGTTAGCTTGTATAAGGGACTTCTCTGGTGGTTCAGTGTAAAGAATCCACCAGCAGTTCAGGAGACACAGGAGACATGGGTTCGATCCTTGGGTTGGGAAGATCCTCTGGAGAAGGGCATGGCAACCCATGCCAGTAGTCTTGCCTGGAAAATCCCATGGACAGAGGAGCCTGGCAGGCTACAGTCCACAAAGTTGCAAAGAGTCGGTCATGAATGAGGAGACTTAGCACATTTAGACATAGCTTATATAAAATGAAGTACTGTAGTTCTTCAATGGTTTCATCTATTTCTTACAACTATGCTGCTGCTGCAAAGTTGCTTCAGTATGTCCGACTCTGTGCGACCCCATAGACAACAGCCCACCAGGCTCCTCTGTCCCTGGGATTCTTCAGGCCAGAACACTGGAATGGGTTGCCATTTCCTTCTCCAATGCATGAAACTGAAAAGTGAAACGGAAGTCACTCAGTCGTGTCCAACTCTTAGCGATCCCATAGACTGCAGCCAACCAGGCTCCTCCGTTTATGGCATTTTCCAGGCAAGAGAACTGGAGTGGGTTGCCATTGCCTTCTCCGTCTACAACTATGATATGTGTTGAAAAGATTTAAAATTTTCCAGGGAATGAACCACCCATTTCTCATTTGTATTCTTCCAATCATCCAAAGAAAAAAATGAATATCATTTTAGATCTAATTTTTCAGAGAAAATCAAAGGGCAAAACGTTTTTATCTCATTATATTAAGCTAGTATACACTTGTGAAAAGTGAAAGTGTTAGTCACTCTTCATGTCCTACTCTTTGTGACCAAATGGGTTCTAGCTAAGCAGGCTCTTCTATTCATGTAATTCTCCAGGCAAGATTACTGGAGTAAGTAACCATTCCCTTCTCCAGGGGATCTTCCACATCCAGGGATTTAATCCAAGTCTTCTGCATTGCAGATAGATTCTTTACCATCTGAACCACCTAGGAAGCCCAGTGTACAATTGTAATCTAAATCAAATAGGGATACTTCAAGAAGAGGATGTTAAAGGATAATGGTGCACATTAATATGGAGGCAAGTATTGTAACAACAATTTACAAAGTTAAAAATTGAAGCATGTAGAAAAGCATACAGAAAATCTAGATGGCTAAATAGAATAATATATTTTGGTTTAATATTTGATGTTTATTAATAAGGGAAGTAATTTATCACTTTAACACAAAAGGAGAAAATAAAATGTATCATCATCTCTAAAGAAGATAAGGCGTTTCAGCCTAAGATGGCGGAGGAATAGGAAGGGAAGACCACTTTCTCCCTCACAAATCCCTCAAAAGATCATTTCAACGCGGAGCAAACTCCACAAAACAACCTCTGAATGCAGGCAGAGGACATCAGGCAACCAAAAAAGCAGATCATTGTCTTCAAAACCAGGTAGGAAAAAATATAAAAGACGAGAAAAGAGACAAAGGAGGTGGGGAGGGAGCTCCGTCCCGGGAAGGGAAGCCCGTCCCGGGAAGGGAATTCTAAGAAGAGAGGTTTCCAAACACAAGGAAACACTCTCCCTGCCGAGTCTAAGGCGAGCCTTGGAAACACAGAGGGCAACATAACAGGAAGGAAAAACGAATAAATAATTAAAACCAACAGATTACGAGCCCAACAGTAACTCCCCCAGCGGAAAAGCCGCGCAGACGCCTGCAGCCGCCGCTAGCAAGTGGGGGCAGGGCAGGGAAGCGCGGGAGCCGCGGGCTGCCGCGCTCGGTAAGAAGCGGGCAGAAACGCCCCACGCGTAACCAGAGCGAACGAACTTGGGCGAGCAAACCAGGCTGGGGGATAGCTACCACGCGAAAAGCGCGAACATAAGACCCCGCCAGGACCGCACATAGAACAAAGGACTGAACGGAAATAGC
>NW_024070189.1:68209617-68402798 GCF_014754425.2 Oryx dammah | reverse complement strand
TACACCATGACCAAGTGGGCTTTATCCCAGGGATGCAAGGATTCTTCAACATCCGCAAATCAATCAATGTAATTCACCACATTAACAAATTGAAAAATAAAAACCATATGATTATCTCAATAGATGCAGAGAAGGCCTTTGACAAAATTCAACATCCATTTATGATAAAAACTCTCCAGAAAGCAGGAATAGAAGGAACATACCTCAACATAATAAAAGCTATATATGACAAACCCACAGCAAACATTATCCTCAATGGTGAAAAATTGAAAGCATTTCCCCTAAAGTCAGGAACAAGACAAGGGTGCCCACTTTCACCACTACTATTCAACATAGTTCTGGAAGTTTTAGCCACAGCAATCAGAGCAGAAAAAGAAATAAAAGGAATCCAAATTGGAAAAGAAGAAGTAAAACTCTCACTGTTTGCAGATGACATGATCCTCTACATAGAAAACACTAAAGACTCTACCAGAAAATTACTAGAGCTAATTAATGAATATAGTAAAGTTGCAGGATATAAAATCAACACACAGAAATCCCTTGCATTCGTATACACTAATAATGAGAAAGTAGAAGAAGAAATTAAGAAAACAATTCCATTCACCATTGCAACAAAAAGAATAAAATACTTAGGAATATACCTACCTAAAGAAACTAAAGACCTATATACAGAAAACTTTAAAACACTGATGAAAGAAATCAAAGAGGACACTAATAGATGGAGAAATATACCATGCTCATGGATCGGAAGAATCAATATAGTGAAAATGAGTATATTACCCAAAGCAATCTACAAATTCAATGCAATCCCTATCAAGATACCGGCGATATTTTTCACAGAACTAGAACAAATAATTTCAAGATTTGTATGGAAATACAAAAAACCACGAATAGCCAAAGCAATCTTGAGAAAGAAGGATGGAACTGGAGGAATCAATTTGCCTGACTTCAGGCTCTACTACAAAGCCACAGTCATCAAGACAGTATGGTATTGGCACAAAGACAGACATATAGATCAATGGAACAAAATAGAAAGCCCAGAGATAAATCCACATACATATGGACACCTTATCTTTGACAAAGGAGGCAAGAATATACAATGGAGTAAAGACAATCTCTTTAACAAGTGGTGCTGGGAAAACTGGTCAACCACTTGTAAAAGAATGAAGCTAGATCACCTTCTAACACCACACACAAAGATAAACTCAAAATGGATTAAAGATCTAAATGTAAGACCAGAAACTATAAAACTCTTAGAGGAGAACATAGGCAAAACACTCTCTGACATAAACCACAGCAGGATCCTCTATGATCCACCTCCCAGAATTCTGGAAATAAAAGCAAAAATAAACAAATGGGATCTAATTAAAATTAAAAGCTTCTGCACAACAAAGGAAAACATAAGCAAAGTGAAAAGACAGCCTTCCGAATGGGAGAAAATAATAGCAAATGAAGCAACTGACAAACAACTAATCTCAAAAATATACAAGCAACTCCTGCAGCTCAATTCCAGAAAAATAAACGACCCAATAAAAAAATGGGCCAAAGAACTAAATAGACATTTCTCCAAAGAAGACATACGGATGGCTAACAAACACATGAAAAGATGCTCAACATCACTCATTATAAGAGAAATGCAAATCAAAACCACAATGAGGTACCACTTCACACCAGTCAGAATGTCTGCGATCCAAAAATCTGCAAGCAATAAATGCTGGAGAGGGTGTGGAGAGAAGGGAACCCTCCTACACTGTTGGTGGGAGTGCAAACTAGTACAGCCACTATGGAGAACAGTGTGGAGATTCCTTAAAAAATTGCAAATAGAAATGCCTTATGACCCAGCAATCCCACTGTTGGGCATACACACAGAGGAAACCAGAATTGAAAGAAACACATGTACCCCAATGTTCATCGCAGCACTGTTTATAATAGCTAGGACATGGAAACAACCTAGATGTCCATCAGTAGATGAATGGATAAGAAAGCTGTGGTACATATACACAATGGAGTATTACTCAGCCATTAAAAAGAATACATTTGAATCAGTTCTGATGAGATGGATGAAACTGGAGCCAATTATACAGAGTGAAGTGAGCCAGAAAGAAAAACACCAATACAGTATACTAACACATATATATGGAATTTAGGAAGATGGCAATGATGACCCTGTATGCAGGACAGCAAAAAAGACACAGATGTGTATAGCGGACTTTTGGACTCAGAGGGAGAGGGAGAGGGTGTGATGATTTGGGAGAATGGCATTGAAACATGTATAATAACATGTAAGAATCGAAATACCAGTCTATGTCTGATGCAGGATATGACACGCTTGGGGCTGACGCGCGGGGATGACCCAGAGAGATGTTGTGGGGAGGGGGGTGGGAGGGGGGTTCATGTTTGGGAACGCATGTACACCTGTGGTGGATTCATGTCAATCTATGCCAAAACCAATACAGAATTGTAAAGTAAAAAATTAAAAATAAATAAATAAATTAAAAAAAAAATAAAATAAATAAAAAATTAAAAAAAAAAAAAAAAAAGAAGATAAGGCTATATTTCAACCATCTACTACAAAGCAACTTTAAATAATGAAAACAGAGCATTTGCTGGTTTCTTACAGTCAATGATTACATGAGCAACTCAAATATAAGCAAAAAAATTAATTTGTTTCATATGTTTTTAAAATATCAAATAAAAATTCATATTCTCATGTCTTTATAAATAAATTATAGATATATAGGAAGAAATAGTCTTTCAAATGCTATTTTCATAAAGTAGAAGAATCCCTTCCAACTGATTTATAATCTCAAAAATCCACATTAAAATAATAATAACTTATACTTCAGTTCAGTTCAGTTCAGTTCAGTCACTCAGTCATGTACTACTCTTTGCGACCCCATGAATCGCAGCACGCCAGGCCTCCCTGTCCATCACCAACTCCCGGAGTTCACTCACATTCATGTCCATCGAGTCAGTGATGCCATCCAGCCATCTCATCCCCGGTCCTCCCCCTCTCCTCCTGCCCTCATTCCCTCCCAGCATCAGAGTCTTTTCCAATGAGTCAACTCTTCACATGAGGTGGCCAAAGTACTGGAGTTTCAGCTTTAGCATCATTCCTTCCAAAGAAATCCCAGGGCTGATCTCCTTCAGAATGGACTGATTGGATCTCCTTGCAGTCCAAGAGCTTCTCAAGAGTCTTCTCCAACACCACAGTTCAAAAGCATCAATTCTTCAGTACTCTGCCTTCTTCACAGTCCAACTCTCACATCCATACATGACCACTGGAAAAACCATAGCCTTAACTAGACCGACCTTAGTTGGCAAAGTAATGTCTTTGCTTTTGAATATACTATCTAGGTTGGTCATAACTTTTTTTCCAAGGAGTAAGCATCTTTTAATTTCATGGCTGCAATCACCATCTGCAGTGATTTTGGAGCCCCCCAAAATAAAATCTGACACTGTTTCCACTGTTTCCCCATCCATTTCCCACGTAGTGATGAGACCGGATGCCATGATCTTCGTTTTCTGAATGTTGAGCTTTATACCAACATTTTCACTCTCCTCTTTCACTTTCATCCAGAGGCTTTTGAGTCCCTCTTCACTTTCTGCCATAAGGGTGGTGTCATCTGCATATCTGAGGTTAGAACATTACAAAAGTAAAAAAATTCTTAATGAATTCAACACGTTTCTCGTATTAGCAGTCCTTTCAAACTAAAAAAGAATGACATGTCATATTTTACTAGGTTTTTATTATAAAAATGTTTTACTATTTATATCTTCAAAAACCAACCAATTAATGCACCTATCGGATGAGAAAATTATATTATTGGATGCAGAAAACAGTTAAAACATACTGCATTCTACAATTTATATCTATGTCAAATTATTAAATTGCACATGTTAAATACAATATGTATAAAACTTTTGTCAATTATACTTCAATAAAACTTAAAAGAAGCTAGTTGTCATGTCGAAGGGGATTTGGAATAAGGAACTTTGTATGATGCAAATTAAGAGTGCCCAAGCCTTTCCCAAGTCTTTTTTCTAAAGTCAGCCATGAAACCAGTGAGAAATAAAAAATACATCCGCCCTTATTTAAGGGAAACCCTCAGTGGCTAAGTGGTAAAGAATCATTCTGCAATGAAGAAGACTTGTAGGAGATGTGGGTTCAATTCTGGGTTGAGAAGATCCCCTGGAGGAGGAAATGGCAACCCACTCCAGTATTCTTGCCTGGATAATCCTATGGACAGAGGAGCCTGACAGGATACAGTCCATGGTGCTACAGAGTCAGACATGATAGCAGCTGAGTACACATGCACATAAATTAATTAAGGCAATATCAATATTACTTTGGTATTCCACAGTAATGAAATCAGCTTATGATTCACATTTCAACTTTGTTATGTCAATTCAGTTCAGTCACTCAGTCGTGTCCAAGTCTTTGCAACACCATGAACCTCAGGGCGCCAGGCCTCCCTGTCCATCACCAACTCCCAGAGTCCACCCAAACTCATGTCCATTGAGTCGGTGATGTCATCCAACCATCTCATTTTCTGTTGTCCCCTTCTCCTCCTCCCCTCAATCTTTCCCAGCATCAAGGTCTTTCCAAATGGGTCAGCTTTTCGCATCAGGTCGCCAAAATATTGGAGTTTCAGCTTTAACATCAGTCCTTCCAATGAACACCCTTGGACTGATCTCCTTTAGGATGGACTGGTTGGATCTTCTTGCTGTCCAACTTTGTTACATTGTTTTATCCAAATCAAGTTTCCTATCTTAGTGACATACCTAGGTGTAACTTGATGTATTAAAATCATAATGTAGTAAGAACATATATAGTCATTTTCTTATGTTACAGTTACTTTTTAAAGAATTAAAAATTTAAAGTTAGTAGCAAGAAAGAAATTACAAAGATCAGAGCAGAAAAAAAAAAGAAATGAAGGAAACAATAATAAAGATAAATAAAACTAAAAGCTGATTGCTGGGGTCCAGCCCCCACAGGATCCAGGGAAATCCGAAGGAGAAACGGTGTCAGAGATTGATTTAGAGAGAGAGATAAGGAAAGAATGTTGTAGATAAGAAAATAGAGGAGAGAAAGAGGCTGATATTCCTTGGTTTACATAGAGAACAAATAAAACTTCAAGACAAAATGTTTCCCCTGTTCATGGAGGCTGCAGGTGCCCTCCCGGTCTCCCGAGGGAGTGAAGATGCAAAACGTCTTCCCGTTCAGGTCTTAGAAACCTGGGCAGATAAGTGAATGCAGGAAGCCTCTATGCTCCAAGGGATCAGCCTAAAAAAGAGAGGGAGGGGGAGAGAGAGAGAATGATTGACATGGAGAGACCAAGCTATTTCAGTGAGCGAGGCCCAATAGCTTTATTTTCAAAAGGTACTCATATACTTTTTTGTACATTGAAGGAAATGAAAGATGCAAGGTCATACAGAGTCAGGCCAAACACTCCAGCAGTTTTGCCCTTATCGAAACCAGGATTTTTTCTGCATACCTTTCCCACAAATGATGTTGTGTACAGTATCTTCTGGCCTTGGAGGCCTGTGAACATTTTATGACCCTCTCTTGATACAGGCTGCTCAACCAGAAAACTTATTTTCCCTCAAAGTGTTTTTTCTTTATTATTTCTAATCTATGTCAGCCTCAGAAAATGCCAAACAGAGTTACATTTTTCACAGAGTAAAGGTGTAGTGAGTTACAAGAAAAAACCAATTCGCTCAAAGATCTGATGTGGTTAAATTCAAAGCTACACTTGTTTTTCTTACATTCTCACTATGTTAACTAATGCATTCCCAGGTGTACAGTGGATAAGAGATATGGGAACTTAGCAACAAGCATTGGCCCAATAATGAAATCCTACACCAGCACTACTCTAATAACTTTTAACTCTTTCAAAGGCTCTATGTTTTAGGCTTTATGTGCCTCTCACAATTGGGAGGCTGGAAATAATCACATGCATAGCTATAAGAGTCTGTATATACCTGCTGAGCAAGCTAGAATGCTAATGGAGGGGGTTTGATTTGAAATATTCCTCTCATGTCCAGGAGACTTATTAGCTATAGCCCTAAGTTGATTTTCTCCAGAGAAAGGTGGTCAGGGTTAGCCCCCTGTTAATGTCAGAGGAGTTGGTGAAAGTCATGAAATAGTAAAACAGACAGATTCTGGTTTTGGGGTAGATGCTTGAGAAAGCCTAGGGAGCTCCTTGAGTTCTGAAGCCTTGATTAACAGTTCTCTTCAACATGACCTTGTCATGGGTGGGATCTCCCATGGTGGCTCCTGGCAACTGATTCTTTGAGAAGATAAACAAAATTGACAAACCATTAACCAGACTCATCAAGAAAAAAGAGAAAAGAATCAAAATAGTAAAATTAGAAATGAAAAAGGAGAGGTTACAACAGACAAGACAGAAATGCAAAGAACCATAGGGATGATTATGAGCAACTATATGGCAATAAAATGGATAACCTGGAAGAAATGAACAGTTCAACCTTCCAAGACTGAACCAGGAAGATATAGAAATTATGAACAAGCCAATCGCAAGTCCTGGAATTGAAGCTGTGAAGAAAAAAAAAAAAAAAAAAAAAACCTCCCAAAATACAAAAGCCCAGGGCCAGATGGCTTCACAGGTGACTTCTATCAAACATTTAGAGAAGAGGTAATGCCTATCCTTCTGAAATTATTCCAAAAATATTGCAGAGGAAGAAACACTTCCAAACTTATTCTATGAGGCCAACATCACCCCTATACCTAAAAAAGATAAAGACATCACAGAAAAAGAAAAAGGCAGGCCATTATCACCAATGAACACAGATTCAAAAACCTCAGCAAAATTTTAACAAACAGAATTCAGCAGCACATTAAAAAGATTATACACCATGATCATGTTGGCTTTATCACAGGGCTGAAGGATTCTTCAATATATGCAAATCAATGAATACAATACCCCATATTAACAAACTGAAAGATAAAAGCCATTTGATAATCTCAATAGGTGCAGAAAAACATTTTTACAAAATTTGGCAATAATTTTGAAAAGAACTCTCCAAAAAAATGGACATAGAAAACCCAACCTCAACATAATGAAGGCCATACATGATAAACTCACAGCAAACATTATTCTCAATGATAAAAAACTGAAAGCATTTCCTCTATGATCACACCCACTCTAATATTTAACATATTTTTGGAAGCCCTAGCTATGATGATTAGAGGAAAAAAAGAAATAAAAAGGAAACTGGATTGGTTTAAGAAGAAGTGAAACAAACGTCATGTACTAATGTGTATACTCATGATGGTGTGATCATTGACATGACGTTTGCTTTTGGGGGCCTCCACAATAACTGCAGATGGTGGCTGTAGCCATGAAATTAAAAGATGCTTACTCCTTGGAAGAAAAGTTATGACCAACCTAGATAGCATATTCAAAAGCAGAGACATTATTTTGCCAACAAGGTCCATCTAGTCAAGGCTATGGTTTTTCCAGTGCTCGTGTATGGATGTGAGAGTTGGACTGTGAAGAAAGCTGAGGGCCGAAGAACTGATGCTTTTGAACTGTGGTGTTGGAGAAGACTCTTGAGAGTCCCTTGGACTGCAAGGAGATCCAACCAGTCCATTCCGAAGGAGATCAATTCTGGGATTTCTTTGGAAGGACTGATGCTAAAACTGAAAGTCCAGTACTTTTGCCACCTCATGCAAAGAGTTAACTCATTGGAAAAGACTCTGATGCTGGGAGGGATTTGGGGCAGGAGGAGAAGGGGACGACAGAGGATGAGATGGCTGGATGGCATCACTGACTCGATGGACGTGAATGTGAGTGAACTCCGGGAGTTGGTGATGGACAGGGAGGCCTGGCGTGCTGCGATGGGTCGCAGAGTAGGACACGACTGAGACTGAACTGAACTGAACTGAACTGACTGAACAGTTTTAGATAAATGTTTATTTTGTATAAAACCTTTTGTCTTTGTTGTATATTAGTTTTGATTATTTAGGTATTAAAATATCTTTTAAAATTCAATTACTCCTCTCCATTGTTAAGAAAAATTAGAGATAACAAAAGAATTTGCAGTAGCAGTGCTTGAGGTAGTTAAGTATTTAAGCAAAATCAGTGACTGTACAGGCTCCATTTATACTCTGATTGCTAATTATATTGCAAAGATTCATGAATCCATTAAACAAGGAAGTATCAACCTCAGCATCTATGCTACATAAATATATGATTTGAAGCAATTTTTATTGACTCAACATATTACTGTCAAAATTATACTAGTGATGCTATAAATTAATTTTCAAATTTGATCTGTGTATTTACCATGGTGAGTAAAGCTTTGTCCTTCTGCCTAATTCTACAGTTCATTTAATTCTATCAGTAATACTTTTCATTCAAGAAATTTATTAAGAAAAATTTATATTTTTAGAAATGTAAATATGATATGAATATTGAATTTACTCATATCATAATTATATGACTATGACTAACATCAAGGGTTTTTATTCCAGGAAGTATCCTACAATGGATGTAGGAAGAAGAAATTAAAGTCATAGTTTTTAAAAAGGTAGCATGTTAATTCCAATAGTACAGATATATTAAAAACATTGGAAGCCAAAGGAGATTAGTTAATAACTTTGAGCGGGGTTGTAAGAAAAGTACCCAGATGTGCTGAAATATTTAGTCTCAAATTTTAAGGGATATGTAGTCTTGTTTGATATAGATAAGAAAATTAAAAGAGTAGATAAAGTGTATAGTGAGGAGTGATTTCTGAAGGGTCCTGAATTTTTTTGATAAAAACAATATAGTTATTTGTTTGAGACACATAATTAATTTTGGACTCAGTTGCTCATGACCAGAAAAGAATTTTAGAACCAGATGCTGAGAATAACTTTCTGATATCACCTGGAGTGTGTAATAAAAAGCAGAGGATTTACATATTAGGTAAGTTTCTCACTGTAGATCATTTCAGTTTAGTTCAGTTGCTCAGTCGTGTCGGACTCTTTGTGACCTCCCTGCCCATCACCAACTCTCAGAGTTTACTAACTCATGTCCATTGAATCGGTGATGCCATCCAACCATCTCTTTCGCTGTCATCCCCTTCTCCTCCTGCCTTCAATCTTTCCTAGCATCAAGGTCTCTTCCAATGAGTCAGCTCTTCTTATCAGGTGGCCAAAGTATTGGAGTTTCAGCCAAGTTTAAACCAACTTTTTCACTCTCCTCTTTCACTTTCATCAAGAGGCTCTTTAGTTCTTTGTTTCTGCCATAAGGGTGGTGTCATCTGTATTTCTGAGGTTCTTGGCATTTCTCCCAGCAATCTTGATTCCAGCTTGTGCTTCATCCAGCCCAGCATTTGTAGATAAGAGCAATGTATAATGGTACAACTATTTTAATCAATTAAATAATAATAGAAATTATTGTCTGAATAATGTGCCCTTCATAGTCAAAAGAAAACTTGCATTGTCAGCATAACCAGAATGCTATGCAGATGTTATCTGTATGAGACAAATGTAGTTACTCATGGCTAGGATGCCTGTGCTTGGATTCATTCCAGAGGTCCAGTGACTCAATGAATCTGATCCTTCATTGGGTTAGAAATCCCTATTTCTGCATCAATCCATCTCCTATTAGTGAGGTTTACCAGTAAATATGGAGGAAAGTACAATCATCTCCCACAAATAGGGCACAAGAGAGTCATTTCTATCTAAGAAGCTTCTCCAACTCATGTCCATTAGAGAAACCAAAATGGCAGCTACACTTCATAATCAACATAAAGTCTGAAGATAGATTATAAGTCATTACAATTTTGCAAGATAATTAGGACTTTAAAGGAAAACTGTTTACTAAAAATGGACAGAATAGATGAGAGTTGAAACATATTTTTATATAATTTATTTATTTCAATTGGAGAATAATTGCTTTACAATATTGTAGTGGTTACTGCCATACCTCAATATGAATCAGCCATAGGCATACATGTGTGCCCTTCCTCTTGAACCTCCCACTCTATCCCACCCCTCTACATTGTCACAGAGCACCAGATTTGAATCAGACAGCAAATTCTCACTGGTTATTTTACATATGGCAATGTATATGTTTCAACGCTATTCTCCCAGTTTGTTGCATCCTCTTCTTCCCTCACTGTGTCTACAAGTCTGTTCACTGTACCTGTGTATCCAATACTGTCTAGCATATAGGTTAACCAGCACCATCTTTCTAGATTCCATATATATATATGAGTTAATATAGGATATTTGTTTTTCTCTTCCTGACTTACTTAACTCTTTATAATAGGCTCTAGGTTCATCCACCTCACTAGAACTGTCTCAAATGTGTTCATTTTTATGGCTGAGTAATATTCCATTGTGTATATGTACCACAACTTCTTTATCTGTTCATCTGCTGATGGATATCTAGGCTGCCTCCATGTACTAGCTACTGTAAATAGTGCTGTAGTGAACATTTGGATACTTTTTCAATTATGGTTTTCTCAGGGTATATGTCCTCATGTGAAGAGTTGACTCATTGGAAAAGACCCTGATGCTGGGAGGGAGTGGGGGCAGAAGGAGAAGGGGATGACAGAGGATGAGATGGCTGGACTGCATTACCGACTTGATGGACATGGATTTGGATGAACTCCAGGAGTTGGTGATGGACAGGGAGGCCTGGAGTGCTGCAATTTATGGGGTCACAAAGAGTCGGACACTACTGAGCTACTGAACTGACTGATTGAGATTACTCGGTCATATGGCAGTTTTTGAAGTAGTTTTATTAAAAAGTGATCATTGGTTGAATGTAGAAGTTAAGATATAACCAGAAGAAAATGATTAGAGATGTCTATCAACAAGTTAGGGTCATGATGGGATATGCAATAGACTAGCAACAAAAATAAAGAAAGAAAAATAGGGCAGCCTGTCAAAATGCACTCTGTTCATTTAAATGTAGTAAATCTCCTATTGTGAAAGAGATTGGGTCATAGGTCTGGAACTCCAAAGATTAAAATAGGAGAGTTTGGTAAGCTTGAAACCTTGAGAGGAGATAAAATTATCACAGAAAGCATAAACAAAACCATGAGAACAAAATGTATGATTTTCCATTTTAAAAGATAGTTTAAATGATGTATGTGATTTATATAAAAGGCATACAAATAGACAGTTTTTTTTAATGTTTGGTAACTTTGTGTCAACACTAATTATTGAAGCTAAAAGTCTTTCTAAACCTGGCAGAAAATGGTCTAGAGGCAATATTGTTTTCCTTTTCTGCAGATAATGTTTTCACTGGGCAATGACCTTTAACAACGAAACTACAACTGTGATGAAATTCATCCTCCTTGGTTTTCACACTACCTGGGGCATGAAGATCTTGCTCTTCTTTACATTCCTGACTGTGTATGTGACAGTTTTAAGTAATGCTATGGTCATCCTACTGGTGTGGAGTTATAATTGCCTTCACTCACGCGTGTATTTGTTCCTTGTAAACCTCTCACTTTTAGAAATCATGCTTACTTCTGTGAACACCTAAGATGTTGGCCATTACTATTTCACAAATAAACAACATATCCCTTGAAGGCTGTATCACTCAGTCTTTCTTCTATTTTCTCTTTGGGACAGTAGAGTTCTTCATCTTGGCAATTATGGCACTTGACCACTATGTTGTCATCAGTATCCCTTTGAGATACCTAACCATTATGAGAATCCAGGTTTGCCTGAAGATGATCATAGCCTCTTGAGTGAGAGGATTATTGTATAATCTATTGCCTTCCATTGCAACCATGAAATTACCATTCTGTGGTCCCAATATTATGGATCACTTTTTTGTGACACTGCCCCCATGTTGCAACTGGTATGTGGTGATCTCCAATTGGAAGAAATGGTTCATTTTATCTGTTCTGCAGTTCTCCTTCTGAATTCTCTCTTCTTTACTCTAACTCTTTATATCTTCATTGTCTTTTTGAAAAATTGCTTTAAAAAAACCCTCTCCCATGCCCTAATTCTGAGGAAGCCATTGGCCTGCTTGGGCCATGAAATGAACGGTGTACTTCAGACCCTATGCACAGCCATGGAAAAAGTGTTTGTGCAGTATACAACATTTGCAAGTGTGCTTACTCACTTCAGTATCATCTGACTCTTTGCGACCCTATGGACTGTAGCCCACCAGGCTCCTCTGTCCATGGGATTCTCCAGGCAAGAATACTGGAGTGGGTTGTCAAGCCCTACTCCAGGGGATCTTTCCAACCCAGGGACTGAACCTGTGTCTCCTGAGACTCCTGCATTGCAGGCTAATTCTTTACCACTGAGTCACCAAGGAACCCCAGTACACAACATACTCAATCATAAACAGCAGTCTAGATACACTATAGGATTTAACGCTTTAGATTTCTGTCTGTGGGGAAAAAAAAACTTTCCATCTGTTTGCCATCTATTTGCCATGAAGCGATGGGACCAGATGCCATGATCTTCGTTTTCTGAATGTTGAATTTTCACTTTCATCAAAAGTCTCTTTAGGCCTTCTTCACTTTCTGCCATAAGGGTGGTGTCATCTGCATATCTGAGGTTATTGATATTTCTCCCGGCAATCTTGATTCCCTGAGCTTCATCCAGCTCAGGGTTTCTCATGATGTACTCTGCATAGAAGTTAAATAAGCATGGTGACAATGTACAGCCTTGACGTACTCCTTTCCCTATTTGGAACCAGTCTGTTGTTCCATGTCCAGTTCTAACTGTTGCTTCCTGCCCTACATACAGATTTCTCAAGAGTCAGGTCAGGTGGTCTGGTATTCCCATGTCTTTCAATATTTTCCACAGTTTATTGTGATCCACACAGTCAAAGGCTTTGGCATAGTCAATAAAGCAGAAATAGATGTTTTTCTGGAACTCTCTTGCTACCTCCATTAACCACAGTAAAATTTAAAGAAAGCATTAGTAAAAATTTTAATTTTGCAGAGTTGACCACTTTAAGTATCTAAAAAATAGTAAATAAATTCATTTTGATTTCTACATTCCAGCAGCTGGCATTGGTTGAAGTGAACAATCCACTCTCAAGAGTTAACCATGCAAATTTAGATTCAGCACCTGCTTGTATGTCTCCTGAAGATTTCAAGCTAAGTGTTTGTGCTAATTGGATGGTAGCTCAAATATATAGTGCAGGCCAGTTTTTCTGAAAGTGAAAATCAGTTACAAAATTAAATTATGAAGTAATTACTTAAAGAGGTCTATTTATTTGCTACATTGATTAAAATAATTACTTTACAAGTAATCATAAGGACGTATATAGACAGTATGTCAATACATTGTAGTTACTGCCTTTTCATCATTTGTGTTCTGAAATAGAAATACAAGGTTAATAAAGACTACATTAGGAAAGTTGATTTTTATATACATTCTAATTATTAGAAACTGGTTTTTATATATTCTTATCTGAAAATTATAAGAAAAAAGGAACTCATATTTTTCAATCATGTAGTTTATTCTTGTGAAGAGGAAGCACAAGTAAAATGACCTAAACTCCATATAAATGAAAATATTGAGTTTTAATTATTGGCAAATCCTGTTTCTTCCTTTTTCTTAACTAGTTTTAGAGAATCCTTACTGAGAATGGACAGGGAGAACTGGACCTTGATAACAGAGATCAGCCTTACAGGGATCCCATCCACAAGAGTCTCTGGGAATTTGCTGTTCTTGCTCTTTCTTTTGGTCTACTTGGAAATACTCTCATTATTACCTTGATTCTGATGGATTGCAGGCTTCACTCACCCATGTATTTTTCCCTCAGCAATCTCTCTTTCAGTGAAATATTAACCACAACTTGTGCTGTTCCACAATGCTGCCAAGTTTCCTGTTAGGCAGAAAGAACATCTCAGTTGGTGGATGCTTTGCCCATATGTATTTCTACTTCCTGTCTGGATACACTGAGTTTATCCTTTTTGCTGTGATGTCCTATGATGGCAAATGTGGCCATTTGTAGCCCCCTTCAGTACCCTGTGATTATGACCAGCTTACACTGTGTTTGTCTTGTCATCCTCTCCTGGGTGGGTGGCTTTCTCCTTATCCTCCCATCCATCACCCTTAAGGCACAACTGCCATACTGCGGCCTCAATGTGGTTGATCACCTTTGCTGTGACAGTGACCCCTCCTCCACTTGGCCTGTGCTGATATCCATATCATTGAGCTGTTGGACTTCTTCAGTTTCCTTGTCCTGCTCCTCAGCTACTTTTCTCTTACAGTGGTCTCCTATGTTTACATCATCTCCACCATACTGAAGATACAATCAGGCCAAGGTCATCACAAAGCCTTTGCCATCTCTGCCTCGTATTTCACTGTGGTCTCCACGAGCTATGGGGTCTGTATATTTGTCTACATCTGCCCCTCACAAAAGGGCACCCTGCACCTCAACAAGGTGTCTTGTCCTCTTCAGTGTCTTCACACCACTCCTGAATCCGTTCATTTTCAGTCTATGAAATGAAACCACGAAAGAAGCTCTGAAGGACACATTAGTCAAATGCCAGAACTCTGTTAAGGGACTCAGGTTCAAGTGACAGGATCTTTGAGTAAGATCTCAAACCTGAGTGTTTTGGGCTTTACAGAAAATTAGTTCATGAAAATGGGGTATGAATTGGTTATCTTTTTTGTATTATTTGCACTCATAAAAGTATAGCTAAATTGAATTTATGTACAATTTATTTTTCAAGTTGGCTGAATAAGTTTTTTTTTTACTTTATTTTACTTTACAATACTGTATTGGTTTTGCCATACATCAACATGAATCCGCCACGGGTGTACATGAGTTCCCAATCCTGAACCCCCCCTCCCACCTCCCGCCCCATACCATCTCTCTGGGTCGTCCCAGTGCACCAGCCCCAAGCATCCTGTATCCTGCATCGAACCTAGACTGGATATTCATTTCTTACATGATATTATACATGTTTCAATGCCATTCTCCCAAATCATCCCACCATCTCCCTCTCCCACAGAGTCCAAAAGTCTGTTCTAAACATTTGTGTCTTTTTTCCTCTCTCACATACAGGGCTATTGTTATCATCTTTCTAAATTCTGTATATATGTGTTAGTATACTGTATTGGTGTTTTTCTTTCCGGCTTACTTCACTCTGTATAATCGGCTCCAGTTTCATCCACCTCATTAGAACTGATTCAACTGTATTCTTTTTAATGGCTGAGTAATACTCCATTGTGTATATGTACCACAGCTTTCTTATCCATTCATCTGCTGATGGACATCTAGGTTGCTTCCATGTCCTGGCTATTATAAACAGTGCTGTGATGAACATTGGGGTACACGTGTTTCTTTTAATTCTGGTTTCTTCAGTGTGTATGCCCAGCAGTGGGATTGCTGGGTCATAAGGCAGTTCTATTTCCAGTTTTTTAAAGGAATCTCCACACTGTTCTCCATAGTGGCTGTACTAGTTTGCATTCCCACCAACAGTGTAAGAGGGTTACCTTTTCTCCACACCCTGTCCAGCATTTATTGCTTGTAGACATTTGGATCACAGCCATTCTGACTGGTGTGAAATGGTACCTCATTGTGGTCTTGATTTGCATTTCTCTGATAATGAGTGATGTTGAGAATCTTTTCATGTGTTTGTTAGCCATCTGTATGTCTTCTTTGGAGAAATGTCTATTTAGTTCTTTGGCCCATTTTTTGATTGGGTTGTTTATTTTTCTGGAATTGAGCTGCATGAGTTGCTTGTATATTTTTGAGATTAGCTGTTTGTCAGTTGCTTCATTTGCTATTATTTTCTCCCATTCTGAAGGCTGCACCAGAAAATTACTAGAGCTAACCAATGAATATAGTAAAGTTGCAGGATATAAAATCAACACACAGAAATTCCTTGCATTCCTATACACTAATAATGAGAAAGTAGAAAACGAAATTAAGGAAACAATTCCATTCACCATTGCAATGAAAAGAATAAAATACTTAGGAATATATCTACCTAAAGAAACTAAAGACCTATATATAGAAAACTATAAAACACTGGTGAAAGAATTCAAAGAGGACACTAATAGATGGAGAAATATACCATGTTCATGGATCGGAAGAATCAATATAGTGAAAATGAGTATACTACCCAAAGCAATCTACAGAGTCAATGCAATCCCTATCAAGCTACCAGCTGTATTTTTCACAGAGCTAGAACAAATAATTTCACAATTTGTATGTAAATACAAAAAACCTCGAATAGCCAAAGCAATCTTGAGAAAGAAGAATGGAACTGGAGGAATCAACCTGCCTGACTTCAGGCTATACTAAAAAGCCACAGTGATCAAGACAGTATGGTACTGGCACACTGGCACAAAGACAGAAATATAGACCAATGGAACAAAATAGAAAGCTGAATAAATATTGAAACATAATTTAGTAATGAAGATAATGATGCTTATAGTACTACATGTTGCACTAAACCAACATGTGGTGATGTTACTGTCAATAAAGATGATCAAGGTAATTAATAATAGTGTAGTAAAGAAGGTTTCTATGTGTATATTACTTATACAAAATCAGGAAAATGAAACCATTTAAATCTCTGAGGAAGAAGGCACATACACACACAGATATACGATTAATAAAAGAATAACTTCTAAGATATTTAAGCTTCAACTGTAATCTTGCATTAATTAACATTACCAACTTCAGGTTTTTATCATTTTGTTAAACCAGGTTTTGTCTCTGCACGAGGTCTTCTTTGTAAACCTCATAGAATTACTTCATTCATAGATAAGCAACAAAATCAAATTCACTTCTTGAATTTAATTGCATTGAACAATAAAGAGAGGTTGAACTAGCTCAAGTTTGAAATATCCCAGATATTCAATTTTATTTTTTAACTTTAGCCATATTTCTTGATAAGTTTAGCTCAGTCCCTCAGTCATGTCTGATTCTTTGTGACCCCATGGACAGCATCACACTAGACCTCCCTGTCCATCACCAACTCCCGGAGTTTACTCAAACTCATGTCCATTGAGTCAGTGATGCCATCCAACCATCTCATCCTCTACCATCCAACCATCTCATCCTCTGTCATCCCCTTCTCCTCCCACCTTCAATGTTTCCCAGCATCAGGGTCTTTTCAAATGCGTCAGTTCTTCACATCAGGTGGCCAAAGTATTGGAGTTTCAGCCTCAGCATCAGTCCTTTCAATGAATGTTCAGGACTGATTTCATTAGGATGGACTGGTTGGATATCTTTGCAGTCCAAGGGACTCTCAAGAGTCTTCTCCAACACCACCGTTCAAAAGCATCAATTCTTTGGTGCTCAGCTTTCTTTATAGTCCAACTCTCACATCCATACGTGACTGCTGGAAAAACCATAGCTATGACTAGACAGATCTTTGTTGGCTAAGTAATGTCTCTGCTTTATAATATGCTGTCCAGGTTAGTCATCACTTTTCTTCCAAGGAGCAAGCATCTTTTAATTTCATGGCTGCAGTAACCCTCTGCAGTGCTTTTGGAGCCCCCCAAAATAAAGTCTGTCACTGTTTCCATTGTTTCCCCATCTATTTGCTATGAAGTGATGGGACCAGAAGCTCAACATTCAGAAAACTAAGATCAGGGCATTTGGCCCCATCACTTCATGGAAAATAGATGGGGAAACAGTGGAAACAGTGTCAGACTTAATTTTGGGGGGCTCCAAAATCACTGCAGGTGGTGACTGCAGCCATGAAATTAAAAGATGTTTACTCCTTGGAAGGAAAGTGATGACCAACCTAGATAGCATATTAGACTTCCCTGGGGGCTCAGATGGTAAATCATCTATCTACGATGTGGGAGACCTGGGTTCGGTCGCTGGGTCAGGAAGATTCCTTGGAGAAGGCAAAGGCAACCCACTCCAGTACTCTTGCTTGGAAAATCCCATGGATGGAGGAGCTTGGTGCAGGCTACTGTCCATGGGATCGCAAAGAGTCTGGCATGACTGAGCAACTTCACTTTCACTTCCACTTTCAGATAGCATATTCGAAAGCAGAGACATTACTTTGCCAACAAAGGTCCGTCTAGTCAGTTCAGTTCAGTTCAGTTCAGTTCAGTGGCTGTCATGTCCGACTCTTTGTGACCCCATAAATCACAGCACACCAGGCTTCCCTGTCCATCACCAACTCTGGGAGTTCACTCAGATTCACGTCCATCGAGTCAGTGATGCCATCTAGCCATCTTATCTTCTGCCGTCCCCTTCTCCTCCTGGTCCAATCCCTCCCAACATCAAAGTCTTTTCCAAAAGTCTTTTCCAACACTCAACTCTTCGCATGAGGTGGCCAAAGTATTGGAGTTTCAGCTTTAGCATCATTCTTTCCAAAGAAATCCCTGGGCTGATCTGGCTATGGTTTTTCCAGTGGCCATGTATGTATGTGAGAGTTGACTGTGAAGAAAGCTAAGGGCTGTAGAATTGATGCTTTTGAACTGTGGTGTTGGATAAGACTTCTGAGAGTCCCTTGGACTGCAAGGAGATCCAACTAGTTCATTCTAAAGGTGGTAAGTCCTGGGTGTTCTTTGGAAGGACTGATGCTGAAGCTGAAATTCCAGTACTTTGGCCACCTCATGCAAAGAGTTGACTCATTGGAAAAGACTCTGATGCTGGGAAGGATTGGGGGCAGGAGGAGAAGGGGATGACAGAGGGTGATATGGCTGGATGGCATCACCAACTCAATGGACATGAGTTTGAATAAACTCTGGGAGTTGGTGATGGACAGGGAGGCCTGGTGTACTGTGATTCATGGGGTCACAAAGAATCGGATATAACTGAGCGACTGAACTGAACTGAACTGAGGGATCATGCCTGCACCTTTTGTGTCTCCTGCATTGGCAGGCAGATTCTTGACCACAGTTCCACCTTGCCAGTGTATATTCATGGTCATCAAGTATTTTATTTCCTCCACTTGGTGATGGTTTTAACATCTGTAAAGGAGACACTTTTGAGAGGAGCTAAAGCAAAGGATATAGGGGAGGGGACTGACTCTGGAAGGCCTCATAAGATCCTGAAGGAACAGTGGGTTCAATTGTGAGGACTGCTCCTGTTTAATCACCAGCCCTGGAGTCATCAGAATCTCCTTTGCTCAGCATACAGTTCAGTTCAGTTCAGTTCAGTTCAGTTGCTCAGTCGTGTCCGACTCTTTGCGATCCCGTGAACCATTTTAGCATGCCAGGCCTCCCTGTCCATCACCAACTCCTGGAGTTCATTCAATCTCATGTCCATAGTGTTGGTGATGCCATCTAGCCATCTCATCCTCTGTCATCCCCTTCTTCACCTGCCTCCAATCCCTTCCAGCATCAGGGTCTTTTCCAATGAGTCAACTCTTTGCATGAGGTGGCCAAAGTATTGGAGTTTCAGCTTTAGCATCAGTCTTTGCAATGAACACCCAGGACTGATCTCCTTTAGAATGAACTGATTGGATCTCCTTGCAGTCCAAGAGACTCTCAAGAGTCTTCTCCAACACCACAGTTCAAAAGCACCAATTATTCGGCACTCAGCTTTCTTCACAGTCCAACTCTCACATCCATACATGACAACTGGAAAAATCATAGCCTTGACTAGATGGACCTTTGTTGGCAAAGTAATATCTCTGCTTTTCAGTATGCTGTCTAGGTTGGTGATAACTTTCCTTCCAAGGAGTAAGTATCTTTTAATTTCATGGCTGCAATCACCTTCTGCAGTGATTTTGGAGCCAAAGTAAATAGACTTCTAGCTATTTCTCCAGCAAAACTGGGTTTATTTGGGATCAGTAGAGACTTGCATTTCAGGGTCTGCAACCATAGTGATGTTACTGAAAGGTGTGGGGTCCACTTGTTTGGCACCCAAATGCCAAGAAACAGGCCAGGTTGGTGGAAAGGAAAATTTGCTTTGTTTCAGATCTGGCAACTGAAGCGGAGGGCAGGCATCTGTCCAAAAGTTGACTCCCCCAGCAGACAATCAGTGGATAAAAGCTTTTATAGTCAGGGGAGGGGAAGAAGGGGTCAATAGGTTACACGCGGAAAGAGCATAGTCAGCTCTGACAGTCATCTTCAAATTGGTCATCAGTGGTCTGATCTAGTATCATCATGGTTGTTTTTAGTAAAGTTAATATTCAGTTCCAGGGTCAGTTATTTCCAGTTCTTGGAATTGTGGCAGCTTATGTCATGGATATAGTCTGGTTATCATGTAGTTAACTTCTCCACCTGAGGTTTCAGTATCTATAAAACATCTCACTGGATATGTCTCAGAATATTATCTACAGTCCTTAGAAGGAGTACAGCCCTAAAGGTCCTTGACTATGCTTATTGACTACATTATTATAATTTGGTCTCCTTTGACTGCTTTCCTTTATTTCTGCATGCTATCATTTCTGTGATTAAACATTCTTTGACTAAAGTTTTCCATGGACAAAAGGCAGGCAGAGGACATGGGGAGGTAAAGACCATAGGGTCCTGCTCCATTTCAATGAGGCACATGTAAGTGCCCACACAGCAAGAGAAGGAGAATTCCTTTACAGAGGGAAAAAGGAATTTGTGAGGGTTATATAATAAATGAAGAGTCCATGGCTTTTCACTGACTGAGTTGTTGCCAGGAAAGAAGAGGAGGCCATTCTTATTGGGCACTGCTACTGTCACGGGATGTGAGAGTTCCACTTTCTAGTCTCTTGACCCTATTTAATTGAGGCTCTGCTTATTGGTGTTGGAGAAGACTCTTGAGAGTCCCTTAGAAAGCAAGGAGATCAAACCAGTCAGTCTGGAAGGAAATCATACCTGAATATTTATTGGAAGGACTGATGCTAAAGCTTAAGCTCCAACACTTTGACCACATGATGTGGAAAGATTGATGCTGGGAAAGACTAAGGGCAGGAGGAGAGTGGGTGACAGAGGATGAAATGATTGGATTGCATCACTGGCTCAATGGACATAAGTTTGAGAAAATTCCAGGAGATAGTGGAGGACAGAGGAGCCTGGCATGCTGCAGTCTATGGAGTCACAAATAGTGGACACCACTTAGCAACTGAACAACAAAAATAATCTATTTTTACACTTACATATTACTCTGGATTCCATTTCTAAAACTTATTTTTTGAGGGAACATGGGGGAGATGTAACTATTTATACATCATACTGCCACTCAACCACACATTCTGTTGTGACAGCACATGTGATCTATCAATCTCCTTCACAATGCACATGTTTTCTCATTACTGTCTGTACTATTTTTTTTTAATTGCTGCAGAGTTTAAATATATGAGTGTGATTGCATGCATTGTTTGTGATAGCAAAGGTATTTTCCCACATTAAGTGAGATCTTTTGTTGCATTCTCTCATTCTCTCCTCTCCAATTTTTTGCCACCTAGGATTGGTATAACTAGCACTGTGTTCTGTTTAGAGGTAGTTCTCTGATGGATAGATACTGGGACAGGAACTAGGGTATTGAAAGACTGTTAGAATCCCTATTAATAAAGTACTACAGAAAGTGAGAAAGGCAGACATGGGACAAGGATGAAGCTGCCCTACAAAGCAGTTGTTTCTGAGGCCTCATGCATTTTGTGAAGAACTAGAGGCAAAGGGTGGATCTCTGTATCCAATTAGGGGTTATAGGCTGTTCTGGGGAACATCCTATAGATGGGTGCAACTGTGAGTCATCAGTAGTGAATGGGTGTTTTGGCCGGAGAAGAAAACCTAAGGAGAACATGAACATATCCACTGCAGATAAGAGCCCAATAGTTATTAATTACCTAATATACTCAGGGCTCCCTTAAGGATTTTACATAGAAACTACTATGGGGTGGATATTGTTTTCCTTCTTTCAAAATTTGAATTACTTAGTTCAGTTCAGTTCAGTCGCTCAGTCTTGTCCGACTCTTTGCAACCCCATGAATCGCAGCTCACCAGGCCTCTCTGTCCATCACCATCTCCCGGAGTTCACTCAAACTCATGTCCATCGAGTCTGTGATGCCATCCAGCCATCTCATCCTCTGTCGTCCCCTTCTCCTCCTGCCCCCAATCCCTCCCAGCATCAGAGTTTTTTCCAATGAGTCAACTCTTCTCATGAGGTGGCCAAAGTACTGGAGTTTCAGCTTTAGCATCATTCCTTGTAAAGAAATCCCAGGGTTGATCTCCTTCAGAGTGGACTGGTTGGATCTCCTTGCAGTCCAAGGGACTCTCAAGAGTCTTCTCCAACACCACAGTTCAAAAGCATCAATTCTTCTGCGCTCAGCCTTCTTCACAGTCCAACTCTCACATCCATACATGACCATAGGGTGACATTAATTAATTAATGTTACATGACATGCTATGCTCCCTGTGTGTAGAAAAGCTGGAATTTGAAAGAATGACTCCCTGATTGAACAGTATGTCCTTTTGACCACTATGTTATATAATAAGTATTTAATTTTAACACAACATTGTAAATGAACTGACAATCAAATCACCCAAACTCCAAATGTTGCGGAACAATGGGTGAAAGGAACACCATAAATTGATATGGGGCCAGTAATGTCTTGACCCTCCTGAGCACTCCATCCTGGTTCTTCATCTGTATCTATTCATTTGGTGCCTGTTGAAAGCAAAGCTATAAGCTATGTCAATAAAAAATTAGTCACAACCTGAAAGTAGCTGCTGCTGCTGCTGCTGTAGGGAGTTACTTTATTCGGTGGGAACGTTAAGGACTTTGAGCTCAGTGGCCCTGAGAAAACTGCTCCAAGGAGGCAAGAGAGGAAGTCAGTCTATATACAACTTTATAATAAAGGGGGAAGGCAGTCTGATCAAAGATTATGTTAAGTAGTAAGGAAAACTAGATATCAATTTTAGGAATTTAGTGTTTTTGTATGTATGAGAAGATGCAAGCCTCTGGGCTCACTGAATTCATTCCTTTTATATGCACCTCAGCTATCTGGGATCAAATATGTTTTCCGATTGTTTAAATGCTTAATTCTTTGTTCACCTTAAGAGATGGCAGCTGTGGTAGATGGGATGGCTGCTTCCTGTATTCCCCCAGCTCCTCAGCAATCAGTGGGGTGGGAAGCGGGGTTGGCGCCATCTGCTGGTTCACAGGCATTGTATTCAATTATGGGAGTCATTCACATTTGGAGGCCTGAAATCGAAATTGCTGACGGCTGTGACATTTATTTATTGATATGGCAGGAGATATTTCATTTCACCGTTAAAAACCAGGGATAAACTAATAGTCCCTACTCTCACAGGACAGATTTAGGGTAATTAATCTTTAAAATAACCCATATATGACACAGCTTCCCTGGTGGCTCAGACAGTAAAAAATCTGCCTGCAATGCAGGAGACCTGGGTTTGAACCCTGGGTTGGGAAGATCCCCTGAAGGAGGACATGGCAACCCACTCCAGTATTCTTGCCTGGAGAATCCCCATGGACAGAGGAGCCTGGCAGGCTGCAGTCCATGGGGTCGCAAAGAGTCAGACATGACTGAGCGGCTAAGCACACACACAGACACATGCACACACACACACACACACACACACGACACATGATCACACAAACATACGGTAAAATCTAGTTGAAGTTAATAGAACTTAAGGCCAATTTTAATTCTGTGTGTGCCAGAGACAGAAACAAGCAATAACTTCTTTTATGAAATCACACATTGCTTGCTAATAACATAAGAAAGGATCCATTTTATAATACTTTGTTTTGTTTTGGTTATATATATGTGGTTAAGGGCTTAATGGGAGATGGTTTTCAATTATCAGAAAGTATTTTTAAGGATCCAAACTCAAGTTAAAAATTACAGAGTTAGACAGATTCCTTAAGACATAAACTGGAAACAAGGGCAAGAAGGGAAAAGCTTTAAATAGAACAGAAGATACTGCTTGAATTACATTCCTTGTATCTAATTAGTTAAAACAAACACATGGACAGACAAAGTTATAAGAGATAGAAGTCCAACAGAGAATTTAGATTCACATCCCACTCAACTTATTTATTTTTGTAATAAGCATGTTGGTAGTTAAGAAGAGTAAATGTAACAGGAATGTTAATAATATTAATTCTCCATCATTTTCATGAAAATAAATTGTTTCCTCTATTTGCTCCCTTTTCTTTATTATTATTAAGCTGTCAATAAGGTAGTATATTTAACAAAAATGATGCTTATGGCATAATGAATGTATTTTTAATATTTTTTATTTTGTACACTTAATAGGTCAATCACATGATTCAATCTTTAAACAAAAATCAATAAAATGATGTTTGTTTGATTCCATTGGTAAAACACACAATAGCAGAATTTATTTACAGTAGGACAGTCCATTTACAGATGGACTAAAGTGGTGGACTAAGTTGAAACTTCCATCTAATTTTCCTAGCCCATGCTATGACAAAAATCACTGCACATTTATGAAATGATTCCTTAAAAAATGATACACTTAAACAACTTCTCAATTCTTGAACAACTGAGAATAAATAATTGAAAAACATGTAATATTGGCTCCTTTATCTTTATAATACAGTGATGTGATCCTTTTAAAGGAACTGATGTTTAAATTGTGTTTAATTTAAAACATGTTAAATCCACATTCATCAAAGTTAGGGACTCTGAGATATTCCGCCTGGCATGTTCCATGAAAGGCTGGAGTAACACCTTTAGAGAAGAGTGATAGCCCCACCTCAGGAGGGGTCTTGAAATGTTCTAATGGCTCTAGATCAATCACAATAATTCCTCCCTTTGGAACTTATGTTCCTTGTTTAGTCATCCGTTCTTTATTAATCTTACACCACTTCCTTGCTTAAATGGAAACTGACCACTAACTCTCTCATGTGGAATTTCTTCACATCTTCCTCCCCTTGATTGAGAGTCTGTAGAATAATACACTCTTTGCTATTTAATGCTTTGCCCTGAATATTGTTCTCCCAGTTGTAAAAAAAAAAAAAAAAGAGAGAGAGAGAGAAGAAATCCTTTAAAGCTCATGCTAGAAAAATACACAACCCACTCACCTCATTGAGACAGTTCACTAAGCTACTGGCTACTCCTTCTTATTTACAGACAATACAGGTACCATGACTTTCCTTCCTTCCGAATTTTTGCCCTCAGTCATGTGGCCAATTCATCCTTCTTCTCAAGACCTAATTTATATCAATTTTTTTAATTCTTTTGACTTTTTTTGTGATTCAAAACTAAACCTTGTCTTATATTGCTATTTCAAGTCAATAAATTTCTACATATCACTTCCTATCAATACACATAGCATACACAAATAATCCTATTACAACTGCATTTTTTAAAAACTCTGAACTTCTAGTCAATGTTTGTTTCATTTCCCTCCTATGTATTTATTTCCCTTGTTGACAACCTGAGACTCTAATGTCCATTATTTCCTTGCTATACCTCTAGTTGTAACCATAGAGCTAAGCCTTAACTCAGGGTGAACTTTGTCTTTCACCATATGGGATTGAGCTAAAGTAGCTAAGTGGTCTTAAAATAGAATACACAGACAAGTTGCTTAGATCACAATAAATTAGCAATAGCCTACTTTCCTAGGGGGCTTCCCAGGTGGTGCTAGTGGTAAAAACAAAAAACACCCACCTGCCAATGTAGGAGACGTAAGAGACAGGGGTTCAATCCCTGAGTCTGTAAAATACCCTGGAGGTGGTCATGGCAATGCACTCCAGTATTCTTGACCCAAGAATCCCATGGAGAGAGGAATGTGGGGAGCTAGAGTCCATGGGGTCGCAAAGAGTCAGACACTGCTGAAGCAACTTAACATGAACACACTTCTACTAGGAACACATCTTTGCTTCCAAATTCACCTATCTGCCTTCACTCAGCTATCAATCCTATTAAAAAGGAAAAAAAAAAAGCGAGTCTTTACTCACTTTACTGCTTTCTTCTGTTGGTTCCCTGGTGGCTCAGCTGGTTAAAAATCCATCTGAAATGTGGAAGACCTGGATTCGATCCCTGAGTTGGGAAGATACCCTGGAGAAGGAAAAGGCTACTCACTTCAGTATTCTGTCCTGGAGAATTCCATGGACTGCATAGTCCATAGGGTCATAAAGAGTCAAATGCGACTGAAAGACTTTTTTCTTTTCTTTCTTTTTAAACCTTAACCTACATTCTTTATGGTAAATAAGAGCTTCTGATCTTGTCTCAGAAGCATAAATCATAGAAGTCCTTCAATGGAAATTTGTAGAAGTCCTAAATCTATTTCTTTGAACTCTCATCAAATTAAAATGATTCTCTCCCTGCTGTCTCTCACACTAAATAACATGCTTTCCCTATTGAATACTGATCTCCTCACATTTGCCCTCAGATCCCAACCTCAAGCTGTCACTAATTACTCTCTATATTCATTCCTCAAATTTTTGCTCACTAGTGGACTCTTGCTGCAAGTCTTCAAACAATCAGATGCTAAAATCTTGCATCTTACAAAAATACAACAACCCCTCCACTATAAGCATATTTATCTCATTTTTGCACAGTTGCATTTCTCAGGGTAATTATTTGCACATACACAATTGCTTCTATCTCCTTATAAGTCAATCCCTCCTCCACTGTAATCAGTTTGATGTGTACTCTTTCCAGTCCAAAGATGCTGCCCTTCCCAGAAACAATGGTATCCTCTGTGTTGAGAACTTTGAGAAAAGCACCTTAATCCTCATCTTCCATGCCCAGTGCCTCTTCCTTCAACATTCTCTTCCTTTAGAAGAGTCTATATAATCACTTCACAAATGCCCTTCCATCCCTGTGCTTGTTCCCCCTTAATCTCTTTTCAGGTTCCTCTTTTCTACTTAAAACTTATGAAGTTATGTTTTGAAATTCTTCCACACTTTTTTTTTTTTGGCTTACACTCTTTCCTTTGGAAATCTTATTCATTTCCATATTTTCAAAAGTGATGTATATGTAAAAATTCCCAATTTTTATCTCTCAGTCAGGTTACTCCTCTGAGCTCCAGATCTATACATCCAAATGTCCATTGGGTATCATTTTTTGAAGTTCCTCATATGTGGATCAGCAATCTTTTTCTCTTCATAGTGTAAGTGTAAGTGAAAGGTAAAGTTGCTCAATTGTGTCCAACTCTTTGTGACCCCATGGACTGTACAGTCCATGGAATTCTCCAGGCCAGATACTGGAGTGGGGAGCCTTTCCCTTCTGCAGGTGATCTTCCCCACCCTGGGATCGATCCCAGGTCTCCTGCATTTCAGGTGGATTCTTTATCAGCTGAGCCACAAGGGAAGCCCAAGAATATTGAAGTGGGTAGCCTATTCCTTCTCCAGGGGATCTTTCTGACCTAAGAATAGAACCGGGGTCTCCTGAATTGCAGGCAGATTCTTTTACCATCTGAGCCACAAAGGAAGCCCATAGGCAGAGTCAGACACCCATCAAATTTAAAATTAGAAAGCATCTTCTGGTAAGATAATTTAAGTCTTGTTAAATAAAAGGCACAGTGAACATAATCAAAGACAAAGTTTTGCAAGATATCTGGTTGTTTTTGGATACTCTGCCCCCAAGGCCCAGATAAATGATGTTTTCCTACCTATATCATCCAGTGCATTGTTTTCCTTCTACCTAATGTTTGAACCAGATGGATCTGATAAGGACTAACAACAGTTCTCACAAGTCAAGTCCCTGAAGGAAGTGTGAACTTGAGCACTAGAAGGAGGGGAAGAAACACCAGGGACATGTGTTGAGATGAAATTATATGAGCTAAAGCATCAAACAACACTTACTTCTGAAGCTCAGGGGTAGATGTGGAACATATAAGTATGTGAAGAGACTACAAACTGGTGTCACTGGACAGGAATAAATGATTCCAGATTGTCTGTTCCCAATATCATGATCGGGAGGCATTTCTGTGATGGGTTACATCATCAAACCTAAATCAAACCAACCTTGCCTTCTGTGTGGACTAGTGCTATGGCTCCAGAAACTCTTGTTCTCTTTCAGTCTTTTCTCTAAACAGTAGTGAGATTTGCAATGGCAAAGTATATCATGACTTTCCAAATGGATACCCTTTGATAATCAATTACATTTCTTAGTGTAAAAACAACAACAACAAAAAAGCAAAACCTTACAGGGCTTTGAAAGGCCTACATGGGCAAGCTTCTGCCTTTCTCTCCAGACTTGTCTGTTTCCTCCATCCTGAGATTCTCCTGGCTGCTTCACCATTCATGTTATATTCTCTTCATGGACCACTATTTCCATTCTTATTCTCCTCATCCTTAAATGTAGGTTAAAGCACTATATAAACATATCAGTAGAAAGCTTTGCAAGACTTCTGTGATAATTTAGACCTCATTGTTCTATATTAATGCATAAGCTTACACTTTATCATTTCATAGCTATCATAATAAATATCAAGAAGTCAATTTTTTCTTTGATGACTCATTACATATTTCTCTCCCCCTCAAGACAAGAGGCTCCCTTAAGGCAAAGTAGTCACCAGCCATTTCTTGAGTAACACAGACTGCAACAAGCAGCCTGGCATATACCAAGTGGTTGAAAATATGTGTGGAATTAATCAGTGGAATAGTAAGCAAGATGAGTAGAGGCCTTCTTTTTTTAATCACGGTATAGTTGCTTTACAATGTTGTGTTGGTTCCTGCTGTGTAACAAAGTGAATCAGCTGTATGTATACATATATCTCTCCCTCTCGGACCTCCCTCCCATTCTGGTCATCACAGAGCACCAAGCTGAGCTCCCTGTGCTACTCAGCACGTTCCCACTAGCTATCTATTTTACACATGGCAGTGTATACGTGTCAATCCCAGTCTCCCCATTGATTCCACACTCCCTTCCCTCCACCATGTCCACACATCCTTTCTCTGTGACTGCATCTCTACTCCTCTCCTGGAAACAGGTTCAGTTGTACCATTTTTCTAGATAGCACATATATGAGTTGATGTACAATATATATTTATATATATTTTTTTTCTTTCTGACTTACTTCACTCTGTATGGTAGATTCTAGGTCCATTCCTCTCTCTGCAAATAGCACAATTTCATTTCTTAATATAGTTGGGTAATTATGCCATTATATATATGTGCCATATCTTCTTAATCCACAGACATCGATTGACTTAAAAACAATATGAAAGGCAATATGAAAGCCTTCTGATGTACAGTCTTTGACTTCTAGGGCTCACAAGAATATATATACTTTGGATTTTTCTTTTCCTTCCTTTTCTTTCTCTTTTCTTCCCTTGTCATTCCTTTCTTTCTTTTGCCTTTTTCTCTCTCCTTTTCCTTCAAATTTTGAAAATGCAGCAGAGGCCACAGAACTGGAAAAGGTCAGTTTACATTCCAATCCCAGAGAAAGGCAATGCCAAAGAATGCTCAAACTACCGCACAATTGCATTCATCTCACATGCTAGTAAAGTAATGCTCAAAATTCTCCAAGCCAGGCTTCAACAATACATGAACTGTGAACTTCCAGATTTTCCAGCTGGTTTTAGAAAAGGCAGAGGAACCAGAGATCAAATTGCCAACATCCACTGGATCATGGAAAAAGCAAGAGAGTTCCAGAAAACACATCTATTTCTGCTTTATTGACTCTGCTAAAGCCTTTGACTGTGTGGATCACAAGAAACTGTGGAAAATTCTGAAAGAGATGGGAATACCAGAACACCTAACCTACCTCTTGAGAAATCTGTATGCAGGTCAGGAAGCAACAATTAGAACTGGACATGGAACAACAGACTGGTACCAAATAGGGAAAGGAGTACGTCAAGGCTGTATATTGTCACCCTGCTTATTTAACTTACATGCAGAGTACATCATGAGAAACACTGGATGAAGTACAAGCTGGAATCAAGATTGCTTGGAGAAATATCAATAATCTCAGATATGCAGATGACACCACCCTTATGGCAGAAAGTGAAGAAGAACTAAAGAGGCTCTTGATGAAAGTGAAAGAGGAGAGTGAAAAAGTTGGCTTAAAGCTCAACACTCAGAAAACTAAGATCATTGCCTCCGCTCTCATCACTTCATGGCAAATAGATGGGGAAACAATGGAAATAGTGACAAGCTTTATTTTGAGGGGCTTCAAAATCACTGCAGATGGTGACTGCAGGCATGAAATTAAAAGATGCTTGCTCCTTGGAAGAAAAACTATGACCAACCTAGACAGCATATTAAAAAACAGAGACATTACTTTGCCAACAAAGGTCCACATAGTCAAGGCTATGGTTTTTCCAGTAGTCATGTATGGATGTGAGAGTTGGACTATATAGAAAGCTGAGAGCCGAAGACTTGATGCTTTTGAACTGTGGTGTTGGAGAAGACATCTTGAGAGTCCCTTAGACTGCAAGGAGATCCAACCAGTCCATCCTAAAGGAAATCAGTCTTGAATACTCATTGGAAGGACTGAGCTGAAGCTGAAACTCCAATACTCTGGTCACCTGATGTGAAGAACTGAGGCATTGGAAAAGACCCTGATGCTGGGAAAGAAGAAAGGTGGGAGAAGGGGTCGACAGAGGATCAGGTGATTGGATGGCATCACCCACTCAGTGGACATGAGTTTGAGTAGTCTCCAGGAGCTGGTGATGGACAGGGAGGCCTGATGTGCTGCAGTCCTTGGGGTTGCAGAGTTGAACATGACTGAGTGACTGAACTGAACTGAACAGAACTTTCCTCCTGCCAGTTATTCCTCTTCTATCTCCTCTCCCTCCCTTCCTTCTTTTCTTTCATATAATTTCATTAAACAACAGAAAAACTCTAAATCACTATACTTAATCTTTGGCACTCCAAACATCCTCTTTTGCTTTTTCCTGTCACTAGAAGATAATTCAGGTCAACACATATTTCATTTATCTTTTCTTTTTTTGTTCTTTCATTTCAAAGATATTTAACAAGGACCAATAACATCAGAAGCTGAGTCTACATAACCAATTTCCTAATAGTATTTAAAAGATGCCTAATTTTCTGTACACAGGGTTATGAAACTAAGAGTAACCCTTTTGTAGAATCTGAAAATATTATATATGTAATCTTCATTCATTGGAATTACACAGATTCCCATCAAAAATGAAAGAACATGTCCAAGACAAAATTGTACCCCAATTAGTTTGAAAGAGGCAATTTATCTTCTGAGCAGTTGTTGGCGAAGGGTCATGCAGACACTTTTTTATTATGACTTGTGGAATTTCAGTTCAGTTCAGTCACTCAGTCATGTCTGACGCTTTGTGACCCCATGGACTGCAGCACACCAGGCTTCCCTGTCCATCACCAACTCCTGGAGCCTGCTCAAACTCATGTCGATCGAGTTGGTGATGCCCTCCAATTAACTTGTGGAATTTAATGTAATGAAAATGATGGCATTCATGTTTCAAGGCTCTGAACCCACCGCTCACTTTTCTTGAGCTTTCCTTCACTGTGTATTCTATGTTGATTTTCTTTATCTGATAAAGAGATTTTCCTTCATTCTTACCTCATAGACGCCACAATTTCTTCTCATGACTTTTCTAAGAGCATCTTTGAAGTCTTTGTTCCTCAAGCTGTAGATGACAGGGTTCAACAGTGGGGTGACCACAGTATAGAAGACAGACATAATCTTGTTGATATCTGGTGACGGGTGGGCACTGGGGCGAACATACATGGAGATCATGGTTCCATAGTAGATAGTCACAACAGCTAAATGGGAGCCACATGTGGAAAAGGTTTTCATTCGGCCAGAGGCTGAAGGAATTCTCAGTATTGATGACACAATAAAAACATAGGACACCAGTGTAAGAATAAAACAAATGCACAGCACAGCAATTGACAGGATAAAGATGACCATCTCAGTGACATAAACACTGGAACACGACAGCTGCATGAGGGGAGGGAGGTCACAGAAAAAATGATTGATCTGGTTGGGCCCACAAAAGTCCAACTTAGAAATCATTAGAGAGGGCAGAAATCCTGTGCCAACTCCTGTCAACCAGGAGATAGCCACCAACTTGGTGCAGATCTCAGGACTCATCAGGAAAGAGTAGTGCAGTGGACTACAGATTGCCAGATATCGGTCATAGGCCATCACAGCCAGAAGAAAGCACTCAGTAGCCCCGAAGAACACAAAGAAGTAGAGCTGTGCTATACAGGCATGGAAGGAGATGGCTTGGCCCTGGGAGACCAGAGTGGCTAGGAGAAGGGGCACAATGGTGGATGTATACCAGATCTCCAAAAAGGAGAGATGCTTGAGGAATGTGTACATAGGTGAGTGCAACTGCTGGTTCTGGCTCACCACTACAATAATGACAATATTCCCTGTCACTGTGAGGAAATAGATGAACAAGAAAATGATAAAAAGTAAGGTCTGCCACTCAAGAAGGTTCTGGAATCCCAGCAGCTGAAACTCAGTAACAGTGGACAAATTTTGGGACTTCATTGCCTGTAGAAGAGGAAAACATTTTGGAAAAGCATTGTTTGCAAGGCATAAAAATATTTATAAATACTGACATCTGGAACTTCAGAGACTAATTTTTAAATTAGTTCAGATCTTTAGATATTGCATTTTAGAAGAGCAAAGGCATAATTTCATCTTGCTTTTAAAGAATACATTTTGAGATCAGAAGCTGAATGTGGATATGAAGTCTTGGAAAGAACTTCAGAAAACTTCATTTGTTGGATTCTCTGAATTCTACAAGTGGTCTCAGGTTCAAAGACATAGGCCAAAAAGGACTCTGACTGAAATCAAACTTCGAAACTAACAATAATAGCAAAGTTAAAAAAAGTCAATCACATAAGGAAGCAAATAACTTCCTTTCTCATATGTGGGCTTTGTCTGAAAAAGAAGTTAGACACAGCATAACTCCTAAGATACCTTGGGAAAGTTTCTCCTTTCAAACAGTATTTAAGGATAACCTGCTCTCCATGTGCATGTGTGTGTGTACGTTTTGTGAAGCCTTGTGCTGAGCTAACTTGTACCTTCATTGCTGTCCTTGTCCAGTTGGATACCATGCTCAGCCACTGTAATCACTCCTTTCTGTATACACTTCAGTTCAGTCACTCAGTCATGTCCAACTCTTTGTGACCCCATAGACTGCAGCATGCCAGTCTTCCCTGTCCATTACCAACTCCTGGAGCCTACTTAAACTCATGTCCATTGTATTGGTGTATATATTCAACAGTAAATTTTTTCCTTTGAAAGTGAAGTGAAAGTGAAATTCACTCAGTTGTGTCCAACTCTTTACGACCTCATGGACTATACAGTCCATGGAATTCTCCAGGCCAGAATACTGGAGTGGGTAGCCTTTCCCTTCTCCAGGGGATCTTCCCAACCCAGGGTTCGAATCCAGGTCTCTCGCATCGCGGGCAGATTCTTTACCAGCTAAACCACAAGGGAAGCCCAAATTTTTCTTTTGCTTTCATTCAATTCATTGTCATAACCAGTTTTTGTTAGTCAACATTCACCTGCCATACATGAGTTTTCTTTCTGTAAAGGAGGTGAGAGACAACAATGTAGCCATTTTAAAATTTACAACCAATACATTCCAATGCATCCTTATTGCTTGGAGCATTCATTCTACATTTCCTTTATCTATTCATTTTCCATTTTCCTTAGTGATTATATCATAATGTTCTTCTCTTTCCAAACTCCCAACACTTTCTTGTGTATTCTTACCCTCAGCAAAATATTAATACCTACTGTACTATTAAACAGCAGCAACAACAACAAGATAACCAGAAAAACAAAACTGAAATCCTCCAAAGGGAACATCCAAACTCTCAGGCCACTAAATTCCCTGACTACCTACCTGAGTTCCTGTGCATCTGCTCCTTATTTCTTCCTCTGAATAAATAGCGTAAGCCCAGGTTAAGGCAAATCCCTCTACAGGCGCTTCAGGTGTTGCATCCTCCCACATAGTTGAAGGTATTGCTAGTATTACTCCCCTTTAGTCCCCTTAATAAACAGCGGCCCCCTCTCAGCTGGATCATTTCTTCATTTTGTCAGCATGCTGGCTTTCTCTCTCTTTTATAAAGGCAACCAGAGCAATAAAAGTTCTTGATGCTTTTCTTTTCTCCAAATACTACCTGCATTTGTCTGTTCATTTTAACCTCCTCCGTTCTGGAAGGGAGTCTCTCTTCACTGCCTGTATTCCCTCTTGAATCCACTGAATTATGCTTTGCCCTCTTCACGACACCAAAATCATTCTGCTGCACTACTGCCCTTCAATCATTCATCCTCGTTCCTAATCGTCCTGATGTGTTGATGGTACGGCACATTTGATTTTTCCCTTTTTCTGGGGCTACTGTGCATGACCATGTGCTCTCTGAGTTCAGCTATAGACTTTTCTTTCCATATTTTATCCATTTCCTTTTTCTAGCATCTCCACATCTTCTAACCTGTAAAATATATCACTTTGAGGCTGAACACCTCTCAATCTACCTCATTTCCCTCATGATTTCAAGCAGTCTCTTGGTTTTAAATGCCATCGCTTGGCCTTTAACCCCCTAAAGTGTGAATCAAGCCTGAATTAAGACTCATGTAAACAATTGCCCTATTTGAAGTGCATACTGACGCATTCAATCAGCATCTGAAACAAAACGAACTATCCTGCATTCCTGCCTCACCCCCCAGTCTCCTCTAAGCAAGTCTTTCTCATCTCATTAGGTCCCTCCATCCTCCCACTTACTTAAGCCAGAATTAAATTTGATTCTTGTTTGTCAAAGACCCAGTATCGGATTTCTCACCAAAATTGCCTGGCTTCACCTGAAAGTATATCCAGAAACTGCTCACCATTTGGCAACTACATCGCATCCTCTCTGGGGGAAAAAAAAAGTTCCACTTACTCTTACCTGGATTGTTCAACAGACTCCTTGCAGTCCCTCCACAGCTACCTGCCCTTCCTTCTTCAATAAATCCTCAGTAAAGCAGCCAGAGAGAAACTTTTAGCACAGAGTATGCCATTCCTCTGCTTAAAGCCCACAGCAACACCCAGATTCTACAGGAAACATAAATATCCCTGAACTGTTCCTGATAAGTAAATGAAACAATGTGGCCAATTAGCTTATTCGTAGGTTTCACAGTTCTCCATTTTTGCTATGTTTTGTTTTCACTTCTTACACTTGGCTAAAGTCACTAGGAATATTATCTTCATTTGACAATGAAATAGTCATATAGAGTAAAAATGGTATTTTAACAAAATCTATGTTGGGCTTTCCTGGTGGCTCAGACATTAAAGAATCTGCCTAAAATGCAGGAGATTTGGATTCAGTCCCTGGGTTGAGTTGACCCCTGGAGAAGGGAATGGCTACCCACTTCAGTATTCTTGCCTCAAGAATTCCATGGGCAGAGAAGCCTGTTGGGCTACAGTCCATGGGACTGCAAAGAGTCGAAAGAGACTGAGGGACTCACATTTTCACTTTCATGCATTTGTTACCAGGGACACACTAACAGATCTCTCTTTTTATCTTTTCATTTTTTTGTAAGTATATTACCATGGGACTCAATTAAATATAAACAATGAGTAGATTAAAAAAATAAACATGGAGAACAATAAGGGCTCACAAGGAGCTCACAGAGAAAGCAAAAGAGCTTTGTATTATGATTGACTAAGTTTATAAGGCATTTGGCCCAATTTCCTAGTCATATAAAATTTCTCCCATAATTCACATCCAAGGGAACAAGGAAGCTGAACTTTACTAATCACCATTCTTTGGTTAAATACTTTCAGAAATGATGAACTCAACCCCTAATGAAATAATGATCATTTATTGTTTATTTCCAAGAGTTAAAGTCACCTTAACTGCATTAAGATTAAAAAAATAAAAATCTGTTTTGTAAAATGCTGTACTGAGTTTACTTAGCACTAGAATAAACAGTGTAACCTTAGATCTAATGCTGTAGCTTTATTATGAGAATTATATGTATGAAATTATACAAAAATCAATATAATCAAGAATGTTGTTGTTTTTATATGCAATGTCGCACAGTCATCTAAGTGGCCTTTGGCATCTCAAGACATTTTTGATTACTTTCAGTTTTATATGTTAAACAATTTAGGCAAGATAATTTGTCTCAAAGTAGATAGAGTATCAGCAAAGGCTAAAATTGCCTTGGTAATGAAGAATAGTCTTTAGAATTCAATATATTCACTCACAATAACCAAAATAAAATTTGTGTCATCAACACCAAATGTACCATTTAGATTTCTTTAGGAAAAACTTCAAGCCTGTCCACAAGAACCTCCCCTACCTGTCAATAACCACGGCATGAAGAGCCCTAAATCATGGATACCACATCCGCCTTGCCCTCCTGGAACCCAAATGTGGGCTGTGCTTTTTTCTTGAGTGGAAATTTGCCATCTTCTGTTAGAGTTTGATGCTGTAGAAAGCAGACTTTTCCTTTCAATAACTCTGTGTTTCTTAGGGACCTGGCTCTTCCGAGTACTCTGTTCCCCAGATATATATATATTTTTTCTTTTTTTTCCTATAATTTGCCAATCATGCTAGTAAACAATGGAACCAATCTTCTGAGATTCAACTCTGCCCACTGAGGTTTATATGTCAGTAACACTCAGGATAGATGCAATTATTAAATTCTTTTGAAAGTATATTTTTAAAATTTAACAATATCAATCCTAATGATGTTTGACTAAAAGTTAAATCAAATTACGAAGTGTTTTTTAAATCTAACAAGCAGGTAACCAGTGAGAGGACTGAATGTATGACAGTTGGGTTTTGTTGCATGGTATTTCTTCATCAAACTAATTACAGGTGTGGCTAAATTTTAAAAAAAAAGTCATGACTGAAATAATTGTTTTCATTCATTCAATTGAAACAATCGATACACAAGTTCATTCTGAGTGTTACTCTGTCAATCTAACAAAAAATATACAATATGTGAATCTGAGAATTAGGAGATGAGCTGAAAAAGAAAAAGGTTTTAATCCATCCATAATATAGCAAGATTAAAGAGTCAAGTGTATTAAAGTCTATTTAATTAAGAATATCTAATTTATTAAGATCCCCTGGAAGAGGGCATGGCAACCCACTCCAGTATTCTTGCCTGGGGAATCCCATGGATAGAGGAGGCTGGCAGGCTATAGTACATAGAATCACAAAGAGTGGAACATGACTGAAGCAATTTATTAATATTTATTAATATCACATGCAATTGATTAATATTTTAGTTGTTTATATCTTTTAATTTAAAATAACATATTAAAAGATTGAACAAATGAAAAGAGAAAAATAAATTACAATTTCATTTATTTTGGATGGGTTTATCATTAATTTATTCAGCAAGTATGCATTTGGTACTTACTATGTGCTTGGAGCTCATCCAGGCATTGGAACTCACCAGTGAATCACACAAACACTAGAGTCTGATGAGGTAGGCTGACATAATTATTTATTGGTATCTGACTTACTTAATATCATTAAAAAATACTTAAACTAATGATTTTAAAATAGTGTGATTCCTGTGTATATATATTTTACAAGACTTTGAGAAGGAAAGAATATGCAGATTAAAAATGTATTCTTTTAAATATCTATAGTACTGTCTCCCAGACACCTCATACTTTACCTTCCATACTTTTTTGTGTCCCACAAGTGGCGTAGTATAATTGCGTTACTACTGTATAGCCTGGGCTTCCCTTCCGGCTCAGTCCGTAGAGAACCTACCTGCAATGCAGGAGATCCAGGTTTGATTCCTGGGTGAGGAAGATCCCCTGGAGAAGGAAATGGCAACCTACTCCAGTATTCTTGCCTAGAGAATCCTATGGACTGTAGCCTGGGGTCACAAGAGTTGGACACGACTTAGCGACTAAACCACAACCACCACCACCGTATAGTCTATATCTTGGCATGCATGCATGCGTGCTAAGTCAAGCTGCGTCTGACTTCAGTTGTGTATGACTCTGCAACCCTGTGGACTGTTGCCTGCCAGGCTCTTCTGTCCATTGGTTCTTCAGGCAAGAACACTGGTGTGGGTTGCCATGCCCTCCTCCGGGGTAGCTTCCTGACTCAAGGATCAAACCTGCGTCTCTTATGTCTCCTGTATTGGGAGGTGGGTTCTTTACCTGTAGTACCATCTAGGAAGCCCCAATATCTTGGGATATTGACAGATAACTTTTTAAGCCTGAATCTTGCCCCTTTTTTTGCAGAAAATTTTACAGATAATTTACATCATAGGTCTTTTCACATGCTGTTGAATTTTGGGAAAATAATTAACATTTATGGACTGCATGATAGTTCACTCTTTGGGGTTTGGTTTTCATATCTGATCCCAAATCCAGGTCTTGCAATTCCTACATGTTTATAGAAAGAAGATGTGAGACCTGATAGGGTGTGTGGGGCACACCAGAAGCATCATCAAACACTATACCTAGAATTAGAGCTAAGACAGGCTAAATTTGTATACCTTGGATTTGCTCACATCTCAAATTTCTCATATTTAATATACAAATGTGGCTTACAATACCTTCTTTAGACAGTGATTGCAAATCTCACACAAGACATTGCATATATTATTTAATTTATTCCATCAGCTATAGGGGGCCCTTACTCTATGAAGCCCAGAGTAAAAGACTCTGGAATTAAAATAGGAATGAGATAATATCCTTTTCCTTGAATCTATCAAATTACCTTAAAAATTCTTAATGTAAATCCATTTTGAAGTATAACATTAGGGAGTAAATCTAGTTTTGTTAACATGTACATGTGATGATTGGAGCTCATATGCACAGAAAACAGCCCACAGGCAAGCATTTTTTCCACTGCACAGATCAGTACCTTAGAAACCCTAGGTTCTCACTCAGAGTCACAAGGAAACTTCTCTGCTTCACATTTTCTTTCTGAATTCCCTCTAAAGAAACAAAGAAGTTCTCTGGATGTTGGCACCCCTTACAAAGCCAATGAATGCTGAGGCTGTGTCTACAGAGGATATTATACAACCTTAGCTCAGTGAATGATCAATATAGACTCGGGGAAAAGGAACAATAAAAATTACCAAAGGGGAAAGAGGGGAATATATTAGGAGTCTGGAGTTAGTAGACATAAACTATTATATATAAAATAAACAACAATGTCCTACTGTATAGCAGAGGGAACTGTATTCAACGTCCTATAATAAATCATCATGGAAAAGAATATTAAAAATAATAGTTACGTATTTATCTATATCTATACCCATATCCGTATCTAGCTATCTAGCTGAATCACTTTGCTGTACACCAGAAACTAGCACAACATCATAAATCAACTATATTTAAATAAAAGATAAATTTTTTTTTAATGGATGGAAAACTGAAAAAAAAAAAAAAGCAAAAACAAAAAACAGAGATCCTTTTAAAAACCGCAAGCAGGAAGGAAAGTGATGGCTCAGTTGCTTTTGAGGTTTGTTCTGGCTGCCTTTTTTTTTTTTTTTTTTTCCAGTACAGAGTGGGCTGAATTTGGGACTGCTGCTGCTGCTGCTAAGTCGCTTCAGTCGTGCCCAACTCTGTGCGACCCCACAGACGGTAGCCCAACAGGCTCCCCCATCCCTGGGATTCTCCAGGCAAGAACACTGGAGTGGGTTGCCATTTCCTTCTCCAATGCATGAAAGTGAAAGGTGAAAGTGAAGTTGCTCAGTCGTGTCTGACTCTTATCGACCCCATGGACTGCAGCCCTCCAGGCTCTTCCATCCATGGGGCTTTCCAATCAAGAGTACTGGAGTGGGGTGCCATTGCCTTCTCCGAGATTATAAATTCTCAAAGCTGAGGCAAGGGTATGGTCAGAAAGAGCTGGGAGCCTTGTTAAAAGGACTCAGGGTAGGAAAGAAAACATGGATGCCCTGGAGAGATGGTTTCAGGAGCCCAAAGCTACTATGTCAGGAAGTCAAGAAAGAAGCAAGGCGAAATGGTCAGAGGAGGAGGATCCTATATCCTTAGAGAAGGCAGAATACATGTGAAGTGTAGTATTAGAGAAGGATGATGGCAGGAAGCAAGGATGCTAATGAAAAGATTTAGAACTATGCAACCTGAGACTGAGTCAGAGAATGGAGTTAGGGTAAAGATCTTGGAGTAGGTACACCAAAATGTGATTGTATCAGCACAAAGGCATATTTTATTCACCCAGGAAGAATGACTGTGAGAAAATACAAATTTAATTTGCTTCTCCGGAGGCTCAGACGGCAAAGAATCTGTCTGCAATTCGGGAGACACCTGGGTTTGATCCGTGGATTGGGAAGATCCCCTTGAGGAGGACATGGCAACCCATTCCAGTGTTCTAAAGTAGGTGCATCAAAATGTGATTGAATCAGCACAAAGACATGTTTTATTCACTCCAGAAGAATGATTGTAAGAAAATACAAATTTAATTTAGACCAACTCTATTAAACGAGTAAGTATTCAGGGAGGCATTTCACATAGCATTTGTAAATGCAATGACATCTGAGTATAATGCAGCTTACTACTTACCACAAATGGGCTACAAGGAAATTTTGGTTTTTTTAAGGACAGTCGTACAGAGGTCATTCTTATCCTCCCAAAGCTAGAGACAAAATAGAGTTTAAATTCAGTGACCGAAGAACAAGTCAGGGAAGAAGTACCATCTGATATTAGCTCACTCACTCTCCTGAAAATCACTTTGACCTCCACATGCAAAGCTAGTGACCTTCCCTTAGCCTTTTGTGTGTGTTCAGTTGCTCCACTAATGTCCCACTCTTGCAATGCTATGGACTGTAGCCCTCCAGGCTCCTCTCTCTGTCCACGAAGGTCTTCAGGCAAGAATACCAGAGTGGGTTGCCATACCCTCCTCCAAGGGATTATGTTGCATTATAATGTTTTCAAATAAAACAGAAATGTGCTTCAGCATCTTTGTAAGTCACAGTAACATAAATCAAAGTCAAAATCATATACGTTAATTGTAGAAAAATATGGATCTCACATTGAACGTATAATGGTCATTGAAAATTTTCCTTCATTAGCTTCTAGGATGAACTGTATTGATTCTATTCATTCATTCATTCACTTATTTATTCAATCAGTATTTATTGGGTATCTTATGTGCCAGTCATTCTTCAAGTTACTGGGGATACATTATTGAGCAAAATAGAAAAAAAAAAAAACTCCTTCTTACTTTCTAATTATCCATCCCTTTTGTTATTTTTTTCTTTTTCTTTAATTAGATATATTTACTACATGCCAGAACCTGTATCAAATGTGTGACATTGTTTAGCCCATTTAATCCTTTGAATAGCCCTGTATGAGAGGCATTAACAAAGTCAGTCCTCATATTTTAGAGGAAATTTGGTACAGAAATTTTTTCAAGCCTCTTATCTAGAAAGTAGCACAGTCTTCAGCCTTGGAGCCAGGGTCTGCTTTTCTACTAAGGAGCCCTCTGCCCTTTTCCTTTCTCTTCTAAATTCACATATTTTATGTTCTATTCATAACTGTTTCTATTTGTTCTCAAAGAGTCTATTGTACTTATTTTTAGACTCTGTTTTAATTATCCACCTGGAACTTTCAGCAGACAGCCTCAAACTGTTTAGACCTTTCCATTTGCCAAAGTTCCAGGCCAAGCCCTGGTCCTTAGAATAAGGACCTGAAAACCTCTCAGGCCTCTTCATCCATACTGCCTTGTTCTGGTGAAGGGACTTGAGTAACTCAGTGAAGCTAGGAGCCATGGTGTGCAGGGCCACCCAAGATGGACAGGTCATAGTGAAGAGTTCTGAAAAAAATGTGGTCTGCTGGAGGAGGGAATGCCAAATAGAAGGGGGAAAAGTGGAAGCAGTGACAGACTTTTATTTTCTTTGGCTCCAAAATCACTGAGGATGGTGATTTCGGCCATGAAATTAAGACACTTGCTCCTTGGAAAGAAAACTATCACAAACCCAGACAGTGTTTTAAAAAAACAGAGATATCAGTTTGCTAACAAAGGTCCATACATCCAAAGTTATGTTTTCTAGTAGTCATATACAAATGTGAGAACCGGACCTTAAAGAAGGCTGAGCTTCAAAGAACCAATGCTTTTGAATTGTGGTGCTGGAATAGCACACTTGAGAGTCCCTTGGACAGCAAGGAGAACAAATCAGTCAGTCCTAAAGGAAATCAAGACTAAATACTCTTTGGAAGGACTGATGTTAAAACTCCAGTTCTTTGACCACCTGATGTGAAGAGCCGAAAAAAATCCTGATGCTGGAAAAGATCGAAGGCCAAAGGAGAAGAAGGCAACAGAGGATGAGCTGGTTAGATAAGATCACTGACTCATTGAACATGAATCTGAACAAACTCTGCGAGACCGTGAAGGACAGGGAAGCCAGGCGTGCAGTGGTCCGTGGTGTCATAAAGAGTTGAACACGGCTTCATGACTGAAAGACAACAACAACAAAACCTCTCAGGAGCTGCAAGGACCTGAGTCATCTGCCCCTGCTTCTCACTGGGAACTTATCTACTGCCACTCATCCTCATCTTACACATACATCAGCCTGCCTGGCTGCCTCATGTCATGGGGTACCTCCGGCTCCCTCTAGCAATAGTTCAGCTTATATACTCTGACTGTTCTCCTTGCCAGAGCTCCCTTCATTTCAACTTCTATTCACCCTTCAGTTATTACCTCAGAAACTCCCAAGGGCCCAATCTGACCCCCCTCAACTCCAGCTTATTCAGAGCCCTGTTATATTCTTGTAGCACTGGTGAGTGTCTTTTCTCCCAGTTTTTAGTTTATAATTATATGAGTTCTACTGATAGATTGTAAGACTCCCTTGAGAGTTGGGCCATTTGTTTTTTGCTTACTCTTGTGTCTGAGATTCTGGCAGCTTGTGCTGAAGAATAAATTGAATGATTTGCTATAGGCATGTCCATCATCCCTTCAAACTCAACAAAATAAAAATTACATTTTGCATAGATGACAGATGTTTCCCACATTTGTCTACTTTCCTGATGACCTAATGACCTCACCATATTCATCCCAAGTAGGGATCACACCCTTTCTGTCAAATCATCTTTCTTCTACGTGTTTCTCAGCCTCCCCCATCTCACAAGTGCTACAGCACTGATAGGCTGTAGTTAGATTATTTTTCCTAACCAATGCCTTAGCCTACAGCTTTGCCACTTCTAAAATGTGCTTTACAACAATCATAACACATGTGCAATCATTATGGGACTCACTGAAGTTGACCAGATTTTATTTAAATGCTTTGAATTGTTGTTGTGCTATAGACTTATCATTATTATACACACATTTTTGGGGCGGGGATCTCCTTATTAACTTACCAACATATTTCTTTATTAAGAGCTAATTAACAGAAAGTAGAAAAAATAAATTTTGACAAAAAAACTTTAACAAATCAATATGTCATACAAAGATAATAAGGTCATGGGGCGGTTTAGAAAATAATTGAAGGAAGGAGCTTAGCGATTCTTGAAATTTACTGACAGTGAAAAGATGTACAGGCTCCAATAAGCTACCCTGCGAGGGATTCCGTTAGAAATGATCAGTTTCCTAGGAAGCTAGGATTGCTAGAATGTTAATTTTATCCTTGTGGTTGACTGTGTCTGAGTTGCAAGTTTTCACTGGGCGTGGCTCATTTGGACACTAGCCAGTGGATAAAGCCCATCTTGTGTCTGCTTCTCATGAGGCTGTGGGGTTCCTCCCTTCTGTGTCAGAACACCAGGCGAGATAGTGCAGGCAGCTGGGGAAGACAGCTCTACTATCGGCGGGGCCAGGCAAGGCCCAGCGGGCCATGGCCTCGGGGTCCCCTGGGGAGCGGCTCTGCGAGGAGGCCCGGTGCCCAGTGTGCCTGGATTTCCTGCAGAATCCCGTCAGCGTGGACTGTGGCCACAGTTTCTGCCTCAGATGCATCTCCGAGTTCTGCGAGAAGTCCGACAGCGCACAGGGCGGGATCTATGCCTGTCCGCAGTGTCGGGGTCCCTTCAGGCTGGAAAGCTTCCGGCCCAACAGGCAGCTGGCCAGCCTGGTGGACAGCGTGCGGCAGCTGGGGCTGGGCGTGGAGCCTTCGGGGGCACGCTTGTGTGTGAGGCATGGCGAGGAGCTGACCCGTTTCTGCGAGGAGGACCAGGAAGTGCTGTGCTGGGTCTGTGACACCACTCCAGAGCACAGGAGCCACCACACAACATTGCTGCAGGAGGCCGCCAGGTGCTACCAGGTGAGAGGTGTTACCATGTAACGTGGAGGGCTGTGACTCCTGATCTGGAAATGCCGGTCTGTAATGGAAGGCACTGACTGGGTCAGAAGTGTTAAAAATCCCTTGCCAGAGACAGAGCCAAAAGATACCCCCTGCTCTGAATGAGCAACCACCCTCCTGGCTCACATTCACCTTGGGATCTGTACGCTTTGCTCCATGGAAATCCCATCGTTTGGGACTCCTATTCAGGAGCTCAAACATACTGTTATTTAGACTGCTCTTCTCTGCCATGAAACTCTCTCTGGTCATTTCATTTCATGCTGGTCTTAATTTTCCTGATATAGGTAATCTGAGTTTCACAACCAGAGCTCCCTGGTGTAGGAGGCTATGTTGTCCAATTGCCTCTTAGTTACAAGTGCACAACTGTTATCGGAAAACTTCCTAATAACTATCATTTGTATAATATTTTGCTTTTGCATAATATTTATATTAATTAATGCTACTGTTGTTTAGTCACTAGGTTGTGTCCAGCTCTTTACAACCCCATGGACTGTAGCTGGCCAGGCTTCTCTGTCCATGGGACTTCCCAGGCAAGAATACTGGAGTAGGTTGCCATTTCCTTCTCCAGGGGATCTTCTCAAACTAGGGATCAAACCCAAGTCTTGTGCTTAGCAGGAGGATTCTGTACCATTGAGTCACTCAGGAAGCCCATGTTAATTAATATTGTCATCAAAACAATCTTTTTTTTAATTTTTATTTTATATTGGAATATAGTTGATTTACAGTGTTGTGTTCATTTCAGGTATACAGCAAAGTGATTCAGTTATACATATACATATATCCATTCTTTTAAAAAATCTTTTCCCATATAGGTTACTTCAAAATATTGAGTAGAGTTTTCAGTGCTATACAGTAGGTCCTTGTTGATAATCTGTTTTATATATAGTTGATAATCTATTTTATATGTATATATATAGTAGTATATATATATATCAGTTCAGTTCAGTCGCTCAGTCGTGTCCGACTCCTTGTGACCCTATGAATCTCAGCACGCCGGGCCTCCCTGTCCATCACCAGCTCCAAGAGTTCACTCAAACTCATGTCCATCAAGTTGGTGATGCTATCCAGCCATCTCATCCTCTGTTGTCCCCTTTTCCTCCTGGCCCCAATCCCTCCCAGCATCAAAGTCTTTTCCAATGAGTCAACTCTTCTCATGAAATGGCCATAGTACTGGAGTTTCAGCTTTAGCATCATTCCTTCCAAAGAACACCTAGGACTGATCTCCTTTAGAATGGACTAGTGGGATCTCCTTGCAGTCCAAGAGGGACTCTCAAGAGTCTTCTCCAACACCACAGTTCAAAAGCATAAAGTCTTCGGCTCTCAGCTTTCTTCACAGTCCAAATCTCACATCCATACATGACCACTGGAAAAACCATAGCCTTGACTAGACAGACCTTTGTTGGCAAAGTAATGTCTCTGCTTTTCAATGGTGTATACATGTTAATCCTAAACTCCTAATTTATTCCTCCCCCTCACCTTTTCCTTTTGATAATTTTAAGTTTGTGTTTGAAGTCTGTGAGTCTATTTCTGTTTTTTTTTTAAATATAAATTTATTTATTTTAATTGGAGGCTAATTACTTTACAATATTGTATTGGTTTTGCCATACATCAACATGAATCCGCTACGGGTGTACACATGTTTGTAAATACTTTCATTTGTATCATTTTTTTTAGATTACACATGTAAGCAATGTATGTGGGTATGTGTGTGCTAAGTCGCTTCAGTCATGTCTTATTCTTTGTGACCCTATGGACTGTAGTTGGCCAGGCTCTTCTGTCGATTGGATTCTCTAGGCAAGAATACTGGATTGCCATGGATTGCCATGCCCTCCTCCAGGGGATCTTCCCAACCCAGGGATTAAACTTGTGTTTCTTACGTCTCCTACATGGCAGGCAAATTCTTTACTGCTGACCACCAGGGAAGCTGGTGATGTTATATGTTATATAAGCTGGTGATGTTATATAAGTGATGTTATATGACATTTATTTTCTCAGTATGACTTACTTTACTTAGTATGATAATCTCTAGGTCCATCCATGTTGCTGTAAATGACTTTGTGTCATTCTTTTTAAGCCAGAGTAATTTTCCATAGTGGGCTCCCCTGGTGGCTCAGTGGTAAAGAACCCACCTTCCAATGCATGAGAAGCAGGCTTCATCCCTGGGTTGGAAAGATACCCTGGAGAAGGAAATGGCAACCCACTCCAGTATTCCTGCCTGGGAAATTTCCCAGACAGAGGAGCCTGGTACTCTACACTCCACTGGGTCACAAAAGAGTCTCAAGAACATCAACAACAAAAATATTCATATATATATATGCCACATTTTTATCCTTTCATCTGTCAATGGCCATTTAGGCTGTGTCCATGTCTTGAAAGAAAGTGAAAGTGAAGTCGTTCAGTCGTGTCTGACTCTTTGCGATCCTATGGACTATAGCCTACCAGGCTCCTCTGTCCGTGGGCTTTTCCAGGCAAGAATACGCGAGTGGGTTGCCATTTTCTTCTCCAGGAGATCTTCTCGACCCAGGGCCCGGGTCTCCTGCATCATAGGCAGACCCTTTACTGTCTGAGACACCAGTGAAGTCCATGTCTTGGCTACTCTAAATACTGCGGCAATAAATATAAGGGTGCATAAAACCACCTTCATGTTTGAATGTTTGCTATGAATGGTGTCTGGATGGGCACAAGGCCCTTTAAAGTTGCCAATGCTGACAGATTCCTCTCTATTCAATACATATTTCTGGGCTTATGATGTGAGCATCCTCAGTGAAGAGGTGACTAATAGTGGCATCCATGAAACTCTGTGAAGAAGATTCTTCCTACTGATGCTCATCAAAAGTTTTTGGACATATTCAGAACACATTTAAATCCCCAATATCTGGAACAGCTGCTCGCACAAAGAGAGTTAAAGTCATCTTTAATCTACTGACCTTACCTGAAGTACTATCACAGTGAAAATAAAGTGAAGATGTTAACTTTATAAAATAATAATAATTTAATAAATGATTAATAATATAGAGCCTATAATAATTTTGTATATTTATATCATGCATTTTAACTTAGAATAATTAATAATGTAATTATTATTATTAACTTTGTTTTAAATCAAGGTTATGGTTTTTTTTTTCCCTCAAGTACCCTCTGGACCTACCTAGAAATATCTCTTTTAGGTTTTCTTCTTGATTTTGGTTGTCTTCTGCAAAATTCAGGTGCTATTTCTTAACTAGACTTCTAGAGTATATTCCTGCCTTTTTTCTTTAATCCAGAGGGTGCCATACAGTGCACGGATAATGTCATATTCTAAGGAAGTTTTCTCTATTTCAGCAGTCCTTCAACTAAATACCAGATAAATATCTTTCAAACTCCTTAGCCTATCAATCAGTTTTAGGACCGTAAGTGTTCTTACCGGCTTCCCTGGTGGCCCAGATGGTAAAGCGTCTGCCTACAATTCACTATAACTCTTGTCTTAACCATTAATTTTTAGATTCAGCAAAACTAGCCTAATCACTGTTGTCCCCAAACATGACACAACTTTCAACCTCTCTGCTTTTGCTTACAATTATTTTTGTCTGTTAAGTGTCGGAGTGTTCTAGTCCTTCCAGAGTCTAAAAACGATTGCCATTTTCTTCATCTTATTAAATGCCTCATTGGTTTCTACTGCTATTTTATGTGTTCTACCTTAGAATGTTATCATTAAAAAAAGAGAGAGAGAGAGAAAAATACTGGTGTGTGGGACTTGTTGAATGACTATGGAAAGAATTTAATTTTTTGTTTGTTTTTATTTTTTCCTGAGACTTATTGAATGACTGGGAAGACTTTTAAAATGTGTATATGTGTCTATTTTTGTGTGTGTTCTCTGTAAATAAAATATATGTGCTTACCTCTAGCAGGAGTCCTAGGGTTGAAAAGAGATTTAGTTTTCCTTAAATTATTTTTCTATCCCTTGTAAGATTTATGACTTTCTGTATTTCTTTTTCATATAATAAATACTAACTTACAAGATTTCTTCTGTAAAATAATAAGAAATTCACTTCTGCTTATAAAGTAATGAGTAAATTTAAGAAGTTGAAATATATAGATAAAAGGAATAGCATCACCTTTTCAGCCAAGCATAGGAGATGAGATTTTGTTTATTGAGTATATTTTCATTGGTCTCTGCCTAATTTTTGTATATTTATTATAAGAACTTTTATTTTTAAAAATTGGTATCAGGTTACATAAAATATGCTTATTTTAATTTTCTTTATAATTGTATTTCTTGCCATTAAAAATTCTGCAGCACCTTGTTTTAATTCTATCCAGTGAATAAAATAATTTTTTCCTCACTGCCCTATTTTTAATTGCTCTATTTTGATTACTTACTGTTTTGCTATTTATAATACAATGAACACACTTTTTAGATACATTTTTTATTATATCTGGCATTAACATTTAAAACATATCTATGTTTAACAGTCATTAATATTAATGAGGCCGAACATTTTTGTATGCTTTCTACTGCCTGTTATAGCTGATCTTTGTATTTCTTCCTGTGCTTGGTCAATTTAAGTACTGAATGAGAGTATCCTTAATGGCTGCAGCATATCTTCCCAAACAGATAAAGCTCCAGGTGGCACAGGAGCTTGTGAGGAAAGAGCTGGAGGAAGCCTCAACTCAGGAGGCCAATGTGGGGAAGAAAACTGTTATCTGGAAGGTAAGAGAATATTGGGGCTTCAGGTGGCTAACCTATCTGAAGGATCCTTATTTAGATCATTAAGTCATTCTTCCACCATCTTCCCTACTCTGGCACTTTTGTTCCATTTTCCTGGGTACTCAAGAAAAACCGATCTCAGCATCACCCTGGACCGTCTCATCCCCTCAGATTATATTTGCACAATTGTGTTCTTTCTAATCTCTGTAATACTATCCCCAATCCAAATTATAAAAAAAGACTTTACTCATCTTGATCTTACTCACTGAGCTTCACTCACTGCATCACTTAGAACAGAATTGTACTGTCACTACTAGTTTAAAAAATGTGTATTTGTTGGATGAATGAAATTTTTACTATTTCACAGCATATATATGTATATATATATATACATATATATATATGAAATACAGGCTCATAGTCATCATCTTACATATAAAAATAATCTGAATTTTCTTTGTCAATATATTGATATAAATATATATCTTTTTTCAGTCAATATGTTGATATATTTCTGCCATCATCAGCTCTTTTTTCCTTTACCTATTTATATATAAATATAAATATATATATATACACACACACACACACACACACACAGAGTGATTCTGAACCTGGACCAATGTTGCCTTCCAAGAGATATTTTGCAATATCAGTAGATACTTTTGGTTGTCACAACTGGGATGCCTTACTAGCATCTCATATGTAAAGGCAAGAAATGCTGCTAAATATCCTATAATACAAAGGACAGTCCACACCCCCCCCAAAAAAAATCACCTGGTCAAATATCAATAGGATCAATACTGAGAAACTGTATATAGAAATGACATAGGTGTTTATATTTTTATATTATGTATTACAATATATATATAGACTCTATTTCCAAATACTTCTCTGTCTTTCTCTAAGGAACCCTTTTTCTCTGATTATTCTCTATAATTTTATAATTCTTTCTTTCTTTTCTTGAAAATTTTGACTTGTATTTATTCTCTGGCAGATATTTTCATAAGAGTTTTTACTATGTTTTTCTCTGTGATGTCTTAAATTTTTCCCATAGTTATGTATATCATATGTAAAGTTAATTAATAGTGACATTTATTAATAATTTTTTAAGTTAGTAATCCAAGTCAATTATTTTTAATCCTGACCTGACCACAAATTTATGAAATCAGGAACTCTATATCTGAGATCTGGTTTCATGCATGTCTTGAACCCTCCACTGATTATTCTTAAAGTAGAGATGTTTCCAAGAATCTTGTTCTAAGTCAAGTCAACTTGCATAATTTTTACCTTTAAGAATGTATCCATGTAAGCCAAAATACAACAAGCATGGTTTTAATAAACTAAATTCTAAATTCTGTGGAGACCCTTAGTCCTTCTATATTTATAGGTGTACTTATAGTATTTAAAAGGGTGATGTGAGAGAACAATGAATTGCAACTAAACCCCTTTTCACTATGTCATTCCCCATGTGTGTGTGTGTGTTAAGTCGCCTCAGTCGTTTCTCACCCTTTCCAGCCCTATGGACTGTAACCCACCAGGCTCCTCTGTCCAAGGAATTTTCCAGGCAAGAATACTGGAGTGGGTTGCCATGCCTCTCTCCAGGGCGTCTTCCCGACCCAGGGATTGAACCTGGGTCTCTTGCACTGCAGGCAGATGCTTTACCATCTGAGCCGCCAGAGAAGGCCCCCCACCCCCACCCCACCACGCCCCCCGTCCATACATGAAGGTAGAGGCCAAATACTCTGCCCCAACTGCTGATGATTTGTTGTACTGTCACTCCAGGAAAAAGTGGAAATGCAGAGGCAACGCTTCAGGACGGAGTTTGAAAAGTATCGTGGCTTCCTGGCGCTGGAGGAGCAACTGCAGCTTAGAAGACTGGAGGAGGAGGAGCGAGCCACGCTGCAGAAGCTGCGGGAAAGCAAGAACCGGCTGGTTCAGCACAGCAGGGCTCTGAAGGAACTGGCAGAGGAGTTGGAGGAGAGGTGCCAGCGACCAGCCCTGGGTCTGCTGGAGGTGAGGCTGGGTGCCTGGGAGAAGACGGATGGGCACACCTGAGACCAAGGGGACAGATGGCAGCTTTCAGAGATAACTCCTTAAGCAGTTTTGCTCTTTAGGACAGGATCACCCTAGAATTTTCTTGGAAAGCATGTTATTAAAAATCCTCAATCTTAACATCAGAATCTGAAGGGAGCCTAGAGAGTCATACATAATAGTTCATACTAAAGACAAAACCTTAAATATTTTCAAAACTAAAATTAATGATTTACACATGATTAAATAGAAAATAGACTATCTATACTATGTTGCCTGGAAAGTACTTTATAAAAACCTCATAATGGGTCAACGATGATATTGCTGTATTTCAGTCATGGCTAATCCAAAAAGTCTTGTTAACCCATTTTAATGTTAATAGTCAAACGTATGAGTAATATCTAAAATTTTCCACTTTGAAATTGGCATGCTAATTTTCAAGGCAAATGTTAATGTTCTAGCCCATAGTGCATGCCCATTCCAGGCATTGTGGGGAGGGATTAATTTGGCTCCATACAGCTTGCCCACAATATACTTGAGATTATAGAGCAGACAGACAAATAAATAATAATCCTCCTTAAAGGCATTAAATCCCAAGTGAATTGAGAAAGTCATCATTGTTGGTGGATGCTTGTTCTCAAGCTAGAACTCACTTGCAATAGAAAATTTCTGGGCACGCTTCATTGTGTTTCAGTCCCAATGACTCATTTAGGAATATCTGAAATAAGTACTTTCTATCTTCATACAAGTTCTGTGATTAAATAGCACTGGTCACAGAGTAGGGGGGGGGTCATTAAATAAAAGCATTTACAAAGCTTTTATATTAAATATGTCCCATTTTCTTCAATATATTTATGCATCAGTAAAATGTTGTTGTTATTATTGTTTGTATTACTATTACTGTGCCTACTTCCTACTAAGCAAACTGTCCCAAAGGAATAAATTTTCAAAATTTTAAACAATAAATAAACACAAGAACTTTGGCATTTTCAATAATATTCATTGTCACATCTTACTGTATCTTAAAATACTGCATATTTGAAATTATCATTTATTAGCACTGAATAAATGTTAAAATGTCTTATAACACAAATCTTGAAGTTTGAAGTGAAGTTGCTCAGTTGTGTCCAACTCTTTGCAACCCTTTGGACTGTAGCCTACTATGCTCCTCTGTCCATGGGATTTTCCAAGCAAGAGTACTGGAGTGGTCACCATTTCCTTCTCCAGAGGATCTTCCTGACCCAGGGATTGAACCCAGGTCTCCTGCACTGTAGGTGGATGCTTTACACCAGGGAGCCACCAGGGAAGTCCTTAGGGAGACTATTCCTCAAATAATTTGCTTTGATTTTTATACTCATTTCTCCCTTTCTTTCTCAGTACCAGTAAACAACATTTCACCCTTAATGGACCAAAATAAGACCTGTTGTTCTGATGAAATATAAAGCTAATCATTTCCCTGTTTTTATGCCCTGTTAAAATTAATCTGACTGGTGGTCATTTTTTAGAGGGATAAAGGAAATAAAGTGCAGGTGATTTGTTTAATATTCTACTTTGACATAGACTTGCTGAATTTTAATGACTTCTGTTTTTTTCTACTTAGATAACTTAGACAAAGTATGTTGGTTCAGAGAATAAGGAAGTTAGGATTTTTTTACAAGGACACTGAGATTATCATTTTATGTCTATACCTTTCACTATTTCTCAAATAAATTCTTCAAATATTTAGAATTTATTTTTACCTTAATTCTGTTCACAGAAAATAACTCTCCATAAAAACATTCAATTATCAGAATTATCAATTCAGAAAATAGCTAAACCAATAGGTATTATAGGAATTAACCTAAAGTTTGTGTGGTCTGATTTTGTTTTAATAGAGGCAAACTGATTATATTATTTTAAATTCATGAGAAAACTCAATAACAGTCTGTTTTAGATTTTTTAAAGAGGGAGTCATATCTCTTATAGTTTTACATCAATAGATAATGATTTTCAATGATTCCTAAAGAGATGTTCTTGGTGTGTCCCTAGTCTGTCAAAAGCAGTTCAGAGGTCTAACTCACACCTGCTTGTGTTTCTCTTTCATTTTCAGGGTGTGGGAGGAGCCTTGAGCCGGTATGTTTACTTTCAGAATCAGAGAATGGTTTGGGAGAGGCTGGGGAGGTTGGTGGATAACTTTAATGAGAACTGCAGGTTTTGTGCTCTTCTCAGAAGTAAGAATGTCACACGCCTGGAACCGGAGTCCATCGCTATGGAGCTGAAGACAATGTGTCGCATCCCTGGCATGAGGGAAATGTTGAGGAAGTTCCAAGGTAGGCTGCATTTTAGACCTTGAGGAACTATGACTTCTGGAATTTGGCTGTTATTGCAATTTGTTACTGTACCAGTCAGGCTACAGTAACAAACACAACCCAAAGTTTAGTGGCTAAAATCAGCAAAGTTTTATTTTGAGATCATGTTATTGGTTGATTACTGGATTGTGGAGGCTTTAATTTCACATAATCTCACTCCATGCAGACAGAGCCCCACCTCCTTCCTGTTGCTGATAGGCACAGAACTGAGCAAAGTCATGGTGAATCATGCACCACCCTAAGGGACACATATAGCTTTCCTGAAGTTATTATTGATGAAAGTGAGTCACATGGTCATGCCAAACTACAAGGGGGGAAGGGAGAGAGCGCTAGGCTCAGATTTTTTTTTTTTTTTTTTAAAGAGCATTGGGATATTTGTGAATAGTCCTGAAGAATATCAGAGTAACAGACACCCGTATAATCTACATTTGGTTAGAACAGTGGGTTAAAAAATGATATTATCTGTGACATAAGCAATATTAGTTCCAACCTATGTCTATTTCCTTTTTTATAAAATGCTAAAAAATTGTATTGTTTGGAAGACAAAATGAAACATATTTGAAAACAGAGAAAAAAAATTTTCAAATATGAAAGCATTGCAGTGTATCAGATAATATAAAGTTTGGATTATTTTGTTATCTGGCAGTTTGATGAATTTCTTAAATTAGATAGTCAATAAAGCCAAAACATTCAGTTAATTATATTTAAGAGGGAATAACTGTAGTGTTATAATTAGCTTGTTGGGTCTTAGTATTTTGTTTTTTAAAACAATATAGATTCAATGTTTTTAATTCTTTATATTCAATTTATGCCAAATAATGAAAATAGACTATGACTTTATAGTGGGTTTATTACTTAGAAGGAAACTGCCGTCTATGGGGTCGCACAGAGTCAGACACGACTGATGCAACTTCGCAGCAGCAGCAGCTTTGTCCCATGATAAGAAAACCCATTTTATCAATCCTGGTCAATGATTAATCCATGATCTTTCAGGCAGATTGATATTCCCTGATAACTCAGTTGGTAAAGAATCTGCCTACAATGCAGGAGTCCCTCCCTGGTTCAATTCCTGGGTCGGGAAGATCTGCTGGAGAAGGGAAAGGCTACCCACTCCAGTATTCTGGCCTAGAGAATCCCAAAGAGTTAGACATGACTGAGCAACTTTCACTTAACTGTATGAAATGTTGCAAGTTATTACACTCTCATAATCAGTGTCTTTGTATTCACATTTACATTTATTGAATTAATTAACTGGTCAATTCCACAAATATTGTGTATTTTATGCCAGTTACTCTTCTAAGTGTTAGAATACAAAACTGAACAATAACATCAAAGATGTTACAGATATGGAGCTTCATGTTGTAAATTTTTGCTTAAATTATGGAAAGTACACGAAATGCTAAAAGATGAAACAGAATATTGAAAAAATAAATAAATAAGTGTGGCCAGAAGTTCTTGAGTTAGCACATCTAATCTGGAATTTTTGATGATCAAGGAAGACTTCATTCATAGGGGAAAACACAGCAAATATCTGATCTAGAAGAAAGTATTTCAGGAAACAGAAATGAGTTCTAAGACCTGAGCTTAAAATATGGAAGATGCATTCCAGGAGCTATAAGGAAGTCTGTGTGGCTATTGTGGAGTGAGTGACAGGAGAAATGTAGAGGTCAAACAAAGTCCAGGTAGCAGAGGACCCAACAAGAAGACCACTATGAGCAGAAGTGAAATAGGGCATCAGTTATAAATGGAGGAATAGCATGATTGGACTGATGTTTCATGAAGATCACTGCGTGGTTTATTGAGAATAAATTACAGAGGGGCAAGGCTTGATGTGGAATAGCCTCAATTAGAGGCTATTTTCTATTGGACTAGGGAAGTCGTACTGGAGCTACAGAGAAATAGACAAGATCTTGCTATATTGATATTTTGAAAGCAGAACTGGCAAGATCTGCTGTTGGATTAGATATGAGGGGTCAGAAAGTGAGAAAAGTTGTGAATAATCCCAAAGTTAAAATCTTCTGAATTGGCATAATGAAATTATTGTTTACATTGACAGGTAAAGCTGCAGGCAAGGTAGAAAAAAGGACTTGGGTTTTAGACACATCAATGTTGTGATGGATATTAAATATCCAAATGCTGATATTGGGTAGGCAGATGAATTTACAAATATGGAGTTCCAGGAGAAAAGTCTAGGCTAAAAGTATTTGGAATTAGTAAAGCATATGAATGGAATTTAATGAAAGTAATATAGCTGCCAGCCCAAGAACATATCAAAAGTGATCTAAGAGAGAGGCAAGAGGTCCCAATCATTAGACCATTGGTTTCTCCAATAACAGTGATGGAGGAAGAGAAGAGAAAACAGCAGAGGAGACCAAGAAGGGGTGATCAGCAGAAAGGGAGTAAACAAGTGATGACTGGTGTCTTTGGGAGAGCGAAATGTTTTCTAGGACAAAAGGATTCTTGACAGTGTTAAGTGCTATATAAAAGTCATTTAAGGTGAACTTTAAGGACTGATCATGCATGGGGCGCTGGGAAGAAGGTGCAGTTTGGTTAGGGTATTATTCTATTTGGTGATAGCTTAAGAAATTTTAAGAGTTTAAGAAGAGGTAGGGAGAAGAATTAGAAATAGACGTATTCACAACCTTTTCACAGATTTATTTTCTTGAAGTGGGAATGATATATGAAGACATGACATCTGTTAAGTGGGTCTACCACAACATCATGGAGACCTGCTTTTCAGTTCCTGTTATTTATGACCTCTAGAGTTTGGAGGTGAAGGCAATGGTACCCGACTCCAGTACTCTTGCCTGGAAAATCCCATGGACGGAGGAGCCTGGAAGGCTGCAGTCCATGGGGTCGCTGAGGATTAGACACGACTGAGCGACTTCACTTTCACTTTTCACTTTCATGCATTGGAGAAGGGAATGGCAATCCAATCCAGTGTTCTTGCCTGGAGAATCCCAGGGACTGGGGAGCCTGGTGGGCTGCTGTCTATAGGGTCGCATAGAGTCAGACACGACTGAAGTGACTTAACAGTAGCAGAGTTTGGGAATATCATATAATCCCTTGGGCTCATCCTGTTTATCTATAATGTGAGAAAGATAATATCAATCTTGAGGCTGGTTCTATGCTATAGCATAGATGATGTACCCACTTAGGTTTGAGTAGAAATAAAAATAACTAGAAGTGGTTTGAGACAAATAATAATGGGAATAATCATATTAATATTTGTTATTATATTAAAAATTAAAACATGATTAATTATGAAATTTGTTTTTGCTTTTAAATTAATGAAATCAAATTTACTAGTTTTGAGTGTTGACCAAGAAAAAAAAAAAGACATGAATATTTTACATCCTCCTTGCTTCACTGAGGTCATTTCGTTAGTAGATGTATTTTTAAATTATATGTACAAATAAAAGTTCATATCAATATACTGAGACTTCACAGTATAGGTATTAATAGTAGTTTTCAGTAATTTTCTTTGCTGCATAGCAAATTACCATATACTTAGCTACTTAAAATCACATCTGTTTACTTCCATTCTTCAGATCTGATAATCATGAGGGATCAGCTGGTTTCTCTGCTTAAGGTTTTATAAGATTAAAATCAAGGTGTTGATCAGACTGGACATCTCTCAGGGGTCTAGGGAAAGGTCCCCTTGCAAGCTTATTCAGTCTGATGATAAAAAGCAATTCCTTGCAGTTGGAGGACTGACATTCCCATCTCCTTGTTGATTATCAGTTGGAAGTTCTTCACCTTTCTCCTCCACTGTGGCTCACTCCATCTTCAAAGGCAGCAATGATATATCAAATGCAAATCTCCCTGATTTTTCCTTCTACCACCAGACCAACAAGCAAAGAACTGTATCTGATTTTAAAGTGTGGTTATATTAGAACCCACTAATTTTCCACTTGTCACATAACAGAATCATGAGAAAACCACCTGGGTTTAAAGGTCATGAAGTTCCTCTTAGAATTCTTCCTACCATAGTAATATAGCTTTGAAAGTGGTGTGTTTTAGACCAATGTAATTTTTCTATAGGCTTTGGTAAGAAAAAAAATCCCAAGGGAGTCATGAATTTTATTTTAAATGCAGATATTCCAAAGAATACCCAAGTGCTCTGGATAGAGATAAAAGGAATCTAAATGGTTATGAACTTGGTTTGTCTTATCATCGATGGTTATGGTTTAATTGGGGCAGTAATTAGTCCTGGATTATGTAGACATAACAGAGGAATATACTCAAACTCAATAAAGCATCTCCAAGATGAAATACGTATTTTTTATCTCCATGAGTTATTAGAGGGAGAGTAAAAAATGGTATGACAGTCATCAATATCATGGGTTCTTGTTTTCACCAGTCTTTTCTGTTCTTTTACATGTTTCACAAAATTGTTTCTACAGTTGACATAAAATTGGATCCTGCCACCGCACATCCTAGCCTCCTCTTGACTGCTGACCTGCGCAGTGTGCAGGATGGAGAACTGTGGAGGGATGTCCCCAACAACCCTGAGCGATTTGACACATGGCCCTGTATCCTGGGTTTGCAGAACTTCTCATCAGGGAGGCATTACTGGGAAGTCATGGTGGGAGAAAGAGCAGAATGGGGCTTAGGTGTCTGTCAAGACACAGTGTCAAGAAAGGGGGAAATCACACCATCTCCTGAGAATGGAGTCTGGGCTATGTGGCTGCTGAAGGGAAGTGAGTACATGGTCCTTGCCTCTCCATCAGTTCCTCTCCTCCACCTGGAACGGCCTCGCTGCATTGGGATTTTCTTGGACTATGAAGCAGGGGAAATCTCCTTTTACAACATCACAAGTGGGTCTTTTATCTACACGTTCAACCACCTGTTCTCTGGATTTCTTCGACCTTATTTTTTCATCTGTGACACAACGCCTCTTATCTTACCACCTATGACAGAAGTGGAGTTAGAAAGTTGGGCATCCAGGAGTCATTTTGACTCTGCCTCTAATATCAGAGATGATTCTTCCTAAGATTGTGTTGCTGAGATACACCCCAAGCCTAGCAAAGTCTTCTGCAATAGAATGGAGCATATAGTATATACATATGTGAAGGCTCAACAGATGTCCCTATTTAGGTCAGCTGTTTACCCCTTGTCACTATAGAAATTTTCCCATAGGAACAAAAGGGAAAGCATAAAGTTATATGTGTTTGGATAAGGATTGTGTAATTTTAGAAATGGAGCAGTCTTATCACTGTTTTCCCAAATGGCTCCACATACTTTTTTGATGAGGTTTTCTTCAAATGAATGGACCTTGTATTAAACAAAGATATCTATACATTTATTTTAATATCTCATTCCTTTTAATATCTCTTCAATCCAAGTCTTCCACATATTAAGAATTAGAAATAGTGATTCTTAAATTGGTTCAAAACAGTCCAATATTGTTCTAACATCAGATCCCGAATTGTTTCATCTTTTCTTACTCTCTCTCTCCTCTTTTTCTCACTCTGGGCTCTGCCTCTTTCTGTCCCTGTCTCCCTCTCTTTTTTCTTTATTGCTTCTTACTATGTTTTTTTGCTTTATATCTGATCATTTAACCTCCATTTCCTTCTAGATTAATATATTCAGAACCATCCTTTATCTATTTGTGATTCCTGTGACTATTCAGTTATTCTTTAAATCCTCTTTATTCAGGGGTCAGTTTTTGAGAGTGATGCAATTCATTCCTCTGATTATATCACTGAGTCCAGGCCATACCTCTCACAAGAACATTTTCCTTTTTCTTTGGATATATTTTTGATTGAAATATAATTGGTTTATAATATAAACCAATGTTAGTTTCAGGTATTCAGCATGGATACTTTTTTATTTTTGAGTAGAAATTTCTCAGAATTATGATTCAACTAGTTCTTTGACCTAGTCATTTTCTAGTTGTAAAACTTCAAACAATTATTTCTTTCTCTCTCAGACTCCTTTACTTAGTACAATTTTTATAATGTGGGACAATGATATTGACATTACAATATTTTGGGAAATAATTGAGGTGATTTATAGGATTGCTTTAAATTCAACTTTGCCTCTTAAATACAATATGAAAATGACTATAAAGATGAAATGATAATAATATTTGACTTATTTTTAGTGTATATTCTATATATTCCAAACAAAATTCTTAAAAATTATTGAAAGTTAACTATGCTTCCATCTTCTATATATATATTTGATAAATACTTGCTAACCAAATGCTTAAATGCTAAATGTTGAAATGTTAAATAATTATTAATTCATAGAAACTTTAGATGACATTACCTGACAAGACTTTTTGATTTTTAAGGAGCTTTTCTCTTCCAGAGAAGTTTCTTTGACTAAAATCTTTCACATACTTTACAATAACATTAATGATATAGCTTTCTTTCTATATTTTAAATATATTTCTTTTCAGACATTTTTATATTTGGAGGAGCATTTATGGATTATAATAATTTTAGCAATGGGGAAATTTCATCAAACTGTATTTCCAGATGGTTTTATGTATTCTTATGATGGGGCCTTGTATTAAACAAAGATTTCATATTTGATACATTTATGTTTGATCACAAGCAAACTATTCCTCTGTCTCTTTTAGAAACAGAGGTAATAATAATGTACATTACATCCCTCTTGTTAATATTTTATACACCATGCAAGCCCTAGGCCTTTTCCATCATGATCTAAATAGAAAGCTGGGTCTCAGTTCATGCTTTCCCATCATCAGGGCTTAAATGGGGCCTGGAAACTTATGGTAACTCCTGAGTGTTCATGTCACTCTAGGGTCAGCATCTATGACAGGAGTCTGTGACAGAGAACAAACACTCAGACAGTAGAGCCCTTTTTCCAAAAAAATCAAGAGGGACAGGGTCACTGGTCTAAAATCATGTCACCCCTGGGGGCTCTACCCATTTGCCAGGACAAGGAAGCCTCATGACCTCAGGCCTGCTACCCTCTTCAAGGGATGAAAAGGGAATCTCAAGAATGCTTCCTCCCCAGGAAGCTAACATCCTAGTGTCTACTGTCTCCTTAACCCTATTATCTCATTGTGCATCCTCTTAAGATTCATGTCAGTTAATAAGCCAACTTAAATCTCTCTTCATCCCTTGCATTCCATGTTTCACAAAGCTTTGTGCATCTCCTATTATAACCCCTATTTTTTACCTTTCCAATTCCATACACATGCACACACTCAAACGTAATACACAGAGGCTTTCCCAGTGTATGACAACTCCATTTTTTTCGGTTACTCAGGCCAACAATCTGGTTAACTCCTTTCTTGATTTTGCTTTCTCATACTAGTCTATCAGTAAACTCTGTTGGCTCTACCTTCAGAATGTATCTAGAGTGCAGCCAGCTCTAACCACTCTACTGTTGTAACCATGGTCTGAACATCCATTCTCTCCCTCTAAGTTATTAGTTTCCTAATAGCAATCCTGGCTATACTGTGGCCCCTTCCATATCCCTTTTCAATGCAGCAGCCAGGCTGATCCTTTTAACACCAAGATTGTAGTACCATTGCAATTACCTGCTATTCAGCTTAGAGTTAAAGCCAAAATCTTTACAACAAAACTTTAGACCCTAGAAGATCTGAGCACAAGTTTCTCCTCTGATTCTGACCTCCTCCCCTTACTTCCCTTTTTATTCTTCTCCATCTATCCTGGTATCCTGGCTGGGTTTACACCAGACCAGGCACTTGCTACCATCGGGCCTTTCTCCCAACTGTGCCTTCTTTCCACCTGCAATTTCCTTTCCTTTTCCCTGATATTTAATTCATTTGCTTTCTTCCTTAGTTCGTGTTAGTGTTAGCTGCCCAGTTGTGTCCATCTCTTTGTGACCCCATGGACTGAAACCTGCCAGACTCCTCTGACGATGGAATTCTCTAGGCAAGAATACTGGAGTAAGTGGCCATTCCGTTCTTCAGGAAAGAGAAGGGATAGAACCTGATCCAGAGATAGAACCCATGTCTTCTGCATTGCCGACCTATTCTTTACTGCCTGAATCACAAGGGCATGGTCAAATCCTGCTTTTTAGTGAGAACCATACAACCTGACCTGTCCCAGAGCTCATCCAGAGTTCATCCTCCAACTTCCCTTTGTTGGGCGCAATGAAGGCACTTTTTTTCAATATACTACTTATTGGCTTCTAATATATTATATTGTCCTATTTATTAAATATTTATTTATTTAATTGCCTTTGCCTTTTCTGGATAGATTGTTAGCATCCTGAGGAGAGGGATCACTGTCTATTGATAATGATATGTCTGACATATCTCAAACAACTCACTGGTTTGTATGTGGTTACAACTCAGTGATCATTTGTTGAATAAATAAATGATTAGCTTTTGTTAGGCAGAATTAAGTGATGGATCTGAAAATATTTTGTGAAATATAATGGTATTATTACTAATTTATAACCAGAGAAGTACTGATCAATAAAGCTCAATGTCAAGTGTTAAAAGAGTAAACCAATTTTTAAGTGTAGAAGAAATTTGAATACATTTGTAGAGATACTGGTTCCATTGACATGATGCATTGCTATGCCCAGGTTCCATTGAGCCACCTGTAGCTTTGATTCCCTACGACAATACAGTGACAACTTTAACTCATTCATTGCCTTGTATGCATTCCATACGCAAATTCTCATACTCACTAAGAATGTGGGGAGCACTATATAAGTTATATGGAATAAAAATTTTGTAGAAACTAGCTTTTCCATGCTTTGTGAACTCCTTTTTTGTTTTAACTGCACTATAGAGCCAGCTCCTCTCCCTCCAGTACTCTCTCCACTGTCATTTCCCTTCAAGCATCTATCTCTAGTTATCTGCTGGACTTTTTTTTTAAGCCCAAATCATTATAAAAAATGACTAAAATCATAAGGAATGGTTACAAAGTCAATCTCAAACATTAGGTTCTAGCTGCTCTGAAGCTATAACTCTCCAGAGTTATGTTTATAGTTTACCAAAAGACTAGATGGTTCATTCAAATAACTAATTTGATCACTTTCCCCATGTCCCAATCCTGTGAGTGACTTGTCTTGTGAATTAACTAGTTAAGCTAATTATTCTAGCATGTTGAGGAGGCGCTGAATGAAGGGAACTAGGAGGACGATGATGTGTGGGGCTGATTGGGAACAGGAAGTGGAAAAGTTTCATCCTCAGGCAGAAGGAACTGAGCTAATTTACAGTGGTGATATTGAGGCCTGTTGTCCCAAAGTGCAGATAAATTGGGAACACTGGGATTTATTAAATCTGTCTGCTTTCCAAGAACTGACTCCTCAATGTATATTTTGTGTGTGCTTCTGGGGTCTTCTGCCAATTTACCTTTTTTATTATAAGAGGAAAGGATGGAGGTGATCTGTATCTATATAAAATACATATTCTACAAACCTATAAGTTCCACACATTTTCCTATATTGAATATTTCACTCTCTACTCTGTGGCTCTGTAGCTATGTCTTCTCAAAAGGTCCCAGATTATTATTTTGCTAAATCCCCTAACCAATTGATTCAAACTAGCCTGGTTTTCTCTGATACTGTCTGACTGTTTTCAGGGACTCAATTGCTGTTCATTTACTGACTTTTTATTATTTATATTTTGAAAAAAATTTAGCCTTGGGGTGTCACATCACTTAAAGAAGAACATTAAAAGCACAGTCATATATACACAGTCTAATAAATCAAGAGTTCCTGATACTTGCTCAATTTTACCCTAGTTACTTTTTGAAACTAAAGTATAAATCCACTATTGTGACATCTTCCTTTCAAATCCTAAGTAAATAAATAAAATTAGTTGCCCTACTGGTTCCTTAAATTAATAATAAAGTTCTAAATTAACCATTGCACCTATCCAATTTTTCAGCTGTCTAGGTCAATGAGTCCTTTCTTTTTCATGAAAAAAATTATTAGAAAAAGAAAAATGACAAAATACTTTTGCAATATTATCAATAGAACTAAGGGGAAAAAATTTATTCTTTCCAAGTAGGATGGGACTGATTATACCTTGGCTAATTTTTAGATACATAATAATTCTCAGGAACAGAGAAAGGAAGCAAATATTCCATCAATATTTATGGAACAAAAATTGAGTCTCCAATTTTACTTACATGAAGTAATAAGGCCTTTTCATATCAAGGAACAAATTTTCGTAGTCCTCATTTTCTGTCTGGACCCTATGGGAAATTATAGAGTTTGATGTGATGTATACCTACATCACACCTCAGTGTATGTACTAATGACCCCTATGGGTTCAGAAATTTCCCTAGAGGTTGGGGCTGTTGAGAAACCCAGACCACTGGTCCCTCTCCAGTCTTTCTCAGGAGAACTGCATCTTACTGTCATTGCCGTAAACTCCTCTGCACAAATATCATGGTCCACTTCACCTACAGGGGAATGGGCCAACCCAAGAGAAGTGCCTTTATTTCCTCCCACATCTGGAATTACACTTGGCTGGAGCACCTGTGTACACACAGGAGGGAATAAGACAACCCACAATCCTCCTATAATAAGATCCACACATTTTGACTTCTGACTTTTAATGATAACCTGGTAGCCTACGAGTAAAAATGGTGAGTAGATTTCTGGATTTAGGAGTTCTGATATTATAATTTGTAAGTTTTTTATGTTTGGTCATTCAGATGACTAAACATGCATTCCTGACTTACAGCTCCCTAAACCTTGGAATTTCCTAAGTGTTGAGAATGATAAATATGTCTTTTGTTATGTTAGTGAGGTGACTCTAGAAAGTACTTTAAGGATGGGGACAGTTATGGTTGGAATTTTCAGCCCCACCTCTTGACCTCTGGGGAGAGGAGAAGGGATAGAGGTTGAATCAATATCCAGTGGCCAATGTTGTAATCAATCAATGATATTTCATGAAACCTCCATGAAAGCCCAAAAAGACAGGGTTGGGGGAACTTTCTGGTCGGTGAACATGCGGAGAAGCAGGGAGAATGCCCTTCCAACATGCCTTGCCCTCTGCATCTCCTTCACCTGGCTGTTTCTGAGTTATATCCTTTTCAAAATATACTAATGATCTAGTAAGTAAAATGTTTTTCTGTGCTCTATGAGTCATTCTAACAAATTCATCTAACCTGACGAGGGTGTCATGGGAATCTCTGATCTAAAGCCATTTGCTCAGAAGCACAGGTAACAACCTGGACTTGTGGCTAGTATCTGAAGTCCAAGGAGGGGATTGATGGAACCTTCAATCTGTAGCCAGTTGGTCAGAAGCACAGGTAATAGTTTGGGCTTGCAACTGGCTTCTCAAATGGTTAGGCAGTGGGAGAAGTCTTGTAAGGCTGAACATTTAACCTGTAAAATCTGATACTTTCTCTGGGTAGTATCAGAATCAAGTTGAATTCTCAGACACTCTGCTGGTGTCCAAGGTTTGTTGGTGTGGAGATCCTCTTATCTACCACGTTGGAAACTAGGTCTCAGAACATCTAACAAAGGAGTTCTGCTCATCAGTCTGCACCCCTTTGTTGGCTTGTTAAATAAATTAAAAAAACAACAACAACCATGAAATGTATCAAAGAAATAGAAAAATAAAAAATGAGAAACATCCTCCTTGCTCTTGGAAAATGTATGGATTTTGACTGACATTTGTTGTTCAGTCGCTCAGTCATGCCCAACTCTTTGCGACCCCATGCCAAGACACAAATCTACAGACAAATAAATATATAAAGCTCTTATTTTTTAGTCATAAGATAGAAATAAATTTACCAATGCAAAATAATTTTTGAAGTATAATATATAAAAGTACTGAGGGACAAAAATGAATAAATGTAGCATAAAAGTTCATTTTTTTCTTTATTAAGGCTGGAGTTTGTTATCTGTCAGGCAAACATTAGAAAGTAAGATCTAAGATGTATGTTTGATTAAAAAAGAATAGCACTGAAAAAGATATTATAGCCTCATGGGAGGAGATGGAGAAATGCCAGCTCTTGACTGGGAAGATCTAGGCCTGCTGTCTACTCTGAAATCATCAATCCCATTGTCTTTCATATGCCAGTATAGCTACCCTTTGTGTGAGTTTGAGATTATTGAATCTGCAAGGTTAGACATGCTTTGGAAATAAATTAAAATTTGTAATTTGTAATTGTAATTCCTGCTCTCTAGGAGCTGAAAAAAAAATTTTTTTTTTTTGCTTTGTGGTTTATGTCTGTGCATTTCTGAAGTAGAAGGGTGCATTTGGGGACCACAGTGTTCACGTGCTGACCAGCACCTACAAGGGAAATAGATTTTACCTCTAGGTACAGTGTCAGTGCACACTCTCCTAAATGCTGAAATTAAAACATGTTTTAAAAATCAATAGGCTTTAAGCAGGTGATCTGTTCTGCTATCTCCAACTTCATGCAAAATTATATCTGAAAAACTGTGAGTTGTCAATAATTGTATTCATTTCCTGACCTTTCTATGAGTCATCACCCATGTGGGTAGGGAGAGCTTTGATCTCTTTAGCACTTGTTCAGTTCAGTTCAGTTCAGTTCAGTCGCTCAGTCGTGTCCGACTCTTTGCGACCCCATGAATCACAGCACGCCAGGCCTCCCTGTCCATCACCAACTCCCAGAGTTCACTCAGACTCACATCCATTGAGTCAGTGATGCCGTCCAGCCATCTCATCCTCGGTCGTCCCCTTCTCCTCCTGCCCCCAATCCCTCCCAGCATCAGAGTCTTTTCCAATGAGTCAACTCTTCGCATGAGGTGGCCAAAGTACTGGAGTTTCAGCTTTAGCATCAGTCCTTCCAAAGAAATCCCAGGGCTGATCTCCTTTAGAATGGACTGGTTGGATCTCCTTGCAATCCAAGGGACTCTCAGGAGTCTTCTCCAACACCACAGTTCAAAAGCATCAATTCTTCGGCGCTCAGCTTTCTTCACAGTCCAACTCTCACATCCACACATGACCACTGGAAAAACCATAGCCTTGACTAGATGGACCTTTGTGGGCAAAGTAATGTCTCTGCTTTTGAATATGCTATCTAGGTTGGTCATAACTTTTCTTAGAAGGAGTAAGCATCTTTTAATTTCATGGCTACAGTCACCATCTGCAGTGATTTTGGAGCCCCCCAAAATGAAGTGTGACACTGTTTCCACTGTTTCCCCATCTATTTCCCATGAAGTGATGGGACCAGATGCCATGATCTTAGTTTTCTGAATGTTGAGCTTTAAGCCAACTTTTTCACTCTCCTCTTTCACTTTCATCAAATTCTCTTTAGTTCCTCTTCACTTTCTGCCATAAGTGTGGTGTCATCTGCATATCTGAGGTTATTGATATTTCTCCCAGCAATCTTGATTCCAGCTTGTGATTCTTCCACTTGTTACTGTCTTTTTTTTTTTTTTTAACCATTGAACAATAAAGAGGAAGTGTTTCTCTAAGGTAGGGAAGACTTGAACTACAACATTAGGCAATGAATTGTTTATTCTTTGATCTCCCAAGCTGTGCCCATGTGTATAAAATGAAAGATAACTGGGTTAGTGCCCATTCTCTCCCCTCACCAAGACAATGGTGACAAATCCATATGACATACAATAAAATTCATTGTGTGCAAAACACAAGTGCACAATTGCATTAAATATGAAGATATTCTTAGTGGCTGCAAAAGGTTCTTATGAAGTATAAACCACGGGTGGAGAGGTGAGAAGGTAGGGGAGGCTGTTAACACTGAACCAGTATGTTAAGAAGGACCTCAAACAGAGAAAGGAAAACTTATTATATTCCTTCCAAAGTTTGAATATAAGGGGAGAAAATATTAGTTCCTTCCCAGAGCTGCTTAGAAAGTGAAGGTACTCTGGATCCCATCTGAGAGGTGAGTTTCTTCCATGTAGAAAGGTGTGTGATAGCAACAAGGCTTGTGAACACTCTATCTCAGGTCCCCAGTGTTTAAGGCAAGTGTTCCACTTGAACAGGAGAAAAGGCATGGCTTCTTGATTGAAAACTAGCAAGAATATTCTCTTTCAGCTGTCTCTAATCTTCCTGTGAAGAAGCCATTCTTACTTCCACATCAAAGTTGTAAAAGCAATTCAAGAGATTGGATCTCCAGTTCTCTTGAAAACCAGACTCTTGCCTTGTGACTGCATTTGGCTCATCTTCAGCTCCTCATGCTCAATTTTCTCTTATATCCCAGGATTTACAATTTTAAGAGTATGCAATTGTGCATCAGTTTGTTTCAAAACACTGGTGTCATTATGTAGACTGAAATTTTCTTTTAGTCTTTTTTTCTTCCTAACTTCCTTTCTTCCTACTTTTCTTCCTTTTTCAGTTTGATAATTACATATATATATATATATATATAAGGGGGATGAGGCAATGATTTCTGTAAAGAAGGAATAACAAAGTTAAAAAGATACATTAACTGATTTTAAAAAAAGACAGAATCATCTCTAGGGAAATTTCCTAGGTATATAATCCTATACTCATACATGTATAAATATTCTTTTTAAATTTTATAACAACTCATGATTACTATTTCTCATTTTATGAACAAAGGATGTGTAAACATTAAAATCTCCCTTAAACTCCATCTCATGTTCTAGAAGTGAGTCTTTTTGATAATTCAATGTACATATTTCTAGATATTGGTTTTATTTTTATATGAATATTTATATATAGATTTAGTGACCAAAAACATGGGACCAGATCACATATAAACTCACTATCACTATACATTACTTTTTGCCTTTTCCTCATTTAAAATTAGTAAGATTTTTGGAAAAAATGACAAGTGAAGCCACATATATATATTATTTTTATTTAGTAGTTATTTATTTCAAGTTCACAAGGTTGTTATTTATTAAATCATTTCAATAACTGAACATATACATTATTTCTGAGTATTATCTGTCTCAATCAATAGTACAATGAAGACTTTGGAGGAATTACATTACATGTTGTGTGTTAATAAATGCAGGACAGATTCCAATATTCAGAATTAATGAGTCAAAAAAAACCACAGGTGATTTAAAATTTTATAAGGTATAATTGTTTTTGTTAAAATAACATGAAGAATGTCAGCATATATGTTATTTATAATTAATGATCTCTTCTAAGATTCTGCCAAAGATACTATTCCAATTTAAATTCCTATCAAGAGTTAATGGGCTCATTTCCCCACACTTTCCCCAACTCTGTATATACCACACCTATAAATACATATCTAAGAAGCAAATACATTTATATTTATACTTTATATACTCAATCATCAGTGAGAACAATTCTGATGTTTTGTCACATTATTGTAAAGAATTGTTTTTCTGTAAAATGCTCAAATTATTATTATACATTTACTTTGTTACATATTTTCTTATTAAGGCAGCTTTCAGTTTTCATGTTGAAGCTCTATAGTATTGACATTATTCTTTAGACTTTGTTAGTTGTCTTTTTGTAGTATAGATTTTTTTAAAAATATGGAATTAAATATATATTTTCCTTCATACTTTCAAAAATTGCAACTTATCTAGTGAGATCTACCTAAATCCAAGATGATCAGGAAAAAGAAAAATGAGAAAGAGAGAGAGAGAGATGTACTGAGCAATGGTTGACTTTCCTATAGTGGCTGTATTTTTAACACTTTAAATATTTGATTTGTAATTAGTTTTGGTGAAAGGAGTAATTTAAGGATCCACACTCCCCAACCCCAAATGCCTTTTCAGTGATCATGTTTTTTATGTTGTTGTTATTTTCTTTTTCTTTTTTTGTTGTTGTTTCTATTAAATATTTATTTATTTGGGTGCATCAGGTTTTAGTTGCAGCTTTCAGGATCTTTCTCAGCAGCCCGATGTGGGCTTAGTTGCCCACAGCATGTGAGATCTTAGCTCCCCAGCCAGGGATGGAACCCATGTCCTCTGCATTGCAAAGTGGACTCTTAACCACTGGACCACAAAGGAAATTCCGATCATGTTAAATTATTATATTTTCAGTGTATGTTTGGATATATATAAAGTATAATTTCTCCTCATTAGACTTTTTTTTCTTCAGAATTTTCCTGCCTGGTCTCATTTTTTTATATGTCATGAGTTTTATATAGCATACATATAAACTTTCATATTTACTAACTTTTTATATTAATAAAATAACAAAACATATGTGTAAGTAGTTTGAGTATTACCATATTAGATGGGAAAACTATGCAAAGGTAAGTGATCTTTCAAATAGCTTGTAATGATATCTTGTTGCTTGAGAGATTGTAACAGAGGAGATTGGAATTGCAACTCAAATTGTTTGCAATCTACTTCTCTGTATCTGTCGGTAAGACTTGTGGTTGTGTCCTCAAACATTCTTTGCTCTGAATGTGATAGGTTCTTGGAATTGCAATTTGATAGGAGTTCTGCACATATATGTGAATAATTGCATTAAAGTTGCCTTATCCATTGCAAAATTTTATATTTTTTCCTCAAGCAGTATATAGTATTTTGGAAGAAAAAAATTATTCCTTCTATGCAAGACCTATCTGAGAGAGAGAGAGAGAAAGACATACACACATGGGGACAGAAAAATAGAGACAGAGATGGCAGGAAAGAGACATAGAGAGATTAATTTTATGTGCATATTATTTAGTAATATTTTATTGTCTTATATATTATCTAAACAGACACTTTAAAATTACCTCAAGAATAATAACCAAATGAGTGAAGTGTGTCTTTGGAATAAAGAATAGATAAATATTCTGCATAAAGTGGATATGTCTTTGGGCCTTTGAGGTTACAGCAGGAGCTTAAAAACTTGTGTCTGAAGAAGAATCAATAGTTGGGCCATGGCAGGATTTATCTTTCCTGACTTGGGGATTAGAGGCACTACCATCAGTGAAAGATAAAGACTCTAAGCCACATTTTCTGTGTTCAAAATTCATTCTGCCCCTTCTACAATATGACAATTTACTTAACACACATCTGTCTCAGTTTCCTTTTCTGTAGGTCAAGGACAGTAAGAGTGCCAGCTTCGTACCATTCTAGTTGGAGTTAAATGAGTAAATAAGTGTAAAAAACATAGAAGAATGCTTGTAAACACTCGTAGTAAACACTCCATTTTATTGGCTTTTCACATTATTAGTATCAATATTCCTCTTCAGGAACAGTAGAGATGAATGGAACCAATGAAAGCACCCAGGGAAATTTCCTCCTTTTGGGATTTTCTGATCAGCCCCATCTGGAGAGAATCCTCTTCGTGGTTATCTTGATCGCATATCTCCTGACCCTCGTGGGCAACACCACCATCATCCTGGTGTCTCGGCTGGACCCTCACCTCCACACTCCCATGTACTACTTCCTCACCCATCTCTCCTTCCTGGACCTTAGTTTCACCACCAGCTCCATCCCTCAGCTTCTGTATAACCTGAGTGGAAGTGACAAGACTATCAGCTACACAGGCTGTGCCATCCAGCTCTTCCTATTCCTGGGTCTGGGTGGTGTGGAATGTCTACTCCTGGCAGTCATGGCGTATGACCGGTTTGTTGCAGTCTGCAAGCCTCTGCACTACCTGGTGATCATGAATCCCCGGCTTTGCCTAGGTTTGGTGTTGATAGCCTGGGGCTGTGGGGTGGCCAACTCCTTGGCCATGTCCCCAGTCACCCTACGCTTACCCCGCTGTGGGCGTCACAGTGTGGATCACTTCCTGTGTGAAATGCCTGCCCTGATACGAATGGCCTGTGTGAATACAGCTGCCATTGAGGGCACTGTCTTTGTATTGGCAGTGGGCATTGTACTCTCACCCCTCGTGTTTATCCTGGTCTCCTATGGTTACATCGTGAGGGCTGTGTTGCAAATTCAGTCAGCATCAGGCAGGCAAAAGGCCTTCAACACCTGTGGCTCCCATCTCACAGTGGTCTCACTTTTCTATGGAAACATCATTTACATGTACATGCAACCTGGAAACAGCTCCTCCCAGGATCAAGGCAAGTTCCTCACCCTCTTCTACAACATTGTCACCCCACTCCTGAATCCCCTGATTTACACCCTCAGAAACAAAGAGGTGAAGGGGGCATTGAGGAGATTGTTGCTACATGACAGAGAGAAGAAAGGAATAAGAGTGAAAGGCCCAGACAGGCATCTCTAGCCTGGTTATGAACTCCATCAGGCACCATTGATGGAATCTGGAATTGTTGGATCAGATCTGGGTCTTACCTTTGCTTCCCAATTTATATACCTTTCCCTGGACTTCTTTACAACTGGTTTAGTTCCATCGAAACAGTATATGTTTTGATGAGTGAACTGGAAAACACATATCACCCAAAAACCTCTAGGTGATCTGTAAAGCAGGTATGAAGACACCGTGATATCGATAGTTATAAAGATGAGTTTCTCCAACTTTGTGCCAGAGTGCCAAGAAGGAAACTTTTTTTCTTAATAAGAATTTTGCCTTTGTTGTTGTTTGTTTTTAATGCACTAATGCAATGATGGGTGTTTTAGTGAGAATGATCACAGATCGATCACTTCTCTTAGTCAACAGCCATCAACATAGGAATTCAGCGTAGGGATGCTTGAATTTTTCAAATTCTTATCCAAAGCCTTTCATTGAGTCATATGTGTTATCTACACTTTGTCCTCAAACTTTGACATTTTCCCCAAAGTTTGTTGTAAGAACTCTGTATAAACCAAGAAGTTAACCTATAACAATAATATGTTTGTCATTTAAATCTTAAAGCATCACTATTTCTCAGGTATGTTTTTATTTTATTAGTGAGAAGAACCTGATGTTTATTAAGTTCCTGTTATGAGTCAGGTGCTCTTAAGTCATCTAAACTTCTCTGCATCTGTGGAGATCATATGACTTGTATTACCCTTGTTTTGCCCATATGGTACTTGAGGCTTTGAGGTTAAATCATTTACTCAAATAGAACTGAACCAAAAAATTTCTCCATGTTCTGCGTGACTTTCAATCCCTGATGATTCTATTGCTACACAAATTTGTAAAGAGTAACTCTATGTAAGCATTTAATAAGTAAACCAAGCAGCATGACTTATTTCCCTTCTTTGCATAATACAGTCCCAGATGTAGGAGAGGAAAAAGTTTTCCTGGAACCTTTTTTAGTCCCTGTCTGGATCTGAAATTAAACTTACAAAGATAGGTTAATGGGAGAAAATCACACAAATTTATTTAATATAAGGTTTTCATGGCATAGGATACTTCATGAGGAAATGAAAATCCCCCAAATTGTATTTTTTATTTCACATTTGATGAAGAGTGGACAATGGTGAAGAAATTTGATAGGCAATGGGGGCTGAGCTATTGGTAAGAAATTGGGGAAAACTTAGCAAAGCATGTGTATTTAGGTGCCTCTCAATGTTCCTCCATCTTTGAAATAAGAATGTCCCTTTCCTCAAGGAATAGGAAATAAGAAGGGTAACCTCATTGGAGAGTCTTATGAACCACTTCAGATGAAGGTCAGAAGTCCTTCCTGCTCTTGCCTTTTCACAAATGTCTTCAACTCAAATATGCAATACACCAAAATGCCATATTTTGAGGCAATATGTACTAAACCTCATCAAGGGTTTCTTCCAATTAATGTGCAGATGAATTACCCAGGATCTTTATAACATTTAGATTCTGATTTACTAGCCTAGTAAATCAGAGTCTGAAATTCTGCATTTCTGCAAATTTCCCAAGGGATGTCCTCACTCCCTTTCTGCTGGCCCTCAGATCACACTTTAATGCCATAGGAAATTAATCACCTACCAATTTTTTTAGCAGGATGCACACACTCTGGAAAAATATGAGATAGAATTCACAGATTAAGGGGAAATAAAATGGGGAAGAAGTAAAGAGAAGAGGCTGACTGAATGCTGCCATCATGTCTATTCTCAGTCCCCTCAACTTCACAGCCTCTCCTCCACAATGAGCCTTGTAGAGAAGGCTCACCCCCCCTTTCTAACCTCTTCACTCTCTCACCTTATCTCCAAGGACAGAGTCCCATTGGGGTCATTTAAGTATACATGTTGATGTATGGCAAAACCAATACAATATTGTAAAGTAATTAGCCTCCAATTAAAATAAATAAAATTTAAAAAAAGTATATATGAGCCAGGGACTACTGGAAGGGAGATGTCTGTGCTTCAGGGGGATCAGCTTGAACATTCCAAAATGCTTTTTTAAAGAAGTAATGATTTGGGCTTCCAGGGTGGCTCAGTCGGTAAAGAATCTGCCTGCAATGCAGAAGACCTGGGTTTGATCCTTGGGTTGGGAAGATCCCCTGGAGGAGAGCATGGCAACCCACTTCAGTATTCTTGTCTGGAGAATCCCCATGGACAGAGGAGCCTGGTGGACTGCAGTCCATGGTTTGCAAAGAGTGAAACACGACTGAGCAACTGAGCACAGCACAGCACGGTGACACGGTTGGGCTGATGAAATAAGAGAATGAGAGCTACTTGTATGGTAGTTAGAGTTTCTGTCTAGAGTTATAAAATTCCACAATGCTTCCCTGATGCAGAACTGATGGGGGGAAATTTAAGAGATAACCAGGGTTCATAGATGATCAACCCTATAAAATCGCTCATAGGGCTGCTCCAAACTCATTCTCTTTTTGGAAATAACTTGCTGGACATCCTACGTGAGCTTGAAGAGCAGCCTCTTGAGAAGAGGGGACTTAAGGAATAGTAAGTGGACTATTGCCAATATTCATAACTTTGGAAAATACCCTAAAGATAGCAAAAAATGTTCACAGCACTCTAAGGAATGAAAGTAGTCCAGTGTTCACTGTGGTGATTTTTATTATGCTTTTTCAGTTAAGGGATAGATTTCAACCTTGTAAAATTTAAAGATTTTATTGGTATTATTCAGTGATTTATGTTCAGGCAACATCCCTCTAGCAGAAAGGAAGCAACTAACCAACTGTGTAAAATGAAAGATGCTTATAGGCAGAAGAGGGCAGAGACTTGTATTTGGCAAAAACACATGTGTTTTTGTGCTGTTACTTATTACTTTCCTTATAGGAGAGAAAAAAGTATCTAAAGTAGATTACCTAATTAATGGACTTCCCTGGTGGCTCAGATGGTAAAGCGTCTGTCTACACTGTGGGAGACCTGGGTTTGATCCCTGGGTCGGGAAGGTCTGCTGGAGAAGGAAATGGCAATCCACTTAATGCTGATCATGCAATCCTAATTGGCTAGCTTAAGATTCCATTTCTAGGAGAGCTGAAACTATATTTTAAAAGTCTGATGATGTGAAGTTTATAATAAGCAACTCCATTTAGATCTGTTATCTGTAATATCTCTGATTATTTTATGACATGGGGTAACCAATAAATATAGTTGCTATGGAATTGTATAAGATACTCCGCTACTGGCTCTAAGCCAGAACAAAGTTGATTTTACTGGAGTCCCATTCTTCCAGAAAATAACTACAGATAAGAAATCCCCTTACTCTTTTTATGCCCCTCCAAAGGGCAAACTCTGAAGAATGGCTCATCCTCACATAACTCATATACATCCCCTCTCTCTTCTTCCAAAGACATTAGTCCCTTTTTTTAGCTACTAAGTAAGTTCCCCAAGCCACTTTCTTTACAAGGAGATTTTCCTTATGTTGAAGTATATTTCTAGGCCCAACATCTAGGGTGCAACATCAGCAAACTGAAATTCTGTGTTCTGCTTGATGAGAAATGCAGTATAACCAGTCAGCCAATCTCCAAATGCCCCAAGGTAATTCTGGGCTTTATTCTTGGTTGGTCCTTGACATTTTTAAATAAGGTCAGATATGCATTAGAAGAGAAACAGGCCCCAAATGGAGCCATTTGTGCTAAGAGCCATGTCAGCAAAGTAAGGCTTAATATCCAATTTAATTGCAGTCACAACCTCTTCCAGGAATACAGTATCAACAGCTCAGTTTGGAATTTTCTCATCAGCACCGATGAGGTAATCCACCATGTAACCGTCTTCCATCCCCAGGAGGTCCTTTACCTAAACCTGAAGTCACCCACTCTTTCTCTTCTGCCTATGTAGGCCTTCCATTTTGCACAGCTCCTCAGAACTCTTCTCTACTTGTTAGATGGAAGGTTGCCTGGTTCATGAATTATTTGATAAACCCAATTAGGTCTTTCAAATTTGCTCAGCTGAATTTTTGTTATTTATTGGCTTGGCCAAAGACTCATTTTTCTACCCCCATAAAATGGCCCTAGTAGTGCTTTGTAGTCTTTAACTTCATTTGAATTGTTATGTTAGATTGTACTCTGGCAACTATTAGCATGCATTAAAAAAAATCAAAATTGATGAATTTTTGTGTAGCTATTTTAATATTGAAGATGGAAGAAAAAAACATTTTCAGCATATTATGCTTTATTATTTTAAGAAAGGTAAAAATGCAACTGAAATGAAAGAAAAGATCTGTGCAGTGTATGAAGAAGGTGCTATGACTGATTGAATGTGTCAGAGTGATTTGTGAAGTTTTGTGCTGGAGGTTTCTGGCTAGACAATGCTCCCTGATCAGTTAGATAAGTTGAAGTTGATAGCAATTAAACGGAGACATTAACTGAGAACATTTAACGCTGTACCATGTGGGAGATAGCCGACATACTCAAAATACACAGATGTATAGAACAGACTTTTGGACTCTGTGGGAGAGGGAGAGGGTGGGATGATTTGGGAGAATGGCATTGAAACATGTATACTATCATGTAAGAAATGTATTGCCAGTCTATGTTCGATACAGGATACAGGATGCTTGGGGCTGGTGCACTGGGATGACCCAGAGAGATGATATGGGGAGGGTGGCAGTGGTTCAGGACTGGGAACTCATGTACACCCGTGGCAGATTCATGTCAATGTATGGCAAAACCAAAACAATAAAATGAAAAATAAATAAATAAAAAATAAATAAAAATTTATATGTATAGAAAAAAAATCGAAATCAAGCGTTGACTATCATTTGTACCAGCTTGATTATGTTAATCACTTTGATGTTTGGGTTCCATATAAGTTAAGTGAAAAACTCTCGTTGACCATATTTCTACATATGATTCTCCAATGAAATGTAAAGAAATTGTTTCATTTTAAAAACAAATTGTAATCAGAAATCTTCCAGCAAACAAAAGCCCAGGTCCAGACGGCTTCACAGCTGATTTCTACCAAAAATTTAGAGAAGAGTCAGCACCTATCCTACTCAAACTCTTCCAGAAAATTGCAGAGGAAGGGAAACTTCCAAACTCATTCTATGAGGCCACCATCACCCTAATACCAAAACCTGACAATGATACTTCAAAAAAAGAAAACTACAGGCCAATATCACTGATGAACATAGATGCAAAAATCCTCAACAAAATTCTAGCAATCAGAATCCAACAACACATTAAAAAGATCATACACCATGACCAAGTGGGCTTTATCCCAGGGATGCAAGGATTCTTCAATATCCGCAAATCAATCAATGTAATTCACCACATTAACAAATTGAAAAATAAAAGCCATATGATTATCTCAATAGATGCAGAGAAGGCCTTTGACAAAATTCAACATCCATTTATGATAAAAACTCTCCAGAAAGCAGGAATAGAAGGAACATACCTCAACATAATAAAAGCTATATATGACAAACCCACAGCAAACATTATCCTCAATGGTGAAAAATTGAAAGCATTTCCCCTAAAGTCAGGAACAAGACAAGGGTGCCCACTTTCACCACTACTATTCAACATAGTTCTGGAAGTTTTAGCCACAGCAATCAGAGCAGAAAAAGAAATAAAAGGAATCCAAATTGGAAAAGAAGAAGTAAAACTCTCACTGTTTGCAGATGACATGATCCTCTACATAGAAAACCCTAAAGACTCTACCAGAAAATTACTAGAGCTAATTAATGAATATAGTAAAGTTGCAGGATATAAAATCAACACACAGAAATCTCTTGCATTCCTATACACTAATAATGAGAAAGTAGAAAAAGAAATTAAGGAAACAATTCCATTCACCATTGCAACAAAAAGAATAAAATACTTAGGAATATATCTACCTAAAGTAACTAAAGACCTATATATAGAAAACTATAAAACACTGATGAAAGAAATCAAAGAGGACACTAATAGATGGAGAAATATACCATGTTCATGGATCAGAAGAATCAATATAGTGAAAATGAGTATACTACCCAAAGCAATCTACAGATTCAATGCACTCCCTATCAAGCTACCAACGATATTTTTCACAGAACTAGAACAAATAATTTCAAGATTTGTATGGAAATACAAAAAAACTCGAATAGCCAAAGCAATCTTGAGAAAGAAGAATGGAACTGGAAGAATCAACTTGCCTGACTTCAGGCTCTACTACAAAGCCACAGTCATCAAGACAGTATGGTATTGGCACAAAGACAGAAATATAGATCAATGGAACAAAATAGAAAGCCCAGAGATAAATCCACACACATATGGACACCTTATCTTTGACAAAGGAGGCAAGAATATTCAATGGAGAAAAGACAATCTCTTTAACAAGTGGTGCTGGGAAAACTGGTCAACCACTTGTATTAGAATGAAACTAGATCACTTTCTAACACCACACACAAAGATAAACTCAAAATGGATTAAAGATCTAAACATAAGACCAGAAACTATAAAACTCCTAGAGGAGAACATAGGCAAAACACTCTCCAACATAAACCACAGCAGGATCCTCTATGATCCACCTCCTGGAATTCTGGAAATAAAAGCAAAAATAAACAAATGGGACCCAATTAAAATTAAAAGCTTCTGCACAACAAAGGAAACTATAAGCAAAGTGAAAAGACAGCCTTCCGAGTGGGAGAAAATAATAGCAAATGAAGCAACTGACAAACAACTAATCTCAAAAATATACAAGCAACTTCTGCAGCTCAATTCCAGAAAAATAAACGACCCAATCAAAAAATGGGCCAAAGAACTAAATAGACATTTCTCCAAAGAAGACATACAGATGGCTAACAAACACATGAAAAGATGCTCAACATCACTCATTATTAGAGAAATGCAAATCAAAACCACAATGAGGTACCACTTCACACCAGTCAGAATGTCTGCGATCCAAATATCTGCAAGCAATAAATGCTGGAGAGGGTATGGAGAGAAGGGAACCCTCCTACACTGTTGGTGGGAATGCAAACTAGTACAGCCACTATGGAGAACAGTGTGGAGATTCCTTAAAAAATTGCAAATAGAACTGCCTTATGTATGACCCAGCAATCCCACTGCTGGGCATACACACTGAGGAAACCAGAATTGAAAGAGACACATGTACTCCAATGTTCATTGCAGCACTGTTTATAATAGCCAGGACATGGAAGCAACCTAGATGTCCATCAGCAGATGAATGGATAAGAAAGCTGTGGTACATATACACAATGGAGTATTACTCAGCCATTAAAAAGAATACATTTGAATCAGTTCTGATGAGATGGATGAAACTGGAGCCGATTATACAAAGTGAAGTAAGCCAGAAATAAAAACACCAATACAGTATACTAACACATATATATGGAATTTAGAAAGATGGCAATGATGACCCTGTATGCAGGACACCAAAAAAGACACAGATGTGTATAGCGGACTTTTGGACTCAGAGGGAGAGGGAGAGGGTGAGATGATTTGGGAGAATGGCATTGAAACATGTATAATATCATGTAAGAATCGAATTGCCAGTCTATGTCCAATGCAGGATACGGCATGCTTGGGGCTGGTACACGGGGATGACCCAGAGAGATGTTGTGGGGAGGGGGGTGGGAGGGGGTTCATGTTTGGGAATGCATGTACACCCGTGGTGGATTCATGTCAATGTATGGCAAAACCAATACAGAATTGTAAAGTAAAATAAATAAAAATAAATAAATAATTTAAAAACAAAAACAAAAAACAAATTGTGACAGGCAAGAAAAAGTGGATACTCTACAATGATGTGCAATGGAAGACACTGTGGGAAAAGCAAAATGAATTACCACCAACCACACCACAGGCCAGTCTTCATACAAAGAAGGTGATGTTATATATGTGGTGGAACTGGAAGGGAGCCCTCTATTATGAGCTCCTTCTGAAAAACCAAACAATTAATTCTGACAAGTACTGCTCCCAGTTAGATCAACTGAAAGCAACACTCAACAAAAAAGTGTCCAGAATCAGTCAACAGAAAATGAATAATCTCCCATCAGGATACTGTAAGTCCACATTTGTCTTTTTTTTTTTTTTTTTGATGACTAGGCAAAAACTGTTACAGCTTGGCCAAGAAATTCTGATTCATCTGCTGTATTCACCAAACATTGCATCTTCAGATGTGCATTTAGTCTTTACAAAATTCTCTTAATGGAAAAAAATGCAATTCCTCAAAAGAATGTAAATGATACCTGGAATAGGTATCTTTTCTTTGCTCAAAAAGAAAAAAAAGTTTGGAAAGATGAAATTATAACGTTGTCTTTAAAATGGCAGAAGGTAGTGGAACAAAATGGTAAATACATTGCTCAATAAAGTTATTGGTAAAAATGAAAAAAAAATGTGTCTTTCATTTGTACTTAAAGAAAATGAAGGAACTTTTTAGCCAATGAAATAATATGTGCAACCTCAGCTGATCGTGCACTCTTCTAGCACTGCCATTTCTAATATTCTATACAGCTCACTCTTGCCCAAACATCATTGCAGAAGAGTGTTCCACTGCTTGTCAGGCATTGAACTCAAATCCTTGAATTGTTTTCCCTGAAATAAAGGGCATCAAACTTGTTACTAATTTATTTTTGTCATTTGACTCTCTTTAAGGAATGCCCTTTATGTTGAAGTAGCTTGAAAAAGTCATCTCCTTAATTTTCCAGCACATTTTCTTCACATTTATTTTTCCACATGTTGAAAAATTGAGATTAAAATTTTGTCAACATGTGACATAGGACAGAATAGGATAAATTGGCTTCTCTAGTGGGTGAATGGTTTCTTTTCCAATCATTGCCTGTTGACTGCAACTCTTTCTTCAGGTACTCCTTTTTTATTCTCTATTAATGATGCTTTTTTTTTTAAACAGCTCTTATGTTTTATTTTTTGTCTACCTATTTTTTATTTTCTATCTCTATTTTGATTCTTGCCTAATCAACTCTTTTTTTAGACTATAGCCGGGACTCCCTCTCCTATTAATGTCACAATTACCATGCATACTTCAAAAAATAACTTTCAGTAAAATCATGACTCATAAATATAAGTGAACTCATGTTAAAGGTTTTTTTTTTTTTTTTTTTTCTTTTACTCATAGGATCTGAGGTGTTCAGGCAGATGCTATAAAGAGCTTAGTGGGAATTGAAGCCAGTAAAACTTTACTAAGTTAAGAAATGTTGATTTGAAGTGAGAATACAGAAAAACTGTTTTGTCCACTGGGTGGAAGGCAGTCAATTAAATGTCTACTAGACACGGCATGACATGCATATCTATTAATTGCCTACAACTTACAAAAAGTACAAATAGCTCAAATTCAATGAAAGGGACTAGAATCTGATAGCCAGACATGTGTGTCAGAGATAATAGTTTTCTTCAGAAACACAACTTTTTTTTTTCTATACTGCTAAAAACAATTAGGGTTTTCCAAGTGACAGAGCACTGGAGAATCCACTGTCAATGTAAGAGATGTGGGTTTGATCCCTGGGTCGCGAAGATCCTCTGGAGTAGGAAATGGCAACCCACTCCAGTATTCTTGCTTGGAAAATTTCATGAACAGAGAAGCCTGGTGGTCTACAGTCCATGGGGACACAAAGAGTTGAACACACTGAGCAACTAAACACAAAAGCAATTAGCACTTTTGGGGTCTTTGATATGTGGCTGCCACTATTAAGGTTTTACTTGTATTTACTCATTAAATCCTCATTAAAGATAGTGAAATGGGTAGTGTCCCATCTATATTACAAGAGAGAAAGTTAGAGCTCCTCTATTTTAATATCCAGTTCCTGGGAGAGTAAGAATGCAGTAGTTTAGCCACTGTGCTATATCACTTGTATGTAATCCTGGACTAGTGGGGTTCAGGAAATGTTACTCCAAAACATGGTACTTTAGCATGTTGAATAGTTTAAACAGAAGGAGTTTGAGAGAATGATATAAGCTAAAAGACTCTGACCTTTCCCTCACTCATGTCCCCTGAAATATGTCATAAAATTCCCATGTGAGAGGTGCCCCCCCCCCAACTCTGGAGTAATGGGACATTCTTATCTCTAAAGACAAAGGGATACTAAGAAGAATTCTAGCAAACAGGCTATGCTAAGTTTCCCAGAGTTTACTACACTTACCTCATACTTCTTAAACTATCACATTCGTCCATGACAGTCCACTCTTCATCAAACCTAGCATAAAAATATTCAGAGCCAAGTCTTTTTTTTGGGGTGGAGTCTCATTTCCTTGTGAAGTTCCATGTCACATAAAACTTATATTAAATAAATTCATGTGTTTTTCTTTTGTTAATTTATCCTTGTCACTTTAATTTTCAGACCTAGCCACTTTAATTTATCCTTGTCACTTTAATTTTCAGACCTAAGAGGACCCAGGAAAACTTTTTCCTGTTCTACAAGTTGGAGTCTTTGTATTAATAAGTCCTGCAGACACTGCAGTTTAAAGTACAGTATTTCTCCACCTGAGAAACTAATAGCTTTTATTTTGCCTTTTTAACCACAATAAAGTTTCTTTTTCTGTTAAAATAAAAATTCAACTGAAAAATTTTAAAGAAATTTATTGCCTTTATTCAAGGATGTTCATGAATCAAGCAGCTTCCTATCTAGCAGATAGAAAAGAGCTTTGAAGAGCCATGCAACACAAGATATTTTATAGCCATGTGGTGAGTTAGTACTCCACAATGAGTCTCACCTGTTAGACCTATCCACAATTTTCATCGTCATGGTAGGTGTTGCAAAGGGAACCAAAACTACATCTTTCATGTACTGATTCATCGTCAATTAAATACGGTGAGCACCTATTATGTGCCAGCTAATTTTTCAGGAACTAGAGTTATAGCAGCAGATATGACTACAAATATTCTTACAATTGAATAAAATTGAACACTCAGACACATAGATATACAATATAAATAGTGAAAGTGAAAGTTGCTCAGTCATGTCCGACTCTGTTCCATGGCCTATATGGTCCATGGAATTCTTCAGGCCAGAAAACTAGAATGGGTAGATTTTCCCTTCTCTAGGGGATCTTCCAAACCCAGGGATCAAACTCAGGTCTCTTGCATTGCAGGTGGATTCTTTACAACATAAAAAGTAACATAATTAAAAATATGACAACTGCTAGATGAAAGAACAGGTGTTATATCTGAGTCGAGTGTCTATGTGCAGGTTACAAACTCTGGGTTTTAATTTGAACATTTTGAGCTGAAGTCCCTTTTGGAGACTCCCTTTCCTAAAAAAGAGTCTGAAATTCTATGTAGAGCTTATATCAGGTATTTATTTGGAAATTTCTGAAAATAATTATGGTCAAAAACCATGAGGAGGACATATATTTCAGGAAACGATAAATGTTGAAGTGGTCAATTGAGGCAAAGGACTTTATGAGTGGCAAAAAGAGAGAGAGAGAGACAGAGAAGAGATGATTGAAAAGGAGGAATGGAACTAGCTGACATGAATGAGGAAAATTGCCAAAAAGGAGGAGCACATATCAGTGAGATCAGAGAGTCATTAAAGGAAACTGCAAATGTCTCATGTGATGTGACAATCCCAGGGATGTTAGAAATCTCTTTGAAAGCAGTTATAGCCAAACATTAGGATTTCTAATGAGCTGAACATTTAATACAGGACAAGATAAAACTTAATCCTCATTTTTATGGTGCTTGTCTAAGAAAGGAAGACTATAAAAATAGTCCAGAGTTAGAGATGAGGAAGGAATGACCTCTGCCCTCAATAGACTTTTTTCTTGAAAAAAGTTAGTTGAGAGTGTTAAAGATAAGTCCTCTGAAAGCATAATTAGAAGAGGAAAGATATCAAGTCAATAGCAAGTGTGGATTTTTAAAAAAGTTTTGATACATTTGACCTAATTCACATTTAAAGTCAAATAAAAAATTTAAAAATTAAATCTCAAGAAACTACTAGAAGTTATTATCCCTAATAAAAACAAAGTTCTTCCTCATCAGAGAGAAAATTGGTGCATGTAAACTCTACAAATATCGGATCTTGTTGTTTCGTCATCTCCAGAGCCTGGCAGCCATTCTTCATGAAATATTTTTGAATAGATGAATGAAGTAATAACTCAATAAGGGAATGTGTGACTGACACTAGAGTATGTAATTACTGATGCAATGGATGTGACAAAAAAAAATCATTCACGATGAAGAAGTGTGTGTGTGTGCTCAGTCTTGTCAACTCTTTGCAACTCCATGGACTGTAGCCTGGCAGACTCCTCTGTCCATGGAGTTTTCCAGGCAAGAACACTGGAATGGGTTGCTTTTCCTCCTCCAGGGGATCATCTCAAATCAGGGATTGAACCTGCAACTCCTTCATCAGCAGGCAGGGTCTTTACCAGTTAGTTACCTGGGATGCAATGGATGTAAGAAACAAGAAATCACTCAGGAGGAAGAAGGAAGAAAGACAGTTCTCAAAGAAGACAGGGGACAAAGCAGATGAGAGCACACCTGGGGAAAGCAGTCTTCTCTTAAATGGGGAACAATTACTGCTCTGCAGTTACAGATAGAGGGAGCAAAGGAGCATTTAGTTACAAGTAATAACAGAAGTTATCTAGGAGATAACTTACTTGTCCCAATATTTTAAGTGCTTGACTTATATTATTTTATCAAAAATCACAATAAATTGATGTGGCACTCATAACTTCACTTGTTAGAATCTACTCTGACCCCATGGTGAATGCTTGTTTGTTCTTGGTTGCCATCCACTGCAACATTTACTGTAGCAGAACAATGACAACCACAAAAACCACAAATAACCTTTCACCTCCTGTCTACCTCAAAGTAACCTACTCAACTTTAATTTCAAGAAAGCGTTGAGGATAGGAAAAAGCACTTATCATTATGTCTGCACTGTCAAGCTCTTCATATACCACTTGTTTCTGTTTATTATACTGTTATCACAGACCATGTGATCATTGCTATGACAAGCAAGACACAGGGACAATTGTGCATTCACTCTCAGAATCAGGATTATCCTCTATTCTAATTGAAAAATTCCTTGGGATGCACGGGGCAAATTAGGTCCCTATTAGCAGTTGATTAATTTCAATTGTATTCTAAATAATTGACCTGGGAATTAAAGTAGCTAGAAACTGCCAATCAAAAATAATGAGTGATGATATCCATTTAATTAGTAAACTCTTTTCTTAAAATCTACTTAGTTAAGAGGATGGCTATAGGGTAAAGAATGTTTCATTTCTTCTTGGAAGCAACAGAATGTTTAGGCAATGCATACATACTGGAAAAAAGCCAGAACAGAGATTCATTTATGAGTCTCTTTTATTGTATTTTATAACCTTAAAGAGAGCCAAAGCCAATTGTTTCTAAACTTTACTTTCTCCATCTGTGGAAAGTTGACATCTATCAAGCAGGATGGCTCTTTCAAAACAGGATTAAGAGATGGAAAATAATTACCTGAACATCAGCGAAAATCTTGACAATGTGGTGGTTGTGGCACATTCTACATGATTCCCTGTGATGTTCCTTCTCAATGCCCTCACCTTCACGTGTTCCTTTCCCCCACAGTGCAGGTGGGAACTAACACTTCCTTCAAATCAGCAGAACATGGCAAATGTAGTGGGATGTCAGTCCTTTGATTAAGTGATGTTGTATAATAAATGTGAAGTTTTTTGCAGGTGTCATGAAACTTTCAAGTTTATTAATTTTGGATTAATTTTAAAAAGGTTATCTTGAGTAGGTCTGACTAAATCACGCAATGATCCAAAAGTGAGAGACTGAACTTTCAATGAGATCCAAGTGTTTAACTTCTGCTGGCCTCAAAGAAGAAACCTGCCATTAGTTCCACAACCCAAAGTAAAATAATTCTGCCAACAACTGCATGAGCTTGGAAGTGGAATCCTCCCCAGTCAAGCCTCTAGATGAAAACACAAACCAGCTAATACCTTGCTTTCAGTCTTGTGAATCCCAGGGCAAAGGACCCAGATATGCTATACACCGGCTGATGATCCACTGAAACTGAGATAATAAGTTTGTGTTTAGTTTTAACTCACTAACTCTGTGGTAATGTGTTGCACAAAGATGGAGAACTAATCTGGCCACTTTGCCAGAACCGATTACTTTTGGACAAAGGACACAGTCATCCGGAAGTGATCTTACAAGAAGGGAGCCAAAGCAATAAATACTCTTAGCTTCTTAAGCTCTTCTCTTTTTCCCATGCACTGTGATGTCCCGTTGACCAAACTCAATTGGAATCCAGAAGACAAAGTCTTTGCTCTATCCATAGTGGGTGAAGCATGAAACTAAAAGAGATTCAAAACAGTCTAGCTTTCTTGACTGTCAGCTTCCACTCTTTCCCTTTGCCTGGATAAAAAGTACAAGCCCCCTACAAAAATTTCAAAGCACACAAAGCATCATCAGCTGTTTCTGTGGACAGAATGAATTGTCATATTCCCACCTTAGGTCTCAAACCAAAGAACTAAATAGACATTTCTCCAAAGAAGACATATGGATGGCTAACAAACACATGAAAAGATACTCAACATCACTCATTATTAGAGAAATGCAAATCAAAACCACAGTGAGGTACCACTTCACACCAGTCAGAATGTCTGCGATCCAAAAATCTGCAAGCAATAAATGCTGGAGAGGGTGTGGAGAGAAGGGAACCCTCCTACACTGTTGGTGGGAATGCAAACTAGTACAGCCACTATGGAGAACAGTGTGGGGATTCCTTAAAAAATTGCAAATAGAACTGCCTTATGACCCAGCAATCCCACTGCTGGGCATACACACTGAGGAAACCAGAATTGAAAGAGACACATGTACCCCAATGTTCATCGCAGCACTGTTTATAATAGCCAGAACATGGAAACAACCTAGATGTCCATCAGCAGATGAATGGATAAGAAAGCTGTGGTACATATACACAATGCAGTATTTCTCAGCCATTAAAAAGAATACATTTGAATTAGTTCTGATGAGATGGATGAAACTGGAGCCGATTATACAGAGTGAAGTAAGCCAGAAAGAAAAACACCAATACAGTATACTAACACATATATATGGAATTTAGAAAGATGGCAATGATGACCCTGTATGCAGGACAGCAAAAAAGACACAGATGTGTATAGCGGACTTTTGGACTCAGAGGGAGAGGGAGAGGGTGAGATGATTTGGGAGATTGGCATTGAAACATGTATAATATCATGTAAGAATCGAATTGCCAGTCTATGTCCAATGCAGGATACGGCACACTTGGGGCTGGTACACGGGGATGACCCAGAGAGATGTTGTGGGGAGGGAGGTGGGAGGGGGGTTCATGTTTGGGAATGCATGTACACCCGTGGTGGATTCATGTCAATGTATGGCAAAACCAATACAGAATTGTAAAGTAAAATTAAAAATAAAAAAATTAATTAATTAAAAAAAATAAAAATAAATTAAATGTAAAAAAGAAAACAAAAACAAAAACAACTATATACAAAGCATAAACAAGCTGCTCTACTCCATTTCTTTAGCTGGTGGTGAGGCCAAAGTTACAACTTAGGCTTTTATCTCCTAACTCCCTTTCATGGTCTCTTTAGGCTCAGCCAGCACCTCAGTGGTAATGTGGCTCTATGCCTTCATAAATGCAGGATCTATGTTTTTATGGCCTTGTCCTTGTTTTATTGCTGATGTTTGTCACTGTCCAGAGTCAGTGATCATGGGGTTTTTAGAGATGCTCCATCTGTCTTATGCTCCTTTTGCTGCTGCTGCTGCTAAGTTGCTTCAGTTGTGTCCGACTCTGTGCGACCCCATAGATGGCAGCCCACCAGGCTCCCCCGACCCGGGGATTCTCCAGGCAAGAACACTGGAGTGGGTTGCCATTTCCTTCTCCAATGCATGAAAGTGAAAAGTGAAAGTGAAGTCACTCAGTTGTGTCTGACTCTGCAAGACCCCATGGACCGTAGCCTACCAGGCTCCTCTGTCCATGGGATTTTCCAAGCGAGAGTAGAGGAGTGGGTTGCCATTTCCTTCTCCAATGCTCCTTTTAACTGAGTCTAATTACTCCATCCAGTTCAGTGATCTGCTTTCTTGTTTTTGGGGCAATGGCATGAAGAGCTAAATAATCAGGATAAAATCTCAGCTTTCACTTGAACAGAAATTTAGGTGTTTTCCTGAATAAAATCGTTCGTCTAAGGACACCAGGTCTTCTATACCCTCTAAGTCCAATAATATGGTTCCAAGCCCAAAAATGCTTCCAAGAAATAATTAAGTGTAAGAGTGAGTAGAGTCACCTACAATTCCTCCTTGTATCTGTACAATCTAGCTAAGGAAGGGTCAACAACATGCATTGGCTATTGTTTTAAAGAGTGTTGCACATTAGGCAGATGGGACCCAAACTTTGCAGTGTGCTTTCTCAAAGCTGGTGCCATAATTAACCTTCAGGAGAACATTGCATTGCTCTACCAAGCCAACCCCTTCTAGGTATGACTGGTGCAACCCAAGAATTTGAGCCTGTTGTTACATTTTCTTGACAATAAAATGTGCCCATTGATGGGAGGCAATGTTAAAAATACAATTCTTTTGGGCAGAACACCATGTGAGTTTCCCCAAATTCTGTATCTCAGTCGTATCTGACTCTTCATGATCCCATAGACAGTAGCCTGGTAGGCTCTTCTGTTTATGGAATTCTCCAAGCAAGAATACTGGAGTAGGTAGGTATTCCCTTCTCCAGAGGATCTTCCTGACCCAGGGGTCAAACCTATGTCTCCTGCATTGTAGGCAGATTCTTTACCATCTGACCTACCAGGGAAGGCCAGATCACCATGTAGGGCTACAGAAAATCAAGCAGGCAGAAATCACCCTAGCAAGTGATGACAAACATGCATGTGGATTCTGCAACTATACTTGAAAAGATAAATCACTACTCTATACGATGGAGTCCAGAGCAGTCTACTCTTCATAGACTATGTTCATCAGGGAATGTTGCTATTCAGCAGCTCTATAATGACTTCCAGTGTTACCAGATGGGGCATGCAGCAGTTGTAGCATAAAGGGTAAAGATGAAACTATAGACCAAGCGTAGGTGGTGGATCATATAGTGAAGCACATGACTGTCCCCTTCACTGACACCTTGGCTACTTTGTACCTGGGCCCATGAAGCAAACAGTGCATTGGCTGCGGGTCAAACAGACTGTATGACATCCACAACAATGATATAGATTTGTCACTATTATAATTCCCCATATACGTAAAACAAAATAGAAGAATATGTTTGTTAAGTCACTTCCTATTCTAGAAAGGAGCAGAACTTGATGTTTAAACCCAAAACCTTTATAAGATACTTTGTCGATTTCCTTTTTGTTCTGGAAATGTATATGAGAAGTTATAACTGAAGGAGATTCTCAGATTCCCTAGGAATGGAAGAATATACAGATTCAAGGCCAGGAAGAGTATCATGGAGACAGGCTTATATATTTATTAGACATTGCAGACTGTGCATCCAAAGACTTCTGACTATAGTTAGCTAATCTTGACATGGTGGGAATTAAATCTTTTGGCCACCTAAGGAGTCCTTATATGATCTTTCAAGCTAACAATAATCTGGATAAGCAAAGGCCTGCCTTGAGCCAGCTAAAGGAAAAACACAATCTTCCACTCATTTTTGGATTGTCATCAGTTCCTAGATAAAACGAATTAGACTAGCAGTGAAACAAGGTGCACTTGATAAATTCTTATTCCTTAGTCCCCCAATGTTTTACTGAAATTCCTGCTCCTGAATATATCCAAGGAGACTTCTAAGGTAATAAATGTTACCTGATAAAACACAGGCAATAGGCTGTTTATGAGCAGTAGGTAGCAAACAACTTGAATCTGGCATACAAAGTGAAGTGAAGTGAAGTTGCTCAGTCATGTCCGACTCTTTGTGACCCCATGCACTGTAGCTTACCAGGCTCCATCCATGGGATTTTCCAGGCAAGAATACTGGCATACAAAAGACAATGTGTTATGGTCCACTTGTTATTTTCCCAGCTCAGAGCAAATAACTGAAACACACAGACTTAGAAACTAGTGAAATGTTCACATAAACATGTGAACACAAGTGTTCCTGGCCTGTGCTATGCCATGCTAAGTCACTTCAGTCGTGTCTAACTCTGTGTGACCCTATGGACTGCAGGCCACCAGGGTCCTCTGTCCTTGGGATTCTCTCAGGCAAAAAGTCCTGGAGTGGCTTGCCATGACCTTCTCCAAGGGATCTTCCTGACCCAGGGATCGAATCTATGTCTCTTAAGTCTCCATCATTAGCAGGTTCACTAGAGGTCCTGGCCCATAGAGAAGCCTATTATTGTCACAAAGCTAAGCAATACTGCCATCCGGAGGAAGCAGAAAAGATTAGAGCTTTATCCCATAGTTCAAAATGTGTGTGTCTTGAGGTAAGGGAGAGGGAATGGGAAGATAAATGTAATATCATTCATTCATTCGTATTTATTTGTTTCTTTTATCTCCAACAGAGATTAGTGTTTAGAAGTTACAGTGTACTATCAAGAATATAAGTAAATTGTTATCCCTGTTACAGCACCAGTCTCATATTTAGGAGCTTTACTGGAATAAATAAATAAATCTTGAAACACTGACTTAATCAAGGAAATAGTGCATCTCTCAGGAAGCAGTAGTATAAACACTTAGACATATATGCAGTACCCAGAAAAACCAAGAAAATCTTCAGAAATATAGGCAAGAAAGGAGACTTACAGCTTGCATGTGAGAAACTCACGCAAGAGACAGAATTTGCTCAGTTGTCTGGTTGTTTCTCTTCAAGGAACTAGAATGGGCAGTAAGTTCAGATGCCTCTTCAGAAAAGAGGCATCTTTTCTAAAACTTCTGAATTGGCTTAAGCTCTATTCTCCCATATACTATCTTTATTTGATTACTCTTTCTCACATAGTATGTGTTTTTCCAGAGATATTTATACCAGTATCTAGGTTTATTGTAATCAAAGTACTATATACCTAATGTCATAAGACCAAAAGGAATTTTACAAAATTACTCAATACATGTCAGATTCTAGGGAGATGAAGAAATTTTTTGGAAAGATAATAATCGCAACAAAAGTTATGCTATTTGAATAATTAATTACATTTATATGTTCATAAATACACTCCTTAAAGGTAATTTAGTATTTTAACTTTGCAAGAATTTTTATTTTTTTATAGACGTATGATTTCTTTACAATGTTGTATAATTTTCTGCTATACAGCAAAGTGAGCCCGCCATGTTATTTAATTGCTAAATCGTGTCTGACTCTTTGCGACCCCGTGGACTGTAGCCTGCCATGCTCCTCTGTCCGTGGGATTTCCCAGGCAAGAATATTGACGTGGGTTCCAGTTCACTCTCCAGAACCAGCTATATGTATACATATATCCACTCCCCCTTGAACCTCCCTCCCACGAGCCCATCCCACTCCTCTAGGTCATAACAGAGCACCAAGCTGAGCTCCCTGCACTGGACAGCAGGTTCCCCTCGCTATCCATTTAACATATGGTAATGTATATATGCCAGTGCTACTCTCCCAGTTCATCCCACCCTCCCCTTTCTCCACTGTGCCTACAAGTTCTCTGTGTCTGCATCTCTATTCCTGCCCTGGAAATAGGTTCATTTGTACCATTTTTCTAAATTATATATATATATATATATATACACACACACTAATATATGATATTTGCTTTTTCTGTTTCTGGCTTACTTCACTCTGTATGTCAGACTCTAGGGCTTGAATGATATAACTGGGATGAAGAAAGAGACTTTGTTGTTCAGTTGCTAAGTCATGTCTGACTCTTTTGCGACCCCAGAGACTGTAGCCCTCCACCCTTATCTGTTCATGGAATTTTCCAGGCAAAAATACTGGAGTAGTTTGCCGTTCCCTTCTCCAGGGAATCTTCCTGATCCAGCAATCAAATCCACGTCTCTTGCATTGACAGATGGGTTCTTTACCTCTGAGCCACCATGGAAGGAAGAGAAGCTAGAGATAAAATAAGTAAAATATCAACTTTTTTATGCTAAAGTAAGAGTTTAACCAATAAGTTGTTCATTTGACCAATTTTAACTTTACTGGTGAAAGATATTTGGTTGCATTGACAAAGTTCTAAAATAGTTCAAAAAGTAAAAGATTAGAATTAGATAACCTTGGAAGATGTAGTATAAATTGTATATATCTTTTCCTTAAAGTATATTTTTTCCTACCAAAGATTGTATTTCATTTTAAAATACTCTTAGAAAATTCAGTATCTTATGATAGTTTAAAAATAAAACAAATATCTTGAAAGATAAATACATATCTGAGTCTATTAACTTAAAAGGTAAAAGAAGACACCAGTGAATAAATTCACTTACCTTTTTACAAAGAAGATAAAAGTCAGATATTTTAAAATGTTATGACAAGGGAATTCTGTGGTTATGCTAAACTTAGGAAACTAGTATTCTGGATAAGTTGAAAAGTGTGATGAGGTGTATACATATATTGTGAAATCAAGTCTTATTGATTTGACTGGTCAGTAGTATTATATTTAGTGGGGAATGCCCAACCAGATTACAGGCAGTCTATAGTCCTTTACCTGTTTGATATGGTTATAATCAGTTAGTTAAAACACAGTATTCAGGTTTTGTATGTCCTAGTCAACTAGTGTTTAAATTTAAAAAAATGTTTTATTTATAAGACTGATCTTATAAATTAATATATATATAAATTTGTAGTTTTATATATATATATAATGCAAATTCAACTCAATAGGAGAACTAAGGTTGAATTAAATCAATCTTAATTACATTGGCAAAAATCTCTTTTGATGTAACCTAAGTGGCACTAGTGATAAAGGACCCACCTGCCAATGAAGGCGATTAAGTCTGGGTTTGATCCCTGGGTCAGGAAGATCCCCTGGAAGAGGAGATGGAAGCCCACTCCAGTATTCTTGCCTGGAGAATCCCATGGACAGAGAAGCGTGGCAGGCAACAGTCCAAACGGTCTCACAGAGTCAGACTTAGCACACATGCGATCATGAGGAAGATAAAAGTCATCATCACATTAAATAAAGAAAATGAGTATACTAAGACAGGAGTTTCCAACCCCCAGGCTGTGGACTAGTATTGTCTAGTGTAGCAGGAGGTGAGCAGTGGGCCAGTGAAGGATACTTCATCTGCAGCTCTCCATCACTCCCCATGGCTCACATTACTGCCTGAACCATCCCCTTCACTCCCTCCTCACCCCCACCCATGGAAAAAATTGTCTTCACAAAATCAGTTCTTGGTGCCAAAAAGGTTGGAGGACCACTGTACCGGGACATGGGATTTTAAGGGCTATCTTAGAATTTGGAGTACTGAACTCAATCAGAAACTCTGTAGCCCATAACATGTTTCTGTTTGCTGTTTTTTATTACTGACCTTCAGTCCCAATGTGGTCCCTTATATGATGACATAAAATTTGGTTAACTTTAACTGATTTCATTTTCATTATTTTAATTTTGGAGAATTCATATAAAGATTCAGGTTTAGATGATTGACAGTATTTTGTGGGAATTCAAAGCTTAAAGCTTTGAACCAGAGGTTATGTCAATTGCATCCACAGACAGATGACCAAACTGACAACAGAAGTGTATGTGATCATTCTCCTACTGAATTGTAGAGCATTTTAGTCCCATTTGTTTCATTATTCTGGCAGTCATTCTAATACTCCTTGGAGAAGTGGTTGGAATTTCCTCTACATAGAAGCTGACCAGTTCAAAAGAAGAGAGCCAAAGACCACAGTAGTTTAGATTTCTCACAGAAAAGCATTATCTTCATTTGATACATATATTCACTGATTTTTTAAAATACTTTGCCTCTTCTTAGAGCTTCCATTGAGTGACACTCATTTGTATGAACAAAGATGGATCATGAGGTATACGAGGAGATTCCTTTTCATGAAAAATATAAACAGAACAAACAAAATGATGAAACATGGAAGAAATATAAACAGATGAGGAAGAAGAATTAACCTTACAGAAATTACTTTCAAGAAATATAAAAGAAGATATAAACTGCAACAAATATAAGATCTACAGAAATATTCCTTGACAAAGCTAAAATAATTCTTTCTACTTAAAAATATGATAAACAGTTTTAGAAAATCAATAGAAATATTAGATGACCAAAATGAGGAAATGGTGAAATAAAAACACAAAAGAATAAAAATAAGACATAAAAGAGGAAAAATAGAAAATTAGTGTAGCAGACCCAACACTGAGTAATAGCACTTCTACAGCTAGAGAACAGAAGAAATGGAAGAAAGACTATCAATGGACTAAATCAAGAACATTTCCTAAGTTGTGATTTCTGAAAGTCATGTAAGTTCACATTAAAGTGCTTCCTGAGACTTCTTAGGTCAGTGGATGACAATATTGTGCTATTTGGTATGCTCAAGATAAGTAATAGAGTCACAAGCTTTTACAGAGGTAAAAAAGTACCAGAAAGTAGAATAGTTTTCAACTTCTTAATAATGAACTGAAGTACAACTGAGAATTTTCTGAATGTAATATTATAGCTAACCATATCCTTCATGTAAAAAGCTAAAACAAAGATATTTAGCTTCTGAAAAATTTGAATGCTCCAGAAAACTGTTTAAAGCACAATATTTCTCTAAAAACAAAGAGCAAACAATGAAGGAAGAAGATATGGGCCACAGAAGACTGCAGATTCAATACAACATGTAAAGATGGGCATTTGAGGTGACAGTTGTCAGTCTTGTACCAGAAGGAGAAGGTGATCAGTTCAGAATCTCCAACCAGACACAGATGTCTCTAGGTTGCTATGCAAGAAGCCTGGGAAACCATGAACTCTGACTGAGACTTGAACCCATGAGGCCAAAGCCCAAAGCCCACGGTCTTCCAACTGAGATCACACATCTGGTTTCAGGACTTAAGGTTTGTGTTGTCTCATCATGGAAAGAATTCAGTGAGAGACAAAAGTGATAGGTAGGAAGTGGACTTGTTTAGAGATAAACACTCCACAGACAGACTGAGCCATCTCAGAAGGTGAGAGCAGCCTCAAAATATGGTTTTGTTTGTTTTTATGAGCTGGGTAATTTTATAGGCTAATGAGTGGGACTCCAACTATTTTAGGAAAGGGCCAGAAGTTTACAGGAATTGAGCAACTAACCATTTTTGATCTTTGATGATCGGCCTCAGAATTGTCATGGTGTTAACCATTTTTGATCTTTGATGATCAGCCTCAGAATTGTCATGGTGTGTATGGATGAGTGTGTATGGATGCTGTGTATGGATTTAGCTTGCTGATGTGTTACAATGAGTGTAAACTGAGACTCAAGGTCTAGTGGAAGTCATCTCTTCTACCATCTTGGACCTATTAGGTTCTAATCAGTTTATGTTGTGTCAGTGTAGGAAGTTCATCCTACAGCTAAAGAGACAGTGCTACACGTGAACCTGCATGAAGAGAGTGAATTAAGGTCATGCTTTCTGAGACAAAGCATGGAGAGCAAGTTTAGAATTAAACACATGCAGAGTCTCTTGGGCAGAGAGTCTCCTGGGCAGAAGAATTTTCAGCACTGGGACTCATTAAATTCATTAAATTGCTTCTGTATCTATCAGGCAACTACTATATTTCCTGTGTGCTTCACAGCTCCTAATAAAACTTATGTTTTGTACCAAGAGAAGAAATGAAGCAAAGATATCTTTTATTTTCTTGAAAGCAAAAGACTAACAAATGGAACATTTCAAGTGATTTATTTGGTTAATGTTGCTCAAGAAATTCTTTGTATGATGATTTCATTTTCATGAAATTATTTGGATGATTGATGCACTGTTACCAAACTGATATCATGTTAACAAATTCCTTTAATCTCCTATTTTCCACAAACTCTATAAGAGAACCAGGAATATATTTGCACAAAAAAGTTACTGCATAACAGGATAGATCATTAGTTCAAATTTACCCAGTGAACTTTTGGAGCTAAAGTATTAATACATATGTGCTGACACTCCCTTTTCAAATACAGAAAAGATTAAAACCAACAAGTCATATGCTTTACCACAATCTATGAACACAGACTGCTATGTCATTCCCCATAAACTGCTCTATGGAAGAGTTTCAGGTTTCATTTGAACCCTAATCCTACTGCGGTAAGAAAGTAGAGAAATGAGACAATACTGTGCTGTATCTTCTTATAGGCAGATGCTTATGTCTTGCTTGACTAGGATAGTAAAACATTTCTTGGAAAAAAGAGGAAAATTAAATGCTTCATTATCTTTTATAAAATTATGGGTTAATTTTGTGTTTTTAGCTAAAAGTATGTTATAAGGACATTTCCTATAAAAAAAGAAGGGAAAAAATAAAATTTAAAAACTTTAGTTTTGCTCATTTTCTGTTTCAGAGTGAGAAAAAAAATCTATTTATACCAAAGCACAATAGACTTCCCCTGTGACTTCTACCTCTGAACCTTCCAATTTACACACTAATAGTTCATGGGGCTTTGAAATGCCCCAGAGCATAAAGATCCCTATCATTCTAGATCCTCTCTGCACCATCATCCAGGCTTCTCTCCAGAGAGACTACTCTTGCCTTGTAATCTCCATAAAAACCCCCTCTTCAGGGCAGTTGAGGTCCTTTGGTGTTAATTAGGAAAGGACCAAGTTTAGGAGAGATTTTCCATTTTCCTCTCTCACGTGGATTACTCCCTTTGTTTATGAGATTGGAGGGAGTCACCCACAGCCCACCAGCTTCAGGCTGGACCTTCTCCGGGCACAAGAGGAAGAGAACAAAGGACAGACAGAAATTACAGAGCAGAATGTTTTGCCGGAATTAGACTATCTGTCTCTTTTACTTTTGTACTCAGACAACATTAGTTTCTTTGACTCTGCACTTGGCAACATGCCACTAAAATAATGAGTAAGAGTTTTCATCTTATTTCCTCTGACCTTTTTTCATTTCTTTGTTTATTAAATTGCTAATTAGTATTTTTTTTTTTTTTTGTCTTCCAGAGAACGTAGATATACAAAAGGCTAAAGAATCAGTTCTATTCTTAGGGGCTTCCCTGGTGGCTCAGAGGTTAAATGATGCTAGGGCACATTGGAGATGAACACATGCCACATATTAGCAAATTCAAAGTTAAATGGACCACAAAACTATACAAAATCAAATGCTTCAAATATATTAGAGTTATCTAATAGATATCCCACAGAAAATAAATTTTGAATAAAATAACAGGCAGTTATATGTAAGGGCATACAAAATAAAATAGATAAAACATATTCATATCCTTAACCCAAAAAGTAAAGAAGATTATGAACTGCAGTAAGTTATTCAAATAAAAATGTCCTGAAGGGAAAAAAAAAAAAAAGAACAGTCCAAACTAAATGAAGTAAATATATATGTAGAGATATAGAGAGAAAATAGAAAGACATGGCAAGCGAGAAGAAATGGGGGGGTGGGGAACAGAACAAGAAGCAGATAATAACATAGTAGAAAACCATTCCATTATCCAATTTAAGCCCAAAACAAGATGATTTAATCAGCTGTAGTAGGATAGGCATACATAGAAAAGTCAAAAGTTGAGGTGGTAAAGATTTAAAATTGAATATAAATGAATGTCCAATCAAAATTTTTATTTGTTATGATAGCAGGCACTAGGAACCCACTTCTGCACTGCCACTGAGCTAATTGTGTTCTAAGAATGGCAGTGAAATATGTCATTTTTTGATATTGTATGTATAAAGATAAGTATGACACACAATTTAGTCCAAAGAATTAGGTAGAGAGTTTAAGGGCATAAAGTGACTTTGTTCTAAGTTGAATCAATTTGGTATTATTTATTATACATCTCTTATGTAAGTGTTCAATAGCAATGCAAGAAAGAGAATAATAAATTAATCCTAAAACGTCCATAAGATTTAATCATAATCAAAAGGTAGGAATAATGCAAGGTTTGGTGAAATAAATGCCTATATACATGAACAGAGGGTATCTTAAAAAGAAAATAAGTATGTGGGGATATATATATATACAGACTATCAGAAGAGAAAGATAAAAAAATACTTCAAATAAAGAATGATAGAAACTTCATAGAGGAAGGCTGAATCTTGCCAAAAGAGTGAAAAATTTTTCCGGCAGTAATAAACCAGATAAAGAAATTGTAACTTTCCCAGTATTGAAAATCTAGTTTTAAAAATAATCTTTTCTCCAGATCCATTAGGAATTCAGTAACTATTACAATAGCTAATTAAAATGTGAATCATTGTGGTTCTCCTACTGAGTGAAGTGAAGTGAAAGTCGCTCAGTTGTGTCTGACTCTTTGCGACCGAATGAATAGTCCATGGAATTCTCCAGGTCAGAATACTGGAGTGGGTAGTTGTTCTTTTCTCCAGGGGATCTTCCCAACCCAGGGATTGAACCCAGGTCTCCCACACTGCAGGCGGATTCCTTACCAGCGGAGCCACAAAGGAAGCCTTCTTTTGCTGAATACAAGTCAAATATCCAGGTACTGGAATTGTAGGATGAACCCGGATGTAATCTTCTACATCTTTCATAAATGGATCTGGAGGAGAAAGTGGGAGTAATTCAAAAGAGCTACATTCACAAGGTGCTAGATTAACCTGCGTAAAGTATGGGATATGGATATGACTAAGTAATGTATTGTTTCTAAGCTCTATTGATCAAGAGGACAACTGAATTCATCATCTGTGGTGGCATCTAAGAGGTGGATAAATCACATCTGGCCCAGGTATTTAAAAACCGTAGAGACAAGAGACCCCAAAATGTTCTATCAAGTCTGAGATTTTGGGGAGTAATTTGGGAGAAGTTCAACTTTATCAGGATTAATGAATGCCAGTAGCTATCAACCACTTCCAATCAGCTTCAGAAACATTCAGGAAATTTATTCACAGAAAAGGAAAAGAAGTAAATTTAATCTTAGAATGACAACCCAACTTTCTCTCCAGGGCAAGGTATTGTACAAATGAGCAATTTTTTCTTTATGTGTATCATAGTACAGCTACCTCAGAATCTAAAGGAAGAATATACAAACTCTCAATTTTAAGAATTATTTTCTCAAAGCTTTATAATATTTTCATCTTTAATTTTTATAGGAAAATTTCCTCAGCATATTTTATTTTCTCTATTCTTTTATTCTCTTTAAAATTATTCTATTTTTAATTCTCACTAAAACTTATTTTCTTAAATGATATTCATGTTTTGTGTTTTGCTTTATGTAGTTTTCCTATAGCCAGATTATAAAATTTCTATGTAATTTCTCTCTGTTTATTTTTAAACTTTTAAGCTATGGTCACACATTTTCACTAAAAGTTTCAAATTTTATTAGCATGATAGACATGCAGAACGGTTAGAGACTGTACATGATTATTATTATTATTTTTCCCAGTTTTGCTGAATTGCAGTAGAGATGGATGTAACCAATGAAAGCACCCAGGGAAATTTCATCCTTCTGGGATTTTCTGATCGGCCCCATCTGGAGAGAATCCTCTTCGTGGTTATCTTGATCGCATATCTCCTGACCCTCGTGGGCAACACCACCATCATCCTGGTGTCTCGGCTGGACCCTCACCTCCACACTCCCATGTACTACTTCCTCACCCATCTCTCCTTCCTGGACCTTAGTTTCACCACCAGCTCCATCCCTCAGCTTCTGTATAACCTGAGTGGAAGTGACAAGACTATCAGCTACACAGGCTGTGCCATCCAGCTTTTCCTATTCCTGGGTCTGGGTGGTGTGGAATGTCTACTCCTGGCAGTCATGGCGTATGACCGGTTTGTTGCAGTCTGCAAGCCTCTGCACTACATGGTGATCATGAATCCACAGTTATGCTTGGGTTTAGTGTCCCTTGCTTGGGGCTGTGGGGTGGCCAACTCTTTGATCATGTCTCCAATGACCCTGTGGTTACCCCGCTGTGGGTACCAGAAGGTAGACCACTTCCTGTGTGAGATGCCTGCCCTAATTCGGTTGGCCTGTGTCAATACAGCTGCCGTTGAAGGCATTGCCTTTATTCTTGCAATAGGTATTGTGCTGTCACCCTTAGTGTTTATCCTGATCTCCTATGGCTACATTGTGAGGGCTGTACTAAGTATTCAGTCATCCTCTGGGAGGCACAAAGCCTTCAACACCTGTGGCTCCCATCTCACAGTGGTCTCACTTTTCTATGGAAATATTATTTACATGTACATGCAACCAGGAGCCAGCTCCTCCAAGGACCAAGGCAAGTTCCTCACGCTCTTCTACAACATTGTCACCCCACTCCTGAATCCTCTGATCTATACCCTCAGAAACAAAGAGGTGAAGGGGGCATTGAGAAGATTGACTTTGGTAAATCTCAGTTGAAGAAAGAAATTATAATAAAAGATAATGTTAGAAATTCCCTTTTAAATGTTTTGTTCTTAAAAAATTAGTGGAATCTAATTATCCACTTTTTAGAAATCTTGAAAATATGCTATTAGGAACAAGGAACAAGAATTTGCATCTTACTTTCATTGTCCTACAACAAAACCCCAAACAACAATAACAACAAAAATAAAAGCTCTTTAAGCAAAGTTTGTCTATAATTCCTTTTTATCTGTTCATTAATTCAATGCCAATTATTGAATGACTTTTCTGCTTCAAGCACTATATTCTAGGTGCTGGAATTAAATTTCTTATCAATATTGACTAGGTCCCTGTGTTTGTAAAATTTCCCTACTGTGTGTGCCAGTAATAATAAATGACAATAAACATATAAAAAACACTCATTTAATGTTGTGAAAAAATAAAGAATTATATGTTGGAAAGTAACCATTTAGCTGTTTAAATGAGATATTCCCTGGAGGTATCTGGTGAGATATTTCAGCTGCATTTGATCATGAAAAGAGAGACCTGCAGCAATCATGCCAGGAGAAGGGATGTCAAGTTCAAACTTCCTAAGATAAGAGTAAGCTTGGCATGCATTCAAATCAGAATAATGAGCATTATATGTGGATTCTATCATTGACAATAAGTGTATATACTACTATCAGATAGTTAAGAAAAGGCCAGAGCATGAAAATTTTACAGGCAATGTTAAAGAGTAGGGAATTTTAGTGTAAGCACAGGGAACTGTTTAGAAAGTAAACAATCTGACTTACAGTGTTACACATCCACTTCATCTGCTCTGCAGAGAATGAATGTTATAGAACAAAGGTGAATCAAGAATCTACTGCAATAAATCAGGAAACATTAGGTAATGTTTCACAGTAGGTATTAACAGTGAAAAGAGAAAAATTGTAAATTGACAGTGTGTTTTATAAGATCAAACAGAGGGTTTTCTGATGCAATTTATGGAGTGAAAAGAGATAAGAATCAAGAATAATTTCTTGGCTTGTAAATTGAGCCATTAGTGCTTAAAGGAAGTGACTGGTGTGTGCCTGCTAAGTCATTTCAGTCATGTCCAACTCTTTGCAACCCTATGGGCTGCAGCTCACCCAAGCATCTCTGTCTATGGGATTCTCCAGACAAGAGTACTAGAGTGGTTTCCCAGGGTCCTCCTTTGAACCTGTGTGTGACTGGAGTAAAAGCAACCATCTCATCCTCTGTCATCCCCTAATCCTCCTCCATTCAGGAGACAGGAATCAAGACCCAAGAAAAAGAAATGCAAAAAAGTAAAATGGCTGTCTGAGGAGGCCTTACAAATAGCTGTGAAAAGAAGGGAAGCTAAAGCAAAGGAGAAAAGGAAAGATATATCCATTTGAATACAGAATTCCAAAGAATAGAAAGGAGAGATAAGAAAGCTTTCCTCAGCGATCAATGCAAAGAAATAGAGGAAAACAACAGAATGGGAAAGACTAGAGATCTCTTCAAGAAAATTTGAGATACCAAGGGAACATTTCATGCAAAGATGGGCTCAATAAAGGACAGAAATGGTAGGAACCTAACAGAAGCAGAAGATATTAAGAAGACATAGCAAGAATACACAGAAGAATGATACAAAAAAGATCTTCACAACCCGGATAATCACGATGGTGTGATCACTCATCTAGAGCCAGACATCCTGGAATCTGAAGTCAACTGGGCCTTAGGAATCAGCATTATGAACAAAAGTAGTGGAGGTGATGGAATTCCAGTTGAGCTATTTCAAATCCTAAAAGATGATGTTGTGAAAGTGCCGCACTCAAAATGCCAGCAAATTTGGAAAACTCAACAGTGGCCACAGGACTGGAAAAGGTCAGTTTTCATTCCAATCCCAAAGAAAGGCAATGCCAAAGAATGCTCAAACTACTGCACAGTTGCACTCATCTCACATGCTAGTAAAGTAATGCTTAAAATTCTCCAAGCCAGCCTTCAGCAATACGTGAACCGTGAACTTCCTAATATTCAAGCTGGTTTTAGAAAAGGCAAAGGAACCAGAGATCAAATTGACAGCATCCACTGGATCATGGAAAAAGCAAGAGAGTTCCAGAAAAACATTTATTTCTGCTTTATTGACTATGCCAAAGCCTTTGACTGTGTGGATCACAATAAACTGGAAAATTCTGAAAGAGATGGGAATACCAGGCCACCTGACATGCCTCCTGAGAAACCTGTAAGCAGGTCAGGAAGCAACAGTTAGAACTTGACATGGAACAACACACTGGCTCCAAATAGGAAAAGGAGTACGACAAGGCTGTATATTGTCACCCTACTTATTTAACTTATATGCAGGGTACATCATGAGAAATGCTGGGCTAGAGGAAGCACAAGCTGGAATCAAGATTGCTGGGAGAACTATCAATAACCTCAGATATACAGATGACACCACCCTTATGGAAGAAAGTGAAGCAGAACTAAAGAGCCTCTTGATGAAAGTGAAAGAGGAGAGTGAAAAAATTGGCTTAAATAGCTCAACATTCAGAAAACTAAGATCATGACATCCAGTCCCATCATTTCATGGGAAATAGATGGGGAAACAGTGGAAACAGTAGCTGACTTTATTTTGGGGGTCTCCAAAATCACTGCAGATGGTGACTGCAGCCATGAAATTAAAAGATGCTTACTCCTTGGAAGGAAAGTTACGACCAACCTAGACATCATATTGAAAAGCAGAGACATTAGTTTGCCAACAAAGGTCCATCTAGTCAAGGCTATGATTTTTCCAGTGGTCATGTATGGATGTGAGTGTTGGACTATAAAGAAAGTTGAGCGCAGAATAATTTATGCTTTTGAACTGTGGTGTTGAAGAAGACTCTTGAGAGTCCCTTGGACTGCAAGGAGATCCAACCAGTCCATCCTAAAGGAGATCAGTCCTGGGTGTTCATTGGAAGGACTTATGTTGAAGCTGAAACTCCAATACTTTGGCCACCTGATGCGAAGAGCTGATTCATTGGAAAAGGCTCTGATGCTGTGAAATTTGAGGGCAGGAGGAGAAGGGGAAGACAGAGGATGAGATGGTTGGATGGCATCACTGACTCAATGGGCATGGGCTTGGGTGGACCCTGGGAGTTGGTGATGGACAGGGAGGCCTGGCGTGCTGCAGTTCATGGGGTTGCAAAGAGTCAGACACGACTGAGTAACTGAATTGCACTGAACTCTGAATATAAGTTAAATATGCAACATCACTGTATACAGTCTTGATGTACTTCTTTCCCTTGTTTGAACCAGTCCATTGTTCCACGTTTGGTTCTAACTGAATTTACTTTTGGGGTCTATTCTATTCCATTAACCCCATGCCTATGTTTGTGCCAGCACCATTTCATTTTAGTTTCTGTAACTTTGGACTGTTTTATGAAATTTGGTAGGGTTATGCCTCTTGCTTTGCTCATTTCCCCATGAATTGCTTGGCAACTCTGCATCTTTTATGAGTCCATGTAAATTTTTGAATTATTTGATCTAGCTTTGTGAAAAATATCATGGATATTTTGACTGGGATTGCATTAAATTTATCGAATGATTTGGTTGTTATGAACATTTTATAAATATTATTCTTTCAATCCAATACTTGATATGTTTTTCACCATTTTTTGAATTCATCTTCAGTTTTCTTTATCAATGTTTTATAGTTTTCAGTTTATGAATCTTTTATCTCCTTGGTCAGGTTTATTCTTAAATATTTAATTATATGATGTGATTTTATTTCTTAAAATTTTTATCGGTGTAGAGTGGATTTACAATGTTGTGTTGATTTCTGTTGTAATGCAAGGTGAGTCAGTTATACATATACATATATCCACCTTTCTTTAGATTCTTTCCCCATGTAGGTCATTAATGTGTATTAAGGAGACTCCCTGTGCTATACACTTGTGTCCTTATTAGTTGTCTATGTTATATATATAGTAATGTGTATATTTCAATCACCTTTCTGATATTTCATTATTAGTATGTAGAAATATGACAGATTTCTGTGTATTAACTTTGTATCCTGCAATTTTACCAAATTCATTCTGGTAGTAGTTTTTTGACGGTGTCTTTAAGATTTTCTTTGTTAAATATCATGTCATCTGTAAAGATTGAGAGCTTCACTTGTTCCTTTCCAATTTTGATTCCTTGTATTTTTCTTGTCTTGTGCTGTGGCTAGTACTTTCAAAACTCTGTTTAAAAATAGTGGTGAGAATGAGTATCCTTATATTGCCCCAGTTTTTAGTAGGAAGGCTCTCACCTTTTCACTATTGAGTATTGTGTTGGCTGTAGATTTGTCATAATTGTCTTTTATTATTCTTGAAGTCCTTTGCTCAAATACATGTTGATAATTTTTTGCATCTAAATTTAATAGGGATATTGGTTTATAGATTTCTGTTTCTCTTGTAGTTTCCTTATATGACTTTGGCATAAGTGTTATTCTGGTCTCATAAGAGTTTGGAAGTGTTTCATCCCCTTCAGTTTTTTAGAAGAGTTTTAGAAGAATTGGCATTAATTATTGTAGTGGTTTAGTCCCTAAGTCAAGTCCAACCCCTTCCGACACCATGGACTGTAGCCCACCAGGCTCCTCTGTCCATGTGATTCTCCAGGCAAAAATACTAGAGTGGGTTGCCATTTCCTTCTCCAGGGTATCTTCCCGACCCAGGGATCAAACCTGGGTCCCCAGCCCTGCAGGCAGATGATTTACTGACTGAGCCTGAGGGAAGAATTAGTTATAATTTAATGTTTAGCAGAATTGGCAAGTGAAGTAAAGAGTTTCTTGGGGTTTTCTCTGTTGGGAGATTTTTGGTTACTAGTTCATTCTCAATATTAATTACTGATCTGTTGAGATTTTCTGCTTTTTTCTAATTCAGTCTTTGTAGCTGATGTGTTTCTGGGAATTTATCCCTATTTTCTAGGTTATTTAATTTGTTCACTTACAGTTGCTCATTGTAGTCTTTTATGATTGTTTACATTTCTTTTGTATGTAGTATAAGGTCTTATCTTTCTTTTGCATCTAATTTTATTTATCTGAATACTTTCTCTTCTTTTCTTAGTCTAACTGAAGGTTTGTAAATTTTGTTTATCTTTTCTAAAACCAGTTCTTAGTTTCATTAATCCATTCTATTGTTTTTCTAGTCTCTAATTCACTTTTTATTTTTTATTGTTATTTCCATTCTTCTGTTATCATTTTGCTTAATGTGTTCTTTTCCTAGTTCTTAGAAGTGAAAAGTTAGATTGCATATTTGATATATTCTTGATTTCTTGCTAAGTCACTTCAGTCGTGTCCGACTCTGTGCAACCCCATAGATGGCAGCCCACTTGGCTCTCCCGTCCCTGGGATTCTCCAGGCAAGAATACTGGAGTGGGTTGCCATTTATGTTATGCATTTATTACTCTAAAATATCTCTTCAGAGATGCTTTTGCTGCATTCCATAAGTTCTGATATGTTATGATTACATTTTATTTATTTGAGAATTTTAAAATTCCCTTTTGATTTCTTTTTTGACCCACTGTTTATCAGAAGTGTGTTTAGTTTTTACATATTTGTAAAATTTCCAACTTTCCTTTTGTTGTTCATTTCAAGTTTCCTACCACTGTGGTCAGAAAAGATAGTTGGTATGAATCCAACCTTCTTAAATTTGTTAAGATTTGTTTTGTGTCCATTCATATGATTTATCCTGGAGTGCATTATTTATAATATGTATAAATTTATATATATAAATATAATATAATATATTATAAATATATATATATATTTATATATTACAATATATTTATATATAATATATATAAATTTATGATAAATAAATCCATTTATTCTGTGTGCACTTGAGAAGAATGTGTATTCTGATTCTGTTAGATGGACTATTCTATATATGTCTGTTAAGTCCACTTGCTGTAATATATCCAGTTACAACATTCCTTTGCTGATTTTCTGTGGATAAGATATCTATTGTTGATAGTAGATTATTGAAGTCACATTATTATTATTATACACTTGTCTATTTTTATCTTTAGATCTGATGGTATTTGCTTAATATATTTAGGTTACTTAGGTGCTTTCATGTTAAGTGAATATATATTTACTATTGTAATATCTTCTTAAAATAGTGACCTCTTTTTATTGAAGTACAGTGTTGTATAATAATAAAAACATTTTTTTCCAATTTATTCATTATAGGTTATTATGAGTTATTGAATAAAGCTTTTTATGGTGCATAGCATAGCATTGCTTTTTATAAAAATTATACATGACTATTTTGTTTATAGTCATGTGTATCTGTTAATCCCATACCTCTAATTTGTCCCTCTTCCATCTTTGGTAACCATAAGATTGTTTTCAATGTCTGTAAGTCTGGTTTTCTTTTACATAAATCTATTTTTATTTGTTTTTTAGATTCCACATATAAATGTTATCCTATAATATTTGTCTTTATCTGAATTACTTCATTCAGTATGATAATCTTTATATCCATCCATATTGCTGCAAATGATAACATTCCATTATTTTTTATGGCCAAGTAGTATTCCATCATGTGTTTATGTGTGTGTATACACACATATATAAATACATACCATATATACATATATGTAAATACATAGACATATACATATACAGTATGTATTTATATATGTGTGTGTATACAATACATATTTGTACACACACACATAGCATGGGGCTTACCCCAGGTGGCAGTAGTGGTAAAGAATCCACCTGCCAATGCAGGAGACATAAGAGATATGGGTTCAGTCCCTAGGTTGGGAAGATCCCATGGGGGAAGGCAAGGAAACCCACTCTAGAATTCTTACCTGGAGAATCTCATGAACAGAGGAGCCTGACAGGCTACAGTCCATAGGGTCACAAAGAGTCAGATATGACTGAAATAGCTTAACATGCACATACATATCTTGGAGGAGATATGGAAGAATAACTTTTTGATTGAAGGATGTGAAATAATTTATCTGGCAACATATACAAACATTAATTTTGGAGGAAATGACTGATAACTATTACCACAATAATGTTAATTTTTAATAAATATCAGCATTAAAAATGTGAGAACCCATATCAAGGAAGGATAATATAGTTGTAGCATGAGTAATTGGAAATGAATTTTGTACATATTTTATAAAGAACTACTAAAATTAACAACAAAATGCCTAATTCATTATTCTTTTTTTAAAAATAAACAAACTGTTTAAAATGCAACTTCTGAAAGAATGAAGTAAAAATGGACAGTAAATATGTGAGGAATCACACAACTTTGCTGGTAATCAAAAATAGGCAAAATAAATAGCAACAAGACCATACAGATACACTCATCATATGCACAGAAATATATTATTTTGAAAATTGTGCATTTTTTAAGGTTATGAAATTAAAGGAATTCATTCTTGAATGAGTTGAACTATTAAAATTATTTAGAAAACACTTTGGCATTATCAATTGTAGTGGGTTGAAAGATGGCCCCCCAAAATTCATGTTCTTTTGGAACATGTGAATGTGACTTTGGAAACAGAGCTTGGCATTTGTACTTAGTTTGGGATCTCAAGATGAAATCATCATGGATTTAGGGTGGGTTCAAAATCAAATTAGTAATGTTTGTATAAGAGAAAAGAGCACATTAAAGTATACAAAGGAAAGAAGATCAAGTGAAGAAAAAGAAAGATCAGAGTTATGCTAAACAAGCCAAGGAATGTGAGAAACAATCAGAAGTCAAAGAGTCTAAGAAAGATTGACACTTGAGCATTCACAGATAGCCTAGACCAGTCAAAAACTTGAAATAGAATGTCTGAACTACAGAGTTGTGAGAAAGTAAATTTCTATTGTTTTAATCCTTCAAAGTTTGTTTTGATTTTTTATGGTGACCCTAGTAATCAAATACACATTATTAATTTTAAAATGTGCATACCTTCTCCCTAGCAAATATACTCACAGACATATTTTTTAATATAATTTTATTTATTTTAATTGGAGGTTAATTACTTTACAATATTGTATTGGTTTGCCATACATCAACATGAATCCGTCACAAATATACACGTGTTCCCCATCCTGAACCCCCCTCCCTCCTCCCTCCCTGTACCATCCCTCTGGGCCATCTCAAAACCACAATGAGGTACCATTTCACTCCAGTCAGAATGGCTGCAAATCCAAAAGTCTACAAGCAACAAATGCTGGAGAAGGTGTGGAGAAAAGGGAACCCTCTTACACTGTTGGTAAGAATGCAAACTAGTACAGCCACTATGGAGAACAGTGTGGAGATTCCTTAAAAAACTGGAAATAGAAATGCCTTATGACACAGCAATCCCACTTTTGGGCATACACACCGAGGAAATCAGAATTGAAAGAGACACGTGTACCCCAATGTTCATCACAGCACTGTTTATAATAGCCAGGACATGGACGCAACCTAGATGTACATCAGCAGATGAATGGATAAGAAAGCTGTGGTACATATACACAATGGAGTATTACTCAGCCGTTAAGAAGAATATATTTGAATCAGTTCTAATGAGGTGGATGAAACTGGAGCTGATTATACAGAGTGAAGTAAGCCAGAAAGAAAAACACCAATACAGTATACTAACACATATATATGGAATTTAGAAAGATGGTAATGATAACCCTGTATGCGAGACAGCAAAAGAGACACACATATATAGAATAGACATATTATTTTAAATCTTGTTTATTTTTACTAAGATATATGTATACAAGTATTGATAGTGTAGTTGTTTATAATACTGAAGAACAGAAATGCTCCAATGTCTAATACATTTGAATGTTAAATAACTTATGCATGTTGATGCTATAAAAGTTTATAAAGGTCAAAATAAATTAAAATTAAAACTATGCAAAAAATCTGACAAGCAAAATGTTAAGTAAAGAAAAAAAGACAGAATAGATATACTATTTTTTTCAATGTATATTTGGTTAAAGAAATTAAAAATTAGGTCATATTCAAGTCTTTAATCCATTTTTGGTTGATTTATATGTATAGTATGACATAGTTGTCTAGTTCTCTTTTTTAGTGTGTGGCTTTTTAGGACTGCAGGACTATACAGCTGCAGGTCTTATATAGACACTGCTGCTGCTGCTGCTAAGTCACTTCAGTCATGTCCGACTCTGTGCGACCCCATAGACAGGGCCCCACTGTCTCTGGGATTCTCCAGGCAAGAACACTGGAGGGGGTTGCCATTTCCTTCTCCAATGCATGAAAGTGAAAAGCGAAAGTGAAGTCGCTCAGTTGTGCCCGACTCTGTGCGACCTCATGGACTGCAGCCTACCAGGCTCCTCCCCATCCATGGGATTTTCCAGGAAAGAATATTGGAGTGGGGTGCCATTGCCTTCACACAAGGGTTAAATATTTTTAATCTAGCTGATGTATTTCCAATTTACATTTAAAAGGCAACAACCACTGAAAAGATAAGTGAAAGTACAAAATAAATGATGTGGAGTAATAATATTTCTTAATAATAAAATTACTCAATGAAAGCTTTATAAATTCAAATATGTAATTCATGGCCACAGCATAGAACTTAAGAGAATTAATGGATGGGCTATTTTTTAATAAATTATTAAAGGTCATGTATTCAAATATGTCAATAAGTCAGATATGTAAAAATATATAAAGATCAGAAATAATAAATGGGTAAGTATAGTATGAAAAAATCCAAAATAAAAATGTTTACATAATACACACACAAGGAAAGTTTACAAATCAACTAAAACTAAATTAATAAATATATCTCTCAATTATAATAAGGTCTCTATCATTTACTAACTTAATAAAATGAAAAGTATAAAATCATATATACTAAATTTATGATTTGGATTGTATAAACTATACATATACATACATGCATTTATTTGTTATGTTATAAATGTACATAACTCATCAATTTGATAAGAACAGAAACATTAAAAAATAATTATTCCCTTGGATTCATTATTTTAACATGTGAAAATTTATCAAGAAAAAAATATTTTACACAAAGTGGGACCCTTAATAGAAATAAATCTATAAATTGAAAAGAAATGCTATGACAAATTTAACAAATAATTAAGTATACTGGTATTATTAGTTAAGACAAATTACTATAGGTAATTAGTTAAATATTATCCAAGCTAAACTATTGTGGTTATAACAACTAGTAAAACAAAGACACACCAGTTCCTGGATAAAATGGTGAAAATAAACTCTTGTGTTTGTGAGCCACACTTGAAGCATACGTTCAAAATTAAATATGTTATAGTAAGAATTGAAAAAAGAATGTTCTGAGCAATGTATTATAAATATTGACTTAAATTTTGTTACAACTCAGTGATTTAGGGAAAATTATTTTAAAATGTAGTAGAGAATCAATATTACTTAGGATTCACATTTTTTTCTCTTGTCTAATTTTTTTAAAAAGACAGTTATTTTTTATATTGATTACTGATTGGCAAATTGCTGACATTGCATTTTTGTTAATAAATTGGTGAGGATCTTATGAAGCATAGAAGGAAGGCACGCTATGTTTCATTAGCAGTCCACTAAAGATAAGGTGAAGTGGTTTGGCCATGAGATGTCTACAGAAAAGTACCATTTGTTGACTATATATTTCTCATCTCTGTTACTATAAAATCCTTCTGTAACTAAGGTCAATTCTTTCTTCTCCTATTCTCAGTAGATATCAACTTATTTGGTTATTTTTCTTCTCAATACTTTCCTGAGGGCTCCAGACATCTCTTTGTTTCTCAGGCTGTAGATGAGGGGATTGAGCATGGGGGTGAGGATGGTGTAGAAGATAGAGACCACTTTGTCCTGATCAGCAGTGTGATAGGCTTTGGGGAGAAAATATTTGATGATGGCAGTTCCATAGAAGAGAATCACCACAATCATATGGGAAGAACAAGTTGACAAAGCCTTCCTCATCCCCATGTTTAATTCTAATCTTAAAACAGTGGAGAGAATCTGCCCATATGAGGCCATGATGGCAGATATTGGAAAGAGGAGAAATATAACACCACTGATAAAAAGACCATTTTCATAAAGAGAAGTGTCAGCACAAACAAGTTTCAGGAGAGCTGGGATCTCGCAAAAGAAATGATGGATTTCTCTGGAGCCACAAAAAGGAAGATTCAGAACATAGACAACATGGACGAAGGCATTGATAAGTGCACCCAGCCAAGTGCCAGCCACCATGAAAATGCAAACTGTAGGGCGCATGAGAATTGAGTAGTGAAGGGGGTGGCATATAGCCACATAGCGATCATAAGCCATGACTGCCAGGAGAAGGCACTCTGCTCCCACCAGAGTCATGAAAAGGAAGAGCTGGATTCCACAATTAGTATAGGAAATGTTGTTTCGTCCAGACAAAAAGTCAATGGCTATCTTGGGAACAAAAGTAGAGATATACAAGAGGTCCATCAAGGAAAGTTGACTGAGAAGAAAGTACATAGGAGTATGGAGATTAGAGTTCAACCAAATTAGTATCACCATCATAATGTTGACAATAAGGGCCACGAGAAAAACAAGAAAGACGAAAGTAAAAAGTAGCTTGGGGACCAGGATGCAATGAAATAGCCCCAGGAGAACAAAGTCAGTTCCAGTGGTCCTGTTGTTCCATATCTCCATTCTGTCCATCCCAATTCATTTCCTTGGGTAGAGTTTACAAATATCTTTAGGTCCACATTTATTTTACAATGTATCACTTTCATTTTCTTTCTTAGAAATATCAATGATATATTTTATGTATAAAAGTTTTGGCTACATTTAATTCTATGTCTCTACCACAGAATGTTGTCACTATCACAACCTTAGTGCAAAAGTTAAGACAGTTTTATAAGTACTTCTGAAGAAGTACTCTACACTTGCAGTATTTTAAGAAAAATGTAAACTTTTTGAAATTTTCTAAGTACAATTTAATTAAAAGAATAAAAAGTATTTATCTGTATAGATCTGCCTATTTATCTATAAAAAATTCAGCACATATTTAAAGTCATTCCATGGTCTTGCATAGTTCTAATTTCCAAGTACTAAAGATAAAATAAAGATTTCAATCCTAAGTTAATAAGTAATCTTCTTCACACCTACACAAAATGTGTTGAGTGTTTACATATGTCATGTTTTGATCATTATAACAGCTTTCAAAGATAACTTTCTTTGATTTCAAAATATGAATTTGACTCTCAAAGAGATCAACTAACTTATACAGATATAGAGTAAGGGAACTAGAACTAGTATAATTAGATCTAAATTTTTGCAAATGTTCTGATCTAGTCTTAGCATGTTACCAACTTTCTCTAAAAGAGAAATCTTTAGGTGTTCTGTTTTTAAGTAAACAATGTCTAAGATTGCTTTTACTTTACTTTTTTTTTTTTTTTTGAATTTGACAATCTAAGACCATCCAGAAAGTACAGGAAGAAGTTCAGTGTTGAACAGGCTGATTTCTGAGTCAGATTCCAAATACTGATACCACATAGTCACAAGACTCTTGATATTATGCAAAAGAAATACAGTAGCAAACAACCAGACAACTGTTATTGATATAGCCATTTGGGTTGGTAATTTTCATCTGTGTGGATAGTTCGGCAAAACTTAGGGAGTAAAAAAAAAAATACAGTAATTAATATAATGAAGAAATAATCTAGTCTTTAGAGGAAAAAGTGAAGAAAAACTCCATTGGTAGGTTCAAATACAATGTGAGAAGTAATTTTCTTATGCACAGACATTACATTTTTCAAGATGTCCCTCAAATTTGTGACATAATAAAGCAGAATACCAAACAATTAGACTTGCTCCTTGAGGAATGTAGTTAGTTATTTGCTGTCATGATCTATAGTGACTTGCTTTTATGGCTTGAAATCTGACCATCAGTTATGTTGTTCTACATAAGAAATTTCACCAAAATTGGCATTGACTCCTGAATGAGAATTTCTTTAAATAAGCCATCTCAATTAAGAAAAAAAGAAAAAGATTACCTTTACTCAGGCTTTATTTGGCATCTGTTTTTATCCCAGGTCTTTATGAAAAGTGTCTGTGAAGCTGCATACACTTTGCTCAAAGGAAAAAAGAAAGTGAATAAAAATGCTTCAGTGAGAAAATTTAAAAAACGAAAACAAAAACTCACACACATGCACTTTAATCCCTGAGGGTAAATTAACTGTATTGTATCTAAATATAAATGCATCATTTAGTATAAAACTGTATATATTTCAGAGTCAGTAGTGAATATTACTCACTGGCAAGTGCAGATGGAGTCTAGGCAGGATAAGGGAACTATAAAATATTAAGTAAATTATTAAAAGGCTGAATTTAGGAAGATGGCAATAATGACCCTGTATGCAGGACAGCAAAAAAGACACAGATGTGTATAGCGGACTTTTGGACTCAGAGGGAGAGGGAGAGGGTGTGATGATTTGGGAGAATGGCATTGAAACATGTATAATATCATGTAAGAATCGAAATGCCAGTCTATGTCTGATGCAGGATATGACACGTTTGGGGCTGACGCGCGGGGATGACCCAGAGAGATGTTGTGGGGAGGGGGGTGGGAGGGGGGTTCATGTTTGGGAACACATGTGCACCTGTGGTGGATTCATGTCGATATATGCCAAAACCAATACAGAATTGTAAAGTAAAAATTATAAATAAATAAATAAATAAATTAAAAAAAAAAAAGGCTGTCCTATATCTTTAGCCATCTCTTAATTTGATGTTCATCATCCAGCAAATAGTGCTATTATAGGGCCATTAAGACTTTAGACACTCAGAAAGAATCTTGAAATTTTGAGTTACTTCAAACAGGGTACTTCTCTTATTTACCACCAAATAACTTGGTTTATGATAGTCTTGAAGTCCAAGACTGCGTGAAGTGAGTATTTGGTTCTGTTTGCCCATCCAAAGTGAAAATTAACATGTAAGAAAGTAGACATAATTATAGACTGTTCTTTTAGAATTAATATAAAATGTTATTTTACCTAATATTGTCCAAACGATTTCCACAAATGACATATTATATAACAGCCCATAAATTGGTGAAAAATTATATTTTCAATAGGTTTATATACTAATGATTTTAGAAACACATTTACAGATTTGACTGACAATTAAAGTGCCTATATCTTTTTTTTTTTTTAACATGACAAAAGGGTTCCTCCTGCTTTGGCAGGCATGTTTTTTACCACTAGTACCACTTGGGAAGTCCACCTTATACAAGCCCACCAGGTTCCTCTGTCCTTGAGATTCTCCAGACAAGAATATTGGAGTGGATTGACATGCCCTCCTTCAGGGGGTCTTCCAGACCCAGATATTGAACTGGCATCTCCTGTGTCTTCTGAATTACAAGCAGATTCTTTACTCACTGAGCCATCAGGGAAGCCCCAAAACTTACACATAATAAGTGCACAAATCTGGTACTAAAAAGTATTGTTTATATTAAATTAAAATTTTGAATAAATTATTCCTTAATTTTACTTTTAGCTATTTTGCAAAACAAGGCTGATGATGTTGGGAAAGGTAAATACTTACCTAAGTAGAACATTGTCTTGCATCACAAAGCCTTTTAATTAATTTTTTTTTTTGCTATCAAATAAATCCAACTTTTTTTTAGAAATATTAGCTATAAATTTTATTTTTTCCCTCAAAATATCACCAGAAATTTATTAACATGAACAAAAGAATTGCACACAAAAATATCCAGAGTGATTCATCTCTTAATGTCAGGTTCATACATTACCAATAAACTAAGAAGGTTAAACAGTCATCAGACATCTCTCTGCCATAAAGAGTGTGACAAATTATAATTTATCTGTATGATCTTCAGGGAAGATATCCCTTGTTTGCCTATCTCCTCCCTTAGGTAACATAATCATTCTATTGGCCTTCAAATGCCCCAATTAAATGTCTGTTTTCTTATGAACAAAAATATCAATCAATTTCATAATCATTTTTATCAGCACCAAATTCCCCCACCTCAACAACTCAAAAATTGCCAAGTCAATATCCCAGTTCAGAATTTAATAGATGTGACTGTAGAATAGTGTCTTTTAATATCTATGCCATGCTACATGTGCATTATTAGTTCCCTGATCAGGGCTGCAACCTGAACCCTTTGCATTGGAAGGAAGGATTGTTGACTGCCAGACCATCAGGGAAGTCCCAGAGAGCAAGTGGACTTCTTTCCAGCCTTCACCATTGTTTAGTGACCTCAGATATGTTATTTGACCTTTCATTCTTCATGTATAAAATGGGATAATAAGAGGATGCAGATGCATGTATATGATTTTGTGATAATGGTATACAATTAATGATAATCAGTTACAATACTGGTAATTGATTATTTCAAATTCCTTAAGATAGTGACAGCTGCACAGTGATAATACAAGTTCCACCATATGGAAATGAATTTGAAGTCTAGCTATAATTAGGACTATGAACTGATCTATATAGCTTTATTTTACCTTCTCTCATATCAAATACACAAATTAGAGACATATATAGCAGCCAACATGTATTTTTTTTTCAGTTGGAGTATAACTGCTTTATAACGTTGTGTTAGTTTCTGCTCTACAATGAAGTGAATCAGCTGTATGTGTGATTCCATTTCCTGAATATCATATCACTCATATCCATCAAGTCCTTTAGGTTTTTTCACCTAGGAATAATGCATCCACCATTGTGAATTTTGTGCACTTGTGATGTTATTGGACATATTTTATTAAAGTGTCCCTGAGCACTGTAATTCAAATATTATTCTTGCTTTTCTATATATAGAGAAACAGATAATTGTTTCTCAGAAGTTGAGCTTGATTTCAGAAAGATACATCCATCTGAATTTGAGTTACTAGGAAGGTGTTAAGTCACACTGTGAGGTTGGTTAAGTCACAATGTGAGATGTTTGATATAGTATTGATTTTAGGGTGGGTCAAAGGGCTTTTTCTAGGGCATTTGTGTACTATATTAAACATATTAGTATTTACTGATTAATTTGTATGTGTCAATCTGAGTTATAAGTACTTTGCATATATATTGAATCCTCAGACCTGCTAATGTCCAAATAAGTAAGATACTGTAAACAATGCTGGTTCAGTGCCTATGATCATCACCACCATGTTTTACATCTACACAATTTCAATATCACTAAAGTTTTGATTGACAATTATTTTAATCTATTTAGAAAAATTTAAAATATAGTGTGAATATCTAAATTCATCAGAAATCAGCATTTGAGAGGGGCTTCAGCACACCTCAAAAACATTACAACATATAATGAGAAAGTCCATCTCTCCTTTCACAACTAAACTTATTTGTGCAAAAGTTACCAAAACAGAAAAAAAGAAAAAATAATATTAGCACTATAATTACTAAAAGAAAGGGAGAGTGTATAAACAATTTTGGAATTAATTTGTATACATTCTGTGAATTTAAGCCTTTCTATAAGTTTCCTTTGGGCTATAAAATAGCATATGCACAAAACGTGTGTGTGCTCAATTGCTCAGTCATGTATGGCTCTTTGTGGCCCCATGGACTGTAACTCACCCAAACTCCTCTGTCCATGGAATTTTCCACTCACAGAATACTGGAGTGGGTTGCCACTTCCTACTCTAGAGGATCTTCCTGACCCAGGAATCAAACCCTCCTCTATTACTTCTTTTGCATCTCCTCCATTGACAGGTGGATTCTTTATCACTAGCGCTTTATCACTTTCAGGAAGCCCTAAGAACAATAACACTTCAGAATTTTTTAAAGATAACTCAAGTTTTTATGTAGTTTTGAGGAAGCTCTGTGCACAAGAATACTTTAGAATTTTTTAAAGATAGCTCAGGTTTATATCTAGTTTTCATTATCAATGAAAATAATTGGAATATAAGGACTATCATTAAGATCGCCATCCTTTTAAAGAAACATAAAATCCAAAAAATTAAAATACTTCTAATATAAGTTACAATCTTTATATATTAAGCTATTATTAGGTAGGCATTAACTAGACCCATATTTCTCAGAATCCCATTCCATGTATGGTTCATGGCTAGCATTTACCAATGAGAGGGATTCAAATGTATTTGAAAAGAAAAGAAGGGAATAAAAGGAGTTACCATCTGAGGAAGGCAGATGCATTAGTAGACATGGATTTTAAACTAGCTTCCTGGTGAGCTTCTGCAAAATATACTATGTGGTTGTTAGACACTGAATAGGAGTATCGCATACATTGTGAGGTTTGTAACTTCCTCTAAGTGAATTCCTGTGTGTGTGTGTTTGTATGTAAGTTGCTTCAGTTGTATCTGACTCTTTGTGACCCTGTGGATTGTAGCTCACCATGCTCCTCTGTCCATGGGATTCTCCAAGCAAGAATACTGGCATGGATTACCATGCCCTCCTTCAGGGGATCTTCCCCACCCAGTGATTGAACCTGCATCTTTTCTGTCTCCTGCATTGGCAGGCAGGCTCTTTACCATTAGTGCCACCTGGGAAGCCCAGCTGAGTTTCTAAGACCACTCCCAAATTGCCTTCACTCTTTTAGCACTTCTAAAGTATAAACATGCCTCTAATTTCCTATGATAAAATCAATTATACCTGAAAAATAATGAGTGAATACTATTTATAAAATAATGCAAATGATTTGTACACATCATTTTTTTGCAAGCCAATTACTGAGGATATAGAATTTCAAAATTAGGAGTCTGAAGTCAATCTCCTGATTAGACAATAGATTGGGTATAATAATTACCAGTGGAAGATGGAACAAGTATTTCAGACTATATACTGTGACCAAAATAAAAATTATTCGAATTGTCACTGGTTATTGGTAAAAATCACTTGCAAGAAAGGCAAGAAAATTTACTTTTAAAAAATTGATGTATAGTTAATTTACAATGCTGAAATGCTAGTTTCTGATGTACAAGAAAATGATTCAGATACTTTCATTGATAATTTTTTGTATGCTTTGGTAACTATAAGCTTATTGTATATGTCTCTGAATCTGTTTCTGTTTTATAAATAAGTTCCTTTTATCATATTTTAGATTCCACATGTAAGTGATACCTCATGGTATTTGTCTTTTGCTGTATGACTTCACTTAGTATGATAATGTTTAGTCATTATTTATTAATTTTAATAAAATATTTATAAAACATTTATTCATAATTTAATAATCATTAACATTAATTTATTAATGTTTATTCATGTTTATTCTGTTTTATTCATACTGATACAAATGCATTATTTCATTTTTCAATGATTAAGTAGTATTCCATTGTATACATGTAATAAATCTTTATCCATTCATCTGTTGATACACATTAAGGTTGATTTTATGTCTCAGCTATTATAAACAGTGTTGCTATGAACATTGGGCACAAGTATTTTTCTAAATAGTGTCTTCATCTTTTTCTTCCATATCTATTCTCAGGAGTAAGATTGCAACTCTATTTTTAGTTTTATAAGGAATTTTTCATACTGTTCTCCATGGTGGTTGCACCAATTTACAATGTAAACTTACTGTTAAAGAATTCATTTACACTAGACATACAGAACCCCTTATTTGTGGACTGGAGTATATTTTTTCTGGTGCCTTAAATAAATTGCAAGAAGAAAACAACAAGCTCAGTCCTTTAAATTCTCCTCTGAAAGCAGTCATAGAATCAGATGACTGTCCTAAAACAGTCCTTTATTTTTTCATTAAGGTGAAAAAACAGAATACATACCTTGTGATTAAAATGACCTAAAATATTAAAGCAAGTAGAACTTACTGCCTCATTGGTGGTGGTGTTAGTTGCTCAGTAGTGTCCGACTCTCTGAGATCCCATGGACCATAGCCTGCCAGGCTCCTCTGTCCATAGGATTCTCCAGGCAAGAATACTGGAGTGGACTGCCATTCCCTTCTCCAGAGGATCTTCCTGACCTAGGGCTTGAACCCGGATCTCCCGCACTGCAGGCAGATTCTTTACCATTTGAGCTACAGGGAAGACCCTGCTGCCTCATTAAGACTTACTTAATATTTAGAAAACTGACTGGAAAGAAAAATTGAAGTTGAAACATCTAGATGGGTTACATCTACTTGAAACATGTAGATGTTACAAACATCTTGAACAGCCAAATTCTGCTGATCTTTCCTTGCAAGCAAAAGTCCTCGTTGTCCAGTTCACTTTGTTTGGCAGTAAGCTAGATATTTTGTAATGAGTTCACACTCGACAATCATCCTGTAGGAATATTTATCTTCAAGATACAATTTTTATTTTACTCATTTGCAGAACTGAACAGATTAATAATGAGACATTCACAAATAACAGGTGGGTTATTTGTGATTATCCTTAAATACCATAATATTCAAAATATATGTTCTATAAATCATATTAGTTTCTGTAAATGGATCTGAGGTCATTTCCAATGGGTACTGTGATTTAGGGAATGGAATATCCTAAATACAAGACAGCAAATGAGACACAGATGTAAAGAACAGACTTTTGGACTCAGTGGGAGGAGGCAAGAGTGCGATGACTTGAAAGAATAGCATGGAAATCTGTACATTATCGTATGTAAAAGTTGTGGTACATGTGTACAATAGAATATTATTTAGCCATAAAAAAGGAATGAAATTGGTTCATTTGTAGTATTTTGGATTAAACTAGAGCCCATCATACTGAGTGAAGCAAGTCAGAAAGAAAAAAAAACAAATATCATATTTTAATGCATATATGTGGAATCTAGAAATATGGTAGTGATGGACCTATTTTCAGGGTAGAAATAGAGACACAGAAATAGAGAATCAACTTGTGGTTACGGTGGCGGAGGAAGAGTGTGGGACAAATTAAGACAGTAAAATCAACATATGTACATCTCCATGTGTAAAATAGCTAGTGGGAAGCTCCTGTATAACACAGGAAGTTGAGCTTAGTGCTTTGAGACAACATAAAGGGGTGGGATTTTGGAGGGAATGAGGCTCAAGAACTGGACATGGAAGAATAGACTGGTTAAAAATTGGGAAAAGAGTACATCAAGAGTGTATATTTTCATGCTGCTTATTTAATTTACATGCAGAGTACCTCATGCAAAATGTCTGGCTGGATGAAGCACAACTGGAATCAAGATTGTCAGGAGAAATATCAATAACCTCAGATATGCAGATGACACCACCCTTATGGCAGAAAGTGAAGAACTGAAGAGTTTCTTGATAAAAAGTGAAAAAGGCAAGTGAAAAAGTTGGCTTAAAGGTCAACATTCAGAAAACTAAGATCATGGTATCCAGTCACATCACTTCATGGCAAATAGATGGGGAAACAATGGAAACAGTGAGAGACATTTTTTTTTTCCCTTTGGCTCCAAAATCACTGAAGGTGGTGATTGCAGCCATGAATTAAAAAGACGCTTGCTCTTTGGAAGAAAACCTATGACCAACCTAGACAGCATATTGAAAAGCAGAGACATTACTTTGCCAACAAAGGTCTGTCTAGTCAAAGATATGGTTTTTCCAGTAGTCATGTATGGATGTGAGAATTGGAATACAAAGGAAGCTGAGTGCCAAAGAATTGACGTTTTTGAACTGTGGTGTTGGAAAAGACTTTTGAGAGTCACTTGGTCTGCAAGGAGATCCAACCAGTCAATCCTAAGGAAATCAGTCCTGAGTATTCATTGAAAAGACTGATGCTGAAGCTGAAACTCCAATACTTTGGCCACTTGATGCGAATAACTGACTCACTGGAAAAGCCACTTATGCTGGGAAAGATTGAAGGCATGAGGCAGGATAAGGGGATGACAGAGGATGAGATGGTTGGATGGCATCACTGACCTGATGGACATGAGTTTGAGCAAGCTCTGGGAGTTGGTGATGGACAGGGAAGCCTGGCGTGCTGCAGTCCATGGGGTCACAAAGAGTTGGACATGACTGAGTGACTAAACTTAACTGGACTGAGGTTCAAGAGGGAGGTGATATATGTATACTGAGAGCTGATTCATGTTGTATAGTATAATTCCATACAACATTATAAAGCAATTATCCTCCAATTAAAAAAAAAGAAAGAGAAAGGATAATAAAAAAAGAACAAAAATATGAAGTAAAAGAAAAAAAATCCCCAAACAACAAAGCAAAATAAAAATAGAAAAAATTAACAGATATGCATGTTAAAAATAAATATATAAAATACAAATAAAGATAAAATAACAACACCAACAACTGAAAAGAATGAAACCATACAAAGAAAGAATTATAGCAATAGGAATATTTTCCTGGTGGCTCTTCTGTCAATGTCCCTGCTCCTACAATGAGCCAGAGCTCATCCTGGCCTCCTCAGAAGCCCTCCAACACCTCTAGGTTGGTCTTTGACCTTGTGTGGGCTCTGTGAGGCAGCTCAGACACTGATCTTACCCAGCTTCTGTGTGTACTTGCCCCTAAAGTCTACTGCTGTTAAGGCCAGACCAGTCTCAATTGTGGGAACACTGTTCATTCAGATATTCCATAGATGAAGGATTTACCAAGTTGATCTCAGGGATTTAATCTTTGACTTGTGCAGCTGTAGGGAAAAAATTCTGTTTCTCTTCCTAGTCATCTCACACCTGGGACTCAGCTTTGGTTTTGGCCCCATCTTTGTGTGTGTGCCACTTACAGGTGTCTATTCTTTACCCAGGCAGGAGGGAAGGAAAGCAGTGACTGACTGGTGCACACTTACTCCCTCAGATCCAGTGGGATATTGCAGCCACAATTGAAATGTAGGAGAGTTGCCTGCAGCAGTGGGGACTGGGAGGCAGTTGCAGCAGACTGTGGTTTGCTTGCCTTGATGGGAGTCTTTCCCAGTTCCCTCAGTAGCAGATGCTGGTCTGTGGATGGTGGTGATGGCCCCATTCTTTGCATGTCCCTCAACAACAGTGCCTGTTTCCTAGGCAGCCCACAGTTCCTCTGAGTTCATTCCTGCTTTTCCAGCCCCTCATTCCCATCCCCTTTCTTTATCCACAGAGCCCAAAGTGTCCCTTTCCCTGAAACCACTATCTTAACCCCACATATTAGCACTCAGCCCCTTTCAGTGTTGGCAGATATCCATCTCAGGTAAGGATGCCCAGAGCTAACTCCCCAAGAGACTTTGGATGTGTATCGCTCAGGACCCCAGAGCTTAAGTGGACATAGGAGGCCTTGGCTTGAGGGATGGGTGAGCCTATTCAGAGGAAAGGAGTTATAATAGCAGCCCCCCCTTGTGTGCCACTCAACAGTGATGCCTCGCTTCTAAGGTGTCCCAGGCTTCATTTCACAAACTTTCCCAGTTGTGGAGTTCATTAGCCCTGTCCCTTCAGACTGTCTTTTCACAGCCAACACCTGTCTCCTCCCTGGGTCCATTCTCCAAACCCCACTTTCCAGCATCCAGCCCCACTTTTCAACAGGCAACTTATGACTCATGTTAGGATACCCAGAATTGCCATGCAGACTGTGTGTGCAGTTCTTACTTTCTTTTACCTTCCACAGACCACCCATTGCATTCTCTTTTAATCCTCTGAAGTTCTCTTTCTATCACAGCTGATTTCCCTACCTTGTGGGAGCTTTTCTCAGTGAGTGTGGGAACCTCCCCTCACCTTATCTTCCTACTAGGTTTGCTGAGGTACTTCCCAAGTGGCTCAGCAGTAAAAGAATCTATCTGCAATGCAGAAGACATAGGAGATGTGGGTTCGATTCCTGGTTTGAGAAGATCCTCTGGAGGAGGAAATGGCAACCCACTCCAGTATTCTTACTGTGTGAAACCCATGGACTGAAGAGTCTGGAGGTCTACAGTTCATAGGGTCACAAAATTTGGACATGACAGAGCACACACCCACACACAGAGTTGCTGGTCCCTTTTCTGATTCATCTTTTCTTTTTTGCTTCCATCTTTTGGCCTACCCCTTTATGAGGGGATTTTTCTTGTCCTTTTAGGTTTCAAAGTCTTCTGCTAATGTTGAGCAAGTGCTCTGTGGGAATTGTCCCATTTGTCAATGTGTTCTTATTGTCCTTGTGAGGAGCATGGAATTCTATGCCTTCTTATTCTACCATTTTGACTATTTCTCTTTCCCCCTTGTTAACCATAAGTTTGTTTTCTATATCTGTGACTATATTGCTGATTTGTAAATACATTGATTTGTATCATATTTTTAGATTCCACATGTAAGTTATATTTGTCTTTCTCTGACTTATTTCAGTATAACAACCTCTGGGGTTTCACAGGTTAGAGCTAATGGTAAAGAACCTGCCTGCTAATGCAGGAGACATAAGATATGAGGGTTCAATCCCTGGGTCAGGAAGGAACCCAGGGATTCTCTGGAGGAAGGCATGGCAATTGACTCCAGTTTTCTTTCCTAAAGAATACCATGGACAGAAGAGCCTGGCATACTTACATCCATAGGGTCCTAAAGAGTTGGACACGACTCTTTGAAGGAACTTATCACACACACTCATGACAATCTTAAGGTCCATCCATGTCTCTGCAAGCGGCAAAAGTTGATTCATTTTATGGCTAATATTCCATTGTATATATGTACCACATCTTTATCCCTTCCTTTATCGATGGACATTTAGGTTGCTTCCACATTCTAGCTATTGTAAAAAATGCTGCAGTGAATAATTTTTGTTACAGTTTTCTCCAGATATATGCACAGATGTGAGATTTCTGTATTATATGGCAGATTGATTTTTACATTTTCAAGGAACTTCCATATGAATCTCCTTAATGGCTGAAGCTCCATTAAGGAGACATAAGAGATGTTGGTTTAATCCCTGGGTCGGGAAGATTCCCTGGAGGAAGGCATGGCAACCCGCTCCAGTTTTCATTCCTAAAGAACCTCATGGAGAATGAAGAGATGGAGCCAAAGCAAAAACAACATCCAACTGTGGATGTGACTGGTGATGGAAACAAGGTCTGATGCTGTAAAGAGCAATATAGCCTAGGAATCTGGAATGTTAGGTCCATGAATCAAGGCAAATTGGAAATGATCAAACATGAGATGGCAAGAGTGAACATTGACATTTTAGGAATCAGCAAACTAAAATGGACTGGAATGGATGAATTTAATTGAGATGAATATTATATCTACTACTGTGGGCAGGAATCCCTTAGAAGAAATGGAGTAACCATCATAGTCAACAAAAAAGAGTCCAAAATGCCGTACTTGGATGCAATCTCAAAAATGACATGATGATCTCTGTTTGTTTCCAAGGCAAACTATTCAACACCACGGTAATCCAAGTCTATGCCACAACCAGTAATACTGAAGAAGCTGAAGTTGAATGGTTCTGTGAAGACCTACAAGACCTTCCAGAATTAACACCCAAAAAGGGTGTCCTTTTCATTATAGGGGACTGGAATGCAAAAGTAGGAAGTCAAGAAACACCTGGAGTAACAGGCAAATTTGGCCTTGGAATACGGAATGAAGCAGGACAAAGACTAATAGAGTTTTGCCAAGAGAACGCACTGGTCATAGCAAACACACCCTTCCAACAACACAAGAGAAGACTTTACACATGGAAATCACCAGATGGTCAACACCAAAATCAGGTTGATTTTATTCTTTGAAGCCAGCGATGGAGAAATTCTATACAGTCAGCAAAAACAAAACCAGGAGCTGACGGTGGCTCAGATCATGAACTCCTTATTGCCAAATTCAGACTGAAATTGAAGAAAGTAGGGAAAACCAATAAACCATTCAGGTATGACCTAAATCAAATCCCTAACGATGATACAGTGGAACTGAGAAATAGATTTAAGGGATTAGATCTGTTAGACAGAGTGCCTGATGAACTATGGACAGAGGCTCATGACATTGTACAGAAGACAGGGAGCAAGACCATCCCCAAGAAAAAGAAATGCAAAAAAATGCAAAATGGCTATCTGAGGAGGCCTTACAAATAGCTGTGAAAAGAAGAGAAGTAAAAAACAAAGAAGAAAAGGAAAGATATATCCATTTGAATGCAGAATTCCAAAGAATAGAAAGGAGAAATAAGAAAGCCTTCCTCAGTGAGTAGAGCAAAGAAATAGAGGAAAACAACAGAATGCGGAAGACTAGAGATCTCTTCAAGAAAATTAGAGATACCAAGGGAACATTTCATGCAAAGATGGGCTCAATAAAGGACACAAATGGTATGGACCTAACAGAAGCAGAAGATATTAAGAAGTGGCAAGAATGCACAGAAAAACTGTCCAAAAAAGATCTTCATGACCCAGATAATCACGATGGTATGATCACTCACCTAGAGCCAGACATCCTGGAATGTGAAATCAAGTGGGCCTCAGGAAGCATCACTATAAACAAAACTAGTGGAAGTGATGGAATTCCAGTTGAGCTATTTCAAATCCTGAAAGATGATGCTGTGAAAGTGCTGCACTCGATATGCCATCAAAATTGGAAAACTCAGCAGTGGCCACAGGAGTGAAAAAGGTCAGTTTTCATTCCAGTCCCTAAGAAAGGCAATGCCAAAGAATGATCAAACTATAAAAGACAGAGGAACCAGACATAAAATGGTCAATATCTGCTGGATCATGGAAAAAAAGCAAGAGAGTTCCAGAAAAACATCCATTTCTGTTTTATTGACTATACCAAAGTCTTCGACTGTGTGGATTACAATAAACTGTGAAAAATTCTGAAAAATATGGGAACACCAGACCACCTGACCTGCCTCTTGAGAAACCTATATGCAGGTCAGGATGCAACAGTTAGAATTGGACATGGAACAACACACTGGTTCCAAATAGGAAAAGGAGTACGTCAAGGCTGTATATTGTCACCCTGCTTATTTAAGTTATATGCAGAGTACATCATGAGAAATGCTGGGCTGGATGAAGCACAAGCCAGAATCAATATTGCTGGGAAAAATATCGATAACCTCAGATATGCAGATAACACCAGCTTTATGGCAGAAAGTGAAGAAGAACTAAAGGGCTTCTTGATGAAAGTGAAAGAGGAGAGTGAAAAAGTTGGCTTAAAACTCAACATTCAGAAAACTAAGATCATGGCATCCAGTCCCATCACTTCAATGCAAATAGACAGGTAAACAGTGGAAACAGTGGCTGACTTTATTTTTGGGGTCTCCAAAATCACTGCAGATAGTGATTGCAGCCATGAAATTAAAAGATGCTTGCTCCTTGAAAGAAAAGTTATGACCAGCCTAGACAGCATATTAAAAACCAAAGACATACTTTGCCAACAAAGATCTGTCTAGTCAAGGCTGTGGTTTTTCCAGTAGTCATGTATGGATGTGAGAGTTGGACTATAACGAAAGCTGAGTGCTGCAGAATTGATGCTTTTGAACTTTGGTGTTGGAGAAGACTCTTGAGAGAGACACTTGGACTTCAAGGACATCCAACTAGTCCATCATAAAGGAAATCAATCCTGAATACTCATTGGAAGGACTGATGTTGAAGCTGAAACTCCAATACTTTGGTCACCTGATGTGAAGAGCTGACTCATTTGAAAAGACCCTGATGCTGGGAAAGATTGAAGGCAGGTGGAGAAGGGAACGACAAGTGAGATGGTTGGATTGCATCACCGACTCAATGGACATGAGTTTGAGTAAGCTCCTGTTGGTGATGGACAAGGAGGCCTGGTGTGCTGCAATCCATGGGGTGGCAGAGTCTGACATGACCAAGCACTGACCTGAATGGCTGAACCAACTTACATTCCCACTCCTGGTGGCTCAGATGGTAAAGCGTCTGCCTGCAATGCGGGAGACCTGGGTTCAATCCCTGGGTCAGGAAGCTCCCCTTAAGGAGGAAATGGCAACCCACTCCAGTACTCTTGCCTGGAAAATTCCATGGACAGTGGCCTATCAAGCTCTGAAGTCCATGGGGTTGCAAAGAGCTGTACATGACTGAGTGACTTCACTCACTCTCAACAGAGTAGGAGGACTCCCATTTCTCCACACTTTCAATAACATTTTTAAAATTAATTATTTTAATTGGAGAATAATTGCTTAACAATATTCTTATTGTTTTTGCCTTACATCAACATGGATTGGCCACAGGTATACATGTGAATGCCCCATCCTGAAACTCCTCTCACCTCCCTCATCACCCTATCCCTCTGGGATGTCCAGAACACTGGCCCTGGGCACCCTGCTTCATGCTCAGACTTGCACTGGTTTTCTGTTTTACATAGGTAATGTACAGGTTCCAATGCTATTCTTTCAAATAATCCCACTCTTGCCTTCTCCCACTGAGTCCAAAAGGCTGTTTTTTACATCTGTGTCTCCTTTGTTGCCCTGAATGTAGGATTATCAGTACTGTCTTTCTAAATTCCATATATATATGTATCAATATACAGCATTTGTCTTTCACTTTCTGACTTTCTTCAGTCTGTATAATAGGTTTTAGGTTCATCTGCCTCATTAGAACTGACTCAATGTGTTCCTTTTATAGCTTAGTAATATTCCACTGTGTGTATGTATCTCAATTTCCTTATCCTTTCATCTGCTAATAGACATCTTGGTTGCTTTCATTTCCTAGTTATTGTAAATAGTGCTGCAATGAACTTTGGTATATATGTGTCTCTTTCAACTCTGGTTTCCTCCATGTATATGCCCAGAAGTGGGATTGCTGGGTAGTATGGTAGTATGGCAGGGGACTAGAATGCAAAAGTAGGAAATCAAAAGATACCTGGAGTAACAGGCTAATTTGGCCTTGAAGTACAAAATGAAGCAGGACAAAGGCTAACAGAGATTTGTCAAGAGAACACACCAGTCACAGAAAAAACCCACTTCCAAAAACACAAGAGAAGACTCTACACATGGACATCACCAGATGGTCAATACTGAAATCAGATTGATTATATTTTGTGCAGTCAAAGATGGAGAAGCTCTATACAGTCAGGAAAACAAGACCAGGAACTGACTGTGGCTCAGATCCTGAACTCCTTATTGCCAAATTCAGACTTAATTTGAAGAAAGTAGGGAAAACCACTAGACCATTCATAATGATCTAAATCAAATACCTTACAATTATAGAGTAGAAGTGAGAAATAGATTCAAGGGAGTGGATCTGATAGAAAGAGTGCCTGAAGAACTATGGACAGAAGTTTGGAACACTGTACAGGAGGCAGTGATCAAGACCATCCCAAGAAAAGGAAATGCAAAAAGGCAAAATGATTATATGAGGAGGCCTTATAAATAGCTTAGAAAACAGAAGTGAAAGGCAAAGGAGAAAAAGAAAGATATACTCATTTGAAAGCAGAATTCCAAAGAATAGCAAGGAGGGATAAAAAAAGTCTTCCTCGGTGATCAATGCAAAGAAATGGAGGAAAACAACGGAATGGGAAAGACTAGTGATGTTTTCAAGAAAATTAGAAATACCAAGGGACAATTTCATGCAAAGATGGGCACAATAAAGGGCAGAAATGGAATGGACCTAACAGAAGCAGAAGATATCAAGAAGAGGGGGCAAGAATACACAGAAGAACTATACAAAAAAGGTCTTCATGACCCAGATAACCATGATGGTGTGATCACTCACCTAGAGCCATACATCCTGGTATGTGAAGTCAAGTGGGCCTTAGGAATCATCACTATGAATAAAGCTAATGGAGGTGATGGAATTCCAGTTGAGCTATTTTAAATCCAAAAAGTGATGCTTGTACATCTGTAAGCTATTGGTTCACATACTACTGAAGCCTAGCTTGGAAAATTTTGACTATTACTTTGCTATCATGTGAAATGAGTGCAATTATATGGTAGCTTGAACATTTTTTTGGTATTGTCCTTCTTGAGCATTTGAAATGAAAACTTACCTTTTTCAATCTTGTGGCCACTACTGAGTTTTCCAAATTTGCTGATATATTGAGCACAGCACTTAAACAGCATCATCTTTTAGGATGTGAAATATCTTAGCTGGAAATTCATCACCTCCACTAGCTTTGTTGGTAGTAATGCTTACTAAGGCCCACTTGACTTCACACTCCAAGACATCTGGTTCTAGGTGAATGATCACACCATTGTGATTATCTGAGTCATGAAGATCTTTTTTGTACAGTTCTTCTGTGTATTCTTGTCACCTTTTCTCTTCTGCTTCTCTTAGATTCCTGCCATTTCTGTCCTTTATTGTGCCCATCTTTTCATGAAATGTTACTTTGATATCTCTAATTTTCTTGAAGAGATATCTTGCATTTCCCATTTTCCCATTCTATTGTTTTCCTTTATTTCTTTCCATTGTTCACTTATGAAGGCTTTCTTATCTCTCCTTGCTCGTCTTTGGAATGCTGCATTCAGATGGTATATCATTCCTTTTCTCCTTTAACTTTCATTTCTCTTCTTTTTTCAGCTATTTGTAAGGCCTCCTCAGACAATCATTTTGCCTTTTTGCATTTCTTTTTCTTGGGGATAGTTTTGATTACCACCAACTGTACAGTGTTACAACCTCTTTCCATAGTTTTTCAGGCATTCTATTGGTCTAATACCTTGAATCTCTTTATAACTTCCCCTGTATAATTATAAGGGATTTGATTTAGATCATTATGAATGGTCTAGTGGTTTTTCCCTACTTTCTTTAATTTAAGTCTGAATTTGGCAATAAGGAGTTCATGATCTGAGCCATAGTCAGTTCCCTGTGACTGACTGTAAAGATCTTCTTCATCTTTGTCTGCAAAGAATCCAATCAATCTGATTTCAGTATTGACCATCTGATGATATCCATATGTAGAGTTATCTCTTTTGTTCTTGAAAGTGGGTGTTTGCTATAACCAGTGAGTTTTCTTGGCAAAACCCTGTTGGCCTTTGCCATGTTTCATTTTGTACTCCAAGGCCAAACTTTCCCGTTACTCCAAGTATCTCTTGACTTCCTACTTTTGCATTCCAGACCCCTATGATGAGAAGGACATCATTTTTTTGGTGTTGGTTCTAGAAGTTCTTGTAGGTCTTAACAGAACCATTCAACTTTAGCTTCTTCATCACTAGTGGTTGGGACATAGACTTGGATTACTGTGATATGGAATCGTTTGTCTTGAAAATGAACTGAGATCATTCTGTCATTTTTGAAATGCCACCCAAGTACTGCCTACTCCTTGCTATCGTGTCCAGTGCTTAGGACACCTGTTAGCCTTTGCAGGTGTATTTTTGGTATATGCATTATGGAAAGCAGTATGGGGTTTCTTCAGAAAACTAAAATTAAAACTACTGTAGTATCAAGAAGTTCCAATCCTTCATATGTATTTGAAGAAAATAGAAACACTAATTCAAAAGATAAGTGCATACAATTATTTGTATTCTTTGCAGACAAAGATGAAGAAACTCTCTACAGTCAGTCACAGGGAACTGACTATAGCTCAGATCATGAACTCCTTTAGCAACACCTGATAGACTTAGCAACACATAGTTGCTCAGTCGTGTTTGACTCTTTGTGAACCCATGGACTGTAACCCATCATGCTCCTCTGTCCTTGGGGAGTCTCCAGGGAAGAATACTGGAGTGGGTTGCCATGCCCTCCCCCAGGGGATTTTCACAACCCAGGGATCGAACCCAGGTCTCTCTCATCGTAGGCGGACTCTTACCATCTGAGCCACTGGTTAAGCCCAAGAATACTGGAATGGGTGTCCTATCCCTTTTTGAGGGGATCTTCCCAACCCAGGAATCGAACTGGGGTCTCCTGCATTGCAAATGACTCTTTATCAGCTGAGCTATCAGGGAATCCAATTCCATTACATATATATGCCATATTTTCTTTATGTCTTTGTCTGCAGATTGGCACTTAGGTTACTTCTGTATCTTGGTTGCTTTAAGTAATATATATATATAATTCTGCTCTGAACATTTGGGTGCACCTATCTTTTGTAGCTTTTTGAATTAGTGTTTCTTTTCTTCAAATACATATGAAAGATTAGAACTTCTTGAAACTAAAGTAATTCTAATTTTAGTTTTTTTGAAGAAACCCCGTACTGCTTTCCATAATGCATATACCAATCTAGATGAGCACCAACAGTGTACAAGGGTTCCTTTTTCTCTACTTCTTTGCCAATATTTGCTATTTGTTGTCTTTTTTATGATAGCCATTCTGATAAGTGTAGATGACATTTCCTTATGGCTTGGATTTCTCTGATAAATAGCAATGTTGTATATTTTTTCAAGTGCCTGTTGGAAATCTGTATGTCTTTGGAAAATAACCTATGAAGATATTCTGTCCATAAAGCCTGTGTTTTTTTTTTTTTGCTGTTGAGTTATATGAGCTGCTTATTTATTTTAGATAGTAACCCCTGGTGGGTCATATAATTCATAAATATTTTCTCCCATTTGTTAGGTTTTCTTTTCAGTTTGCCAATAGTTTCCTTTGCTGTGTGAAAGCTTTTAAGTTTAATTCAATCTTACTTTTATTTTTGTTTCTGTTTCAGTTCAGTTCAGTTGCTCAGTTGTGTCCGAATCTTTGCGACCCCATGAATCGCAGCATGCCAGGCCTCCCTGTCCATCACCAACTCCTGGAGTTCACTCAAACCCACATCCATCGAGTCGGTGATGTCATCCACCCATCTCATCCTCAGTCATCCCCTTTTCCTCCCACCCCCAATCCCTCCCAGAATCAGAGTCTTTTCCAATGAGTCAACTCTTCGCATGAGGTGGCCAAAGTACTGGAGTTTCAGCTTTAGCATCAGTCCTTCCAAAGAACACCCAGAGCTGATCTCCTTTAGAATGGACTGGTTGGATCTCCTTGCAGTCCAAGGGACTCTCAAAAGTCTTCTCCAACACCACAGTTCAAAGGCATCAATTCTTTGGCGCTCAATTTTCTTCACAGTCCAACTCTCACATCCGTTTACTTTTCCATAAGGACAGATTCAAAAAATATTGCTGCAATACGTGTCAAATAGGGTTCTGCCTATATTTCCTTCTAAGAGTTTTATGGTTTCCAGTCTTACATTTAAGTCGCTAATCCATTTCAGTTTATCTTTTATATGGAATTTGTATCATTCTTAAACATGACACTATTCAAATATTCACTAACATTGAAAGAATAAATCACTATATTTCAACTAGGAGCTTAGCTGGTGTTTCAGTGGTAAAAGATCTGCTTGCCAATACAGGAGACTTGGGTTTGATCCCTGGGTCGGGAAGATACCCTGGAGAAGGAAATGGCTACCTATTCTAGTATTCTTGGCTGGGAAATCCCATGGAGAGAGCAGCTTGGTGGGCTATAGTTCATGGGGCTGCAAAAGAGTTGGACGTGACTCAGTGACTTTACAGCCAACAGCACATTGATTCAATGGAACTTTGTATGTTAAATAAACTTTTAAAAGATGGTAGCTCCTCAAAAGTTTTGCATGAATTTCCCAAATATAATTTTGGGAAAAGAAAAAAAAGTATTTGATCTATGATTGTTTTTGATCTGTGTTAGGAAAATCTAGGTTAAAATATCCAAAGTCAGCAGAAGCGTTACCTTTTAGATGGAATAACAGAGTTTTTGGTAATATTCAATGCTAACTAATCAGAAATCCCTGGGAACACATTTGTATTTGAAAATGTTGAGTTTATTTCTTGTTACAATGAGAGAGAACATCCACCATGACGGAAATGTAACATATATGAATAAGGTGTCAGAAATAACTTATGCTTTCTGGGTTTGTGTCACGTAACTTTGGAAGGGTTCAAGAAGAGGTGCTTTGCTCCTGATTGTCTGCCATCAGGAGGACAATTTGCGTTTCAGTATCTTAAAAAACAAACAAACAAAAAAAAACTACAGTATCTTAATAAAAGTTATCTATAGTGAAGGCACATTGCACCAATGTTAACACAGTAATTGGTTTTAAAAAAAAGTCATAGCTATTCATGTTAAGTAGGAAAATGACATAGTTGGTAACTTTTGTGGCTAGGACAATGTTCATGTTGTGCCTATGATCAGATAGAATTTTGGTGTGGTCTTTTTTTGTTGTTGTTGCCTTGGTCTATCATAGTCACAGAATTGCTGTTTTTGATGTTGAAGTTAATAGTTTCCTATTGCTGTTATTAAAAAATTACTACACTCTTAATGATTTAAACAATACATAATATTATCTGTTATCTTATTCTTCAGGATGTCAAAAGTCTGAAATTATTTTCAGGGCTAAAATTAAGGAAGTGACAGGCTACATTTCTCATGAAAACTCTGGGAGGGAATAATTTTCTTGTCTTTCCACCATTTGGATGCCTATTGCATTGCTTGGATGATGACCCACTTTCCCAATCTCCAAAGCTAGCAACATTGGACCTGAGTCCTTCTCATACTGCCATTTCTCTGATTCTCATTTTTGCCTCACTTTTCTAGTTATAAAGATTCTTGTGATTTCTTCATGCCTACCTAGATAATCTAGGATAATCTCTTTATTTTAAAGTCAGCTGATTATTGCTTTTAATTTCATTTGTAACCTTAACTTTGCTTTGCCATGTAACTTAATATACTATCAAGTTGCAGAGATTAGAGTGTGGACATCATTAGGGGGCTGTGTTTATGCTAACTACATGGAAGTCCACAAAATTGTTTATTTTAATAGAAGAACACCAAGATTTGCTTTTAGCGACAACAAACCCTAACTAATAACACTTAGCCAGTTCTGAACTGCAGGATGTGAATTTCTCAGATGAAGACTACTGTATTTATTTACCTACACTGCTTGTATAGCATTTAATGCTTGGATTTTAAAAGGGGCTAATTTATCTTACTGTGCTACTATACATTTTTTACTTTATTATATACATTTATATATTTCAATACAATTTAAAATGTATTAAAACTCAGTAATTTAAGAAGTATAAGATTGCAATGATTTCAGTGAATTATAGGGTGTTTCCAGTTTATGTAACAGAATAGTATTTCTTAGTCAAAATTATTTAATTATATTCATGTTAATAACTTTTTGGCACAATGCAGAATACTCGGTAATTCCTTAAAAAAAATAAGTTTTTGAAACTTGATATTGATACCATTATTATTAATCAATATTGTTATTTTTTCTTATTTAAATTATCTAGAATTACTAGCATTTGATTTATGCATGTACAGATATGTGTGTATATCTGTATTTTTCTCTTCTTTTACTCCATTAATTATGTTTATAGGTAAATAACTTTTTAAATATAAAATTTATATATAATTTTCTCTACTGGTTTGGAGAATCCTAACAAAATCAATTAATGTGTTAAATCATCTCTTTTACTTTCCAATCACTTCATACACAGAGTGGTTCAATCATAAGTTATTGAATTCTTATGTTTTGGTAATTAGTTCATCATTGTAATAATCTTCTAGATATATGAAAGTATTTGTTGACAAGTGAAACATTCTCTCTTTTTATTCTTCTTTAAAGTAACTTCTCTCAGTATCAGAGGGCAAGATTGTCTGCTAGACTAGAGTGAAAGGAAAGAAGTCAGCCAACATTTTTTTATATATTAGTGCATCATATTCAGTTTACATATTAAACTCTACAAATAACATTGAGAGAGACATTATTACTGCCCCCTCTTTTATAGATGAATAAGTTTAATCTCAGAAAAATAATATAACTTAAATCATATAGGTAGAAAGATTCAAGAACAGAAGAATTCAAAGAATGCCTTTGGGGACAAGATGTTTCTATAACACTCTGTCCTCTATGTAATTACTAGTATTTCTTGGCCAATGGGTTATTAGTGGAGTATAGGCTAATGGGATTAGAGACATTCTTGGGTATGAGATAAGTACTTTATGCATGTTATCTTATTTAATACCATTGTTAAGGGAATCTCACTTTCAAAATAGTCATAGCCTGATTTTAGTATTATGTGAGTGAACCATGACATTTTATCTAGAAATCAAATATTCTGAGACTGAAAATAATCTGCATAGAGGCAATAAATGGAGATAGCCCTTGGTCATTTGTATCTGCTAAATGTGTTCCCACTGTCATTTCCAGAGTCTGGAACTCCGGACTCCCTAAGGTTTTGCTTAGGGAGACCTAAGCTCCTGCATTTATATTAAAATGTAATAAATTGGCAAGATTTAAACAGTGATCCAGGGGCCAGAGCTATGAAGACTAGGCATCATCTGCATAGTGGCTGTTCTGTGGTAGGTGAGTGCCAGGACTTTGAATGTATAAAACTTGGGGTAGTGTTCTCTAGTGTGCTTGAGTATTTTATCTTTATAATTTTAAGAAAGTATAATAATTCATAACATTTTGAAAAGAGAGAAATTAAAGTATCTAAAATTAATTCAGTAGCATCATAATTATTCCCTTTTAGTTTCTGATAAAAATTTCAAATATGAGTTTGCCTCTTTCAATTAACATGATATGTAAGACCATCCTGTTACATTGTAATGCACACTGCAATTTAATATTTCCATTATATGTATTTTCATTACACATTTTAAAGCAACTTTAAAATCACTTTGTATATACATGGCGTTTTTCATTTTCATTTGAGATATTTTAAAGAATGAAATCTAGAAAAAACATGTTATTAGTGGCTCCAAAGGATAAGGGTAGTTCTACAATTCTCATTCAATATTGCCAAACTGCTATGGAGATTTTAAATTTTATTCTACACATTTTTCATTGTATTCCAATTGGTAATGCATATTATCAAAGGAAACTTAAATCCAACTTTTAATTTATAAAAATTATTATTTTTAATATGTGAACTTCTTTATAATGAAACTGTGAATATTACATGAATTTATCAAATTGTAATTTTTCACAGTATATAGAAGAGCTCTTCAGACTTGGAATTTGGTCAAGCTCCAACCCTATATCCTATTTGTTAGTATTTTTTTCAGAAAAGTGATAGCTTTTTAGTATATAAAAACAGTAGTGACTACTTTTTATAAGAACTCACTCAATTTCTGTTAATCAAATTAAGCACTCTTTTACACTATTTTATTTTAGTCTTATAAAAACTTTATAATGTAATTATGTATTTTATTTTCAAAACAAAAATGTGAGACCCATTGGGTGTAAGGAATGTGCCTAACGTCATGGAATTTACAGCTACTAGAACACAAAATAGAAAGGTCTCTGTTTGAGGCATGGGACTACACACTTACCTCAATTTTTGCTGCTTGATTTGTGGATGACCTGGAATCCTCTGAGGGAGTTCTTTGTTAATCTTGATGAAAGGACAGAAGCTTCTGTGTTCTCTTGGTTAAACTAACACTCTTATATATATAAATATATATTTCTTGCATTTAAGCAAATATTTTTATAAATTTGCTCCATTTCTCTGCAATGAGATTTATTTGCTAGCAAAACTGATTTAGGAATTGCATCAATCCAGAGTGAATATAACCAATTGTTTTCATAATTTAACTAATTAATTAATGTGTGTGTGAGTGTTAGTCGCTCAGTCATGTCCGACTCTTTGCGACCCCATGGACTGCAATCCACCAGGTTCCTCTGTCCATGAGATTTTCCAGGCAAGGATACTGCAGTGGGTTGCCATTTCCTTCTCCAGGGGATCTTCCCAACCCAGGGATCGAACCCAGGTTTCCTGCACTGTAGGCAAATTCTTTACCAACTGAGAATTAATATTTATTAAAGTCTCTCAGTCATGTCCAACTGGTTGACCCTATGGAATTCTCTAGGCCACAATACTGGAGTGGGTAGCCTTTCCCTTCTGCAGGGGATCTTCCCAACCCAGGAATAGAACCCAGGTTTCCCTCATTGCAGGCGGACTGTTTATCAGCTGAGCCACAATGGAATCCCAAGTTCAGGGGTGCTCACAAGGGTATGGAACACAGGCAAGATCTGATCCAGAGCTCCCATATTTATTTTCATAGGTTGATATGCCTCCAAATAGGGCTTCCCCGATAGCCAGTTGATAAAGAATCTGCCTGCAATGCAGGAGACCCCAGTTCTATTCCTGTGTTGGGAAGATCCACTGGAGAAAGGATAGGCTACCCACTCCAGTATTCCTGGGATTCCTTGATCCAGGAATTGAACTGTGGTCTCCTGCATTGCAAGCGGGTTCTTTACCAACTGAGCTATCAAGGAAGAATCCTTTGGGGTTCAGCTGGTAAAAAATCCACCTGCGTTACAAGTAGATCAGGGTTTGATCCCTGGGTTAGGAAGATCCCCTGGAGACAGTATTCTGGCCTGGAGAATTCCGAGGACTGAATAGTCCATGGGGTCCCAAAGAGTCGGACTTTTACTTTTTTACTTTAATATAAGAAAAATAACCATGTAATCTAGCACATAAGTTTGAGAGTCTATTATTTTATTTTGTTGTTTACTCAAAGTATCTATCTTCTCACTATCAAGATGACAACTGGAACAAAAAAAAGAAAAAAAAAAGGGACATAATTTAGCATGGAAACTTAATTTCCAGAAAGTGGATTCTGAACATATGTTGCTTTCTTTGCTACATGGTTTCTCCCCTTGATTTTCCATGGAAAAATAATTTAGTCAAACTCTTTTAAGTGTGGAATTCTAAAATATTAATGTCTACTTCATTTAGCTATTGTGACATTTTATGAGAATGCATATCAAGATGTTAGCATAGTACTTGAAAAAATTTCTATAATTATTATCCATATATGTCTGAGTTGTCACAACTGTAGCATGCTGATGTGAAATCAGAGTCGCTTGAGTTTTAAAATATATGGAAAAATTGAAAAGAAATGCTATACAAGAGTCAGAACAATTTATTTCACAAAAAGCATAACATAGAGCTTTTTAACATAGAGCCCATAACATAGAGCACCACAGACAGCCAAGCAGGGCAAAACTTTGCTAATTCTAGGGAAACCACATTAAAGTGGAGACAGAAATGAAACAATAGATCGAAAAGGATTTTTAGATTTTATACAACTGGAAAATAAACAACAAGTGATTTTATACTGCTTTCAATGTGCAGAACAATAACATAGATGTCTAGATATTCTATTGACTCTGAAATCTATCTTATTCTTTGAACTTTCTCAAATTACATGAAATAACATAAATAATATTTCACCTTTTTATCCTAGTGCTTTAAAATTTTTAAGAAGGAAATACATTATTTCATGTCTGATAAGTTCCATGACACATTGAACTCTTACAGTAAAAGCATAAGATGGAGAAGGAAATGACCACCCACTCTTGTATTCTTGCTTGGAAAATCCCATGGACAGAGGAGCCTGGTGGGCTACAGTCCATAAGTTCACAGAGTTGGACACAACTTAGTGACTGAGCATGCAAACACATAAGAAAGTGTTTCACAATTAGTAATAATTGAAGAACTTATAGTCTTAGAATGACTAAACTTACTATGATCATGTATCTTTGTTCTGTGTTCAAAGAGTTCATAAATAGTGGACGGAATATAGAGTCCAACACATAAGGATATTGTAAATACTATATCACCTAAACTGTTTCTAATTTTAAAAATGAGTTGAATTATATTATATGACAATTCTCAATTTCTGATTTTACTTACAAATTATTCTGGTGGAAAACATCTATTTATGGCTGATATTAATAGCAGCAATGTATTATTAAGGCTAATTTTTGTAGAGTTATTTTATTGTGCCATACAGTTTATAATGTACTTATATATACTTGTTCTTCTAATTATCAAATAATCCTAAAAGAAATAGATAATATTTTTCATATTATTTTTTCACATAATGAAACTATTTTAACTAATGTTTATTTAAATTACTAAAATTCATTCAACTACTCATCAGTGACATAAATGTTCAAACTCAAAAAGCCTACTTCTGAATTCATTACATCTAGATCATAAAATTAAAGAGAAACATTTTATTGGATTAGAAAGGCAAAGGTTGTTATTAGTTCTCTAATTTTTAATGTGTATCATTAGTGAGCAACCTGGCTTTCTGAATTTTAGATTTCCTTTTGCTTACATGTGAAACATGTAGGTATTTTACATGAGTTTTTATTTGGAAATATAATACTGAATTAAATGTGTGAGGTTATCATAATAATTGTTTAAAAGCTATTAGTTTAAAATAGTTTATTCTTCAAATGTAAATCCATGTAGGACTTTCAAAATTATATTTAAAGTAACTCATCATATGAAAAATATGTCGAGAAGCTTGTCTTAAGCATGAAGATTAGTTGATTAGTTGATAGTTTTCAATTTGAATAGAGAGCAGAAAGTGAACCCCAGCAGAGCAAATGAAGATAGTGCTGGAAGACAGTCTAGCAACCTATGAATTTCCTGAATCAGAAGTCAGGAAACTAACTCAATAAGGGTGTCGGTAACCTGAGGTCAAAAAGAGTTGGATGTGACTGAAGTGACTAAGCATGCAGCACCTACTTAAATCTCAAAAATATTTCCTAAGTGAATTTTGACATGATTTTGGATTTTTTTCATGTTATTTAAGTATTCTGTAATTCAGTCTCTATCCCTTATTTGCACTGAATCTGGCTTGGATTAATTGGAGGAATTTTATATTGAGCTACATGTTATTCAGCAACTCCCTAAAGGTAGAGCCTTATCGATTCTACACCATGTAATAAAAAATGAACTCTAAAAAATACATTTTGTAGGGATAATGTATTTGATAAGCATAGATCAAACTGAAAAATAATACCAAACTTATTCTGAACATATATTCAAACATATATTCAAACATATATTTGCATATCAATAATGAATAGTTTTATGCCAATAACATTCACACTGTTATGGGCTGAGACAATCTACAAATGTAATGTAGCCCATAATGTTAAATAAATATCATATAATAGCTCAAATATACAAAATAATGTAACAAAAATTGTTAATATGTTTATATAGGCTGAGGAAGATATTTACTATATAAGCAACAAGTCAGAACAGTGTACATAAAATACAGATAAGAAATTATTTAAATCTATAAGGAAAATTCAGACAACTCAATATTAATCATGAAAAAGAGATATTCACAGAAAATTTGCAAAAGTAATCTGATAGATTAATGAACAGTTCTGACTCATTCATTACTAAGGAATTTGTAAATTAAAACAAACTTTTTTTTTTAAACTTTTCTATTATTGGCCATAATTATTGCACATAACAATATCTAATAGTACCACATATAGAGGGATTTAAACAAAAATCAACAGTTGATAGGAGTGAAAAATTTAGAGATTCAGTTACTCAGATACTCCATACTGACAAAATATACAAAAATAATAGAAATGTAATTGATATTATTATGTATGCATATATAATTTATTTGGATAAAAAATAATGTGTAATTACAAAGATATGGAGAATAGGATGCCAAGCCAAACATCTGGTGCAGTGAAAGAATTTAAGTCATAATTTTTCCTCCAAGTCTCATTTTTTTTTCTGTGCTATTGATCAAGTTTCAAAAGGAAATGCTCAAGCTTCCTTTTAAGCAAGTATCATTTCCTAATTATTCATTGTCTTCTAGGAATAACTGAAGCCATGGAAAATACAAATGACACCACGGAAATAAACTTCATTCTTTTAGGGCTCCTTAACTACACACAAACCCATCTATTTTTCTTTTCTGTGGTGCTCCTGACCTTCCTCACCTCCCTGATGAGCAATATCTTCATGATCATGCTCATTCACATGGATTCCCGGCTGTGCACACCGATGTACTTCCTGCTTAGCCAGCTCTCCCTCATGGACGTGATGCTGGTCCTCACTGTTGTTCCCAAAATGGTAGGCAACTACCTGATGCACATCAGGTCTATCTCTCCTGCTGGCTGTGGTGCCCAGATCTTCCTGTTTGTCACTCTGGAAGGGGGCGAGTGCTTTCTCTTAGCGGCCATGGCCTATGACCGCTATGCGGCTGTATGTCATCCCCTGCGATACCCAATCCTCATGAATCAGAAGCTCTGCTTGCACATGACAGCCGGCTCCTGGCTTTTGGGAGGGGTGGATGGGCTGATGCAGGCTGGTGTCACCCTGAGCTTCCCTTACTGCCACTCTCGAGAAATCAACCACTTCTTTTGTGAGGCACCATCGCTTGTTCGCCTTGCCTGTACAGACACCGTGATTTTCGAATTTTTTATGTACGTCTGCTGCGTCCTGATGCTTTTGATCCCAGTGTCTTTCATTTTGGCTTCCTACGGTCTCATCCTGATCACTGTGCTCCGCATACATTCTGCTGCAGCCAGGAAGAAAGCTTTTGCTACTTGTTCCTCCCACCTGGCTGTGGTGGGGTTTTTCTATGGCACCATCATATTTATCTACATGCGGCCCAAATCCTACCGTTCAGTGGCTCATGACAAGGTAGTCTCTGCCTTTTACACCATCTTCACACCTGTGTTGAACCCACTTATATACAGTGTGAGGAATAAAGAAGTCAAGGGGGCTTTTAGAAAGTGGCTGGAGAAATATTTTCAGTGATTTCTACAGTGAGCATTATTGGCATAGTGGCATAAATCAGATTTAGGTTTCATTTTGTGTCAATTTGTTTTGTGTCAATATACTTTGCTTTCATGTTCCCAGTTTGCATCAATTTAAAAAACATTATATAATTCATATTTGGTAAATTAGTTAAAATGACATGTGTTCTGTGTTCATACTTTGTCATGCTACTTTTTTCTGAACTTTGAACCTCAGCGATAAGAATAAATGGCTGAGGCATTCCATTATAAGATATGCTGGACACCAGCCATGTAATTTGTATTTTGGGGTGTGTTCTTTTGTGTGTATATAATGAAAATCATTAATTATGATAGAGATGAATTATTTTTAAGGTAACTAATTGCTTTAAAAAATAATTTATACCTTACTTCATATAATTTTGATAAAATAAATTTCAAATGAATAATCAATATTAATATAAAATATGCATGTGTATGTATGTATATATGAAAGTTGCAGGAAATATTTATCAAAATGTTTTCAAGGGAGTTATTTCTCATGATTATATAATTTTAGTTAGATTTTTAATTAGATAAACAGATTGGAATCCATACATGTAGATACTGTCAAAATATGCAGTCATCATGGAGAAACCAATGTCTTTATCTGAAGACAAAAAAAGCACTGTTAAAATATATGTGATTAAATTCATCACATTAATTAACATTGATAATACACATTGGTTGTACACAGCTGTAATTGGAGCAAAAAATATCCAAGTATCTTTCTTCACATGTTAAAGTGAAGAAAAATCTACTTTATATGAACTATTTTACAGATTTAAGAAAATCATATTTAATCACAAGAAAAAACCATAGGACTAAAGATTTTACCCCTTTTGAATAACTGAAGGGAGTGAATCTAATTGTACTGAAGAAGGATGGAAGGGAGGAAAGAAAGAAAGAAGGAAGAAATGTGAGAGAGAGGGGAGAAGGTAAGAAAGAAGGAAAGATTTATATTGTACATATTTTGATTTGAACAGATTATCACTTTAGAAATGAAGAGTCAAAAGAGTCTCTTCCCCAAAATTCTTAAATATGAATTTTACTAACTTATTTTTATTGAAATTTAGTTGATTTACATCCTTATATTAGTTTCAAATATTCAGCATAAGTGACTCAGTATTTTTACAGACTATATTCCATTAAAAATTACTAGAAGATAATGGCTATATTTCCTTTGCTATACTGTATAATCTTGTTGTTTATCTATTCTACACATAGTAGTCTGTATCTCTTAATTCCATACAACTATGTTACCACTCCCACTCTCTCTGTCCTCACTGGTAACCACTAGTATATTTTCTTTATCTGTTGAGTCTGTTTCTGCTTTGCTATGTACATTCATTTATATTATTTTTAAAATTTCATATATGAGATATCATATAGCATTTATCTTTCTCTGTTTGACTTACTTCACTTAGCATAATGCCCTCCAAATCCATCCATGTTGCTGTGAATGGCAAGATTTCATCATTTTTTATGATTGAGTAATATTTCATTGCACATACATACCACTATTTTATCCATTTGTCTGTTGATGGATACTTGGGTTGCTTCCACATCTTGACTACTGTAAATAGTACTGCTATGAACATTGGGTTCATTTACTTTTTTTGAATTAGTGTTTTCATTTTTGAGGAGTATATAACCAGGAGTGGAATTGCAGCATTATATGATGGTTCTAGTTTTAGGTTTTTGAGGAACTTCTATGCTGTTTTCCAAAATGGCTATTCCAATTTGCATCCTCACCAGCTGTGTACAAGCATTTACTTTTTTTCACTTTCTTGCCAACATTGGTCATTTGTAGACTATTTTTTTGTGAGAGCTGCTCTGACAAGTGTGAGGTGATACCTTATTTCTCTGATTTACATTCTTCTAATAATTAATGATGTTGAGCAACGTTATTGTGCCTGTTAGCTACCTGTATGTCTGTCTTGGAAAACTAAATTCCTCTGCACATTTTTTTGATTGGGGTACTTTTTTTTTGATATTGAATTGTATGAACAACTTGCATATTTTAGATATTAAACTTTTGTTGGTTATACCTTTTGAAAATATCTTTTTCCCTTTCTGTAAGTTATCCTTTCATTTGGTAGATTTTTGTTCTGCTATGGAAAACCTTTTAAAAATAGTTAGGTCTTATTTGTTATTTTTTTGCTAGGACTTTCCAGGTGGTTCAGTGGTAAAGAATAAGCTTACAATGCAGGAGACTTGGGTTCAATTTCAGGGTCAGGAAGATCCCCTGGAGAAGGAAATGGCAACATACCCCAGTATTCTTGCCTGGGAAATCACATGGACAGAGGAACTGGACGAGCTACAGTCTATGGAGTTGCAAAAGAGTTGGATATGATTTAGTGACTAAACAGCTAGGAGATAGTTCTAAAAATATTGCTACCATATATTTAAAAGATTATTCTGCTTATGTTTTCTTCTAGGAATATTGTGTTTTTAGTTTGTCCATTTAGGTGTTTAACCTATTTTCAATTTATTTTTGTATATAGTGTGAGGGAAATGTTCTAGTTCTAGTCTTATTGATTTACATGTAACTGTCCAGTTTCCTCAGCACCACTTATTAAAAAGACTGTCTTATATGATATTATACATGTTTCAATGCCATTCTCCCAAATCATCCCACCCTCTCCCTCTCCCACAGAGTTCAAAAGCCTGTTCTATACATCTGTGTAATTAACCTCCAATTAAAATAAATAAATTTATATTTTAAAAAGGACTGTCTTTTCTTCACTTTTAACACCTTCTAAATGATCTACCCAATCTCTTTCATTTAATTATCCCACATTAACTCAAAACACCATGTCTATAGGTATTCAAGAGAGAACAAAAAAGAGAGAGGAAAAAAAGCTCTTCCATAGCTTCAATAATTATGACTTTCTTCTAATAGAAATTCAGATATTTGAACCTGAAATGCTAAAATAAAATATTACACTCAATCTTCATTATCTCTATTGAATTTAATAAATTAAATAGGAATAAAACTAGAAAAAGGAGTACATCAAGGTTGTATATTGTCACCCTGCTTATTTAACTTATATGCAGAGTACATCATGAGAAATGCTGGGCTGGAAGTACACAAGCTGGAATCAAGATTGCTGGGAGAAATATCAATAACCTCAGATATGCAGATGACACCACCTTATGGCAGAAAGTGGAAAGGAACTAAAAAACTTCTTGATGAAAGTGAAAGAGGAGAGTGAAAAAGTTGGCTTAAAGTTCAACATTCAGAAAACTAAGATTATGGCATCTGGTCCCATCACTTCATGGGAAATAGATGGGGAAACAGTGGAAACAGTGTCAGACTTTATTTTTCTGGGCTCCAAAATTACTGCAGAATGTGATTGCAGCCATGCAATTAAAAGACGTTTGCTCCTTGGAAGGAAAGTTGTGACCAACCTAGACAGCATATTCAAAAACAGAGACATTACTTGCCAACAAAGGTCCATCTAGCCAAGGGTATGTTTTTCCAGGGGTCATGTATGGATGTGAGAGTTGGACTGTGAAGAAAGCTGAGCACCGAAGAATTGATGCTTTTGAACTGTGGTGTTGGAGAAGACTCTTGAAAGTCCCTTGGACTGCAAGGAGATCCAACCAGTCCATCCTAAAGGAGATCAGTCCTGGGTGTTCATTGGAAGGACTGATGCTGAAGCTGAAACTCCAGTACTTTGGCCACCTCATGCAAAGATCTGACTCATTGGAAAAGACCCTGATGCTGGAAGGGATTGGGTCAGGAGGAGAAGGGGATGACAGAGGACGAGATGGCTGGATGGCACCACCAACTCGATGGACATGAGTTTGAGTGAACTCTGGGAGTTGGTGATGGACGGGGAGGCCTGGTGTACTGCTATTCATGGGGTCACAGAGAGTCACACACGACTGATTGACTGAACTGAACTGAAAATTAGAAAATACTCTGTCAATGTATATCTTCAGACAACAGTCGTCAACATAATTCATTCTAAATATATATAACATAGGAATTGAAACTATATTCTTGGACATGGAAAATTATTTGATGTCAGCTTCAGTCATTTGAAAATTATTTATGAACTGGTACATGAGTGATACACAGATTACAGATTATGGATTTATGAATACGCACCAATAAATGCTTACATATATATATGGGGGTACTCAGGTGCTCAGTCATGTCTGACTCTTTTTGTTACCTCATGGACTGTAGCCTACCAGGCTTCTCTGTCCATAGAATTTTTTTCAGCAAGGATACTGAAATGGGTTGCCATTTCCTCCTCTGGGGTATCTTTCTGACCCAGGGATTGAACTCAAATCTCCTCTGTCTCCTTCATTAGCAAGCAGGTTCTTTACCACTGCACCATATGGGAAGACCACATATATGTATATACAAATTATATATGTAAATTATTGATATATGCAGTTAATACATAATATAATATGTGACTATATATATAACTATATATATGATCTATGCTCATTTAAATAAAATATATAAATTTTAATGTTTTGCACATATTAATAATATAATACATTTATCTATGGACTTTCCAGGTGGCTCAGTGGTAAAGGATCTGCCAATGGAGGATATATAGGAGACACAGATGTGTCATTAGACTATACTACAAAGCTACAGTCATCAAGACAGTATGGTACTGGCACAAAAATAGAAATATAGACAAATGAAATAAGATAGAAAGCCCAGAGATAAACCCAAACACATATTGGCACCTTATCTTTGATAAAGGAGGCAAAAATATACAATGGGGCAAAGACAGTCTCTTCAATGAGTGCTGCTGGGAAAACTGGGCAGCTATGTGTAAAGAATGAAATTAGAACACATTTTAATACCCTATACAAAGATAAACTCAAAATGGATTAAAGAGCTAAATGTAAGACCAGAAACTATCAAATTCTTACAGGCAAACATAGGCAAAACACTCTACGATATAAATCACAGCAAGAATTTCTATGACCCACCTCCTAGATTAATGGAAATAAAAGAAGAAATAAGCAAGTGGGACCTAGTTAAACTTGAAGATTTTTGCATAGCAAAGGGAACTATAAGATGAAAAGGCAACCCTCAGAACTGAAGAAAATAATAGCAAATTAAACAACTGATAAAGGTTAATTTCCAAATTTAGAAGCAGCTCATAAAACTGAATTTCAGAAAAACAAATAACCTAATCAAAAAGTGGGAAAAGACCTAAACATACATTTCTGCCTTCTCCACAAAGAAGATATACAAATGACTAATAAACACATGAAAAGATACTCAGCATCTCTCATTATTAGAGAAATGCAAATCAAAACTACGATGAGATATCACCTCACACTGGTCAGAATGGCCATCATCAAAAAGTCTACAAACAATAAGTGCTGGAGAGCGTGTGGAGAAAAGGGAAAACTCTTGCACTCTTTCTGGGAGTGTAAATTTATACAGCCACTATGGAAGACAGTATGTAGATTCCTTAAAAACCTAGGAATAAAACCACCCTATGACCCAGCAATCCCACCACTAGCCATATACCCTGATGAAATCCAAGTTGAAAAAGACACATGTATCCCTTTGTTCATTGTAGCACTATTTACAATAGCTAGAACATGGAAGCAACCTAGATGTCTATTGACACATATACACAATGGAATATTACTCAGCCGTAAAAAGGAACACATTTGAGTCAGTTTTAAAAAAGGTGGATGAACCTAAAGCTTATTATACAGAGTGAAGTAAGTCAGAATAAGAAAAACCAATACTGTGAACCATGAACTTCCAGATGTTCAAGCTGGTTTTAGAAAAAGCAGAGGAACCAGAGATCAAATTGCCAACATCTGCTGGATCATGGAAAAAGCAAGAGAGTTCGAGAAAAACATCTATTTCTGCTTTATTGACTATACCAAAGCCTTTGACTGTATGGATCACAATAAACTGTGGAAAATTCTGAAAGGGATGGGAATACCAGACCACCTGACCTGCCTCTTAAGAAACCTGTATGCAGGTCAGGAAGCAACAGTTAAAACTAGGCATGGAACAACACACTGGTTCCAAATAGGAAAAGGAGTATGTCAAGGCTATATATTGTCACCCTGCTTATTTAAGTTATATGCAGACTACATTATGAGAAATGCTGGGCTGGAAGAAGCACAAGCTGGAATCAAGATTGCTGGGAAAAATATTGATAATCTCAGATATGCAGATGACACCACCTTTATGGCAGAAAATGAAGAAGAACTAAAGATCCTCTTGATGAAAGTGAAAGACGAGAGTGTAAAAACTGGCTTAAAGCTCAACATTAAAAAAACGAAGATCGTGGCATCTGGTCCCATCACTTCATGGGAAATAGATGGAGAAACCATGGAAATAGTGGCTGACTTTATTTTGGGGGGCTCCAAAATCACTATGGATAGTGATTGCAGCCATGAAATTAAAAGACGCTTGCTCCTTGGAAGAAAAGTTATGACCAGACTAGACAGCATATTAAAAAGCAAAGATATTACTTTGCCAACAAAGGTCCGTCTAGTCAAGGCTATGGTTTTTCCAGTAGTTGTGTATAGATGTGAGAGCTGGACTATAAAAAAAGCTGAGTGCAGAAGAATTGATGATTTTGAACTGTGGTGTTGGAGAAGACTCTCCAAACGATCCATAGGAGAACTAATACCAACAAACTATCATCTAAGCACATTGTATCGAAATGACAGATAGCTAAGGATAAGAGAAAAGTTTTGAAAGCTGACAGAGACCAAAATCAAAACAAGCAAAAAATTTATTATTAGGAGAACAAGGATAAACATTTTGGTGTATTTACTATCAGAAACCATTAAAGTAAGAAAGAAGAGAAATATCTTAAATGGTGAAATAAAAATAATCTATCTGGAGTAAGAACTTTCTTAGACAAATAAAAAGGGTGAAAGGAAGGAAATGGGAATAATGTGTCACAAGTAATCTTCACTACAAATGAAGCATTGTGTTATTTGAGAATGGATCTATATAATTGTAAATTATTTAGTTTGCTACTGAGTTGATTTAGATTAGCTATAAGTTATAAGGAACAATTAGAAAGCTTGTTAAGTTTGCTTCATATATAAGAGAAAGATTAAAAAAATAAAATTATATAACCAAAAAAAATACTTATATATGTTTATAGATACAGAAATATTGACAGATTTGAATGGAGAAGTAGAGAGTGCTGCAATAATTGTAGGAAATATTTATATCCACTTTCAATAATAATAGAACACTTAGAAGAAAATTAATAAGGAACTTTTGAACATAATCTACTACTTTGATCAAATGGAACTAAAAGACACTAAAGACAGAGAACATTCCAAGTAATAAAAATCTATTCTCAAGTTCACATGTAATATTGTGTAGGATTGGCCCATATATAAGGCCAAAAAACAACTCTCAGTAAATTTAAAGATTAGATCCCATAAACAAATGGGATCTAATTAAAATTAAAAGCTTCTGCACAACAAAGGAAACTATAAGCAAGGTGAAAAGACAGCCTTCTGAATGGGAGAAAATAATAGCAAATGAAGCAACTGACAAACAACTAATCTCAAAAATATACAAGCAACTTCTGCAGCTCAATTTCAGAAAAATAAACGACCCAATCAAAAATTGGGCCAAAGAACTAAATAGACATTTCTCCAAAGAAGACATATGGATGGCTAACAAACACATGAAAAGATATTCAATATCACTCATTATCAGAGAAATGCAAATCAAGACCACAATGAGGTGCCATTTCACACCAGTCAGAATGACTGCGAACCAAAAGTCTACAAGCAATAAATGCTACAGAGGGTGTGGAGAAAAGGGAACCCTCTTGCACTGTTGGTGGGAATGCAAACTAGTACAGCCACTATGGAGAAGAGTGTGGCAATTCCTTAAAAAATTACAAATAGAACTACCTTATGACCCAGCAATCCCACTGCTGGGCATACACACTGAGGAAACCAGAATTGAAAGAGACACATGTACCCCAATGTTCATCACAGCACTGTTTATAATAGCCAGGACATAGAAACCACCTAGATGTCCATCAGCAGATGAATGGATAAGAAGGCCATGGTACATATACACAATGGAGTATTACTCAGCCATTAAAAAGAATGCATTTGAATCGGTTCTAATGAGATGGATGAAACTGGAGCCAATTATACAGAGTGAGGTAAGCCAGAAAGAAAAACACCAATACAGTATACTAACACATATATATGGAATTTAGAAAGATGGTAAGGATAAGCCTGTATGTGAGATAGCAAAAGAGACACAAATGTATAGAATGGACTTTTGGACTCAGAGGGAGAGGGAGAGGGTGGGATGATTTGGGAGAATGGCACTGAAACATGTATACTATGATGTAAGAAACGAATCCTCAGTGTATGTTCAATACAGGATACGGGATGCTTGGGGCTGTTGCACGGGGATGATCCAGAGAGATGATATGAGGTGGGAGGTGGAAGGGGGGTTCAGGACTGGGAACTCATGTACACCCATGGTGGATTCATGTCAATGTATGGCAAAAAAATAAATAAATAAAATAAAATGAAAATCCATAGTACAAAGCCAAAGTTGTACTGTGGGAAATTTATAGTGATAAATGCCTATATTAAGAAAATGAAAGATTTCAAATACAAAACCTATCTATACATCTCAAAGAACTTAAAAAATTTTTAAAAATACAAAAGAAAAGTTAATAGAAGGGATAAAATGACAATATCAGAAAGTAAAAATGAAATAAAGTATAGAAAGATAATAGAAAAGATTGATGGGATGGCTTTATTTTTTTTTAATTTTTATTTATTTTTATTTTTACTTTATTTTACTTTACAATACTGTATTTGTTTTGCCATATATTGACATGAATCCACCACGGGTGTATACAAGCTCCCAATCCTGAATCCCCCTCCCACCTCCCACCCCATATCATCTCTCTGGATCATCCCCATGCACCAGCCCCAAGCATCCCGTATCCTGTATCGAACATAGACTGGCACTTCATTTCTTACATGATAGTATACATGTTTCAGTGCCATTCTCCCAAATCATCCCACCCTCTCCCTCTCCCTCCAAGTCCAAAAGTCCATTCTATACATTTGTGTCTCTTTTGCTGTCTTGCATAAAGGGTCATCATTACCCTCTTTCTAAATTCCATATATATGTGTCAGTATACTGTATTGGTGTTTTTCTTTCTGGCTTACTTCACTCTGTATAATCGGCTCCAGTTTCATCCATCTCATTAGAACCGATTCAAATGTATTCTTTTTAATGGCTGAGTAATACTCCATTGTGTATATGTACCACAGCTTTCTTATCCATTCATCTGCTGATGGACATCTAGGTTGTTTCCATGTCCTGGGTATTTTAAACAGTGCTGCAATGAACATTGGGGTACATGTGTCTCTCTTTCAATTCTGGTTTCCTTGGTGTGTATGCCCAGCAGTGGGATTGATGGGATGGCTTTAAAAAACAGATGAACACAGTTGACAAAGTTTTAGTAAAAAACGTCAAAATTCAACAAAGCACACCTGAATAAATAAAAATGAAGCTGAAAAGGAAAAAATGACACCATCAAAATATAAAGATCTTATGATAATACTACAAAAAATTATATACTGAATTTTTGATAAGCTAAGGAATTGGATAAATTCCTAGGAATAATTTACAAAAACAATCTTTTTATAAAAATTAATTAATTTATTTTAATTGGAAGCTAATTAATTTACAATATTGTTGTGGTTTTTGCCATACATTGACATGAATCAGCCATCGGTGTACATGTTTCCCCACCCTGAGCCCTCTCCCACCTCTCTCCCCATCCCATCCCTCAGGGTCATCCCAGTGCACCAGCCCTGAGCACCATGTCTCATGCATCGAACCTGGACTAGTGATCTATTTCACATACGGTAATATACATGTTTCAATGCTATTCTCTCAAATCACCCCACCCTCACCTTCTCCCACAGGGTCCAAAAAGTCTGTTCTTTACATCTGTGTCTCTTTTGCTCTCTCACATATAGGGTCATCATTACCATCTTTCTAAATTCCACATATATGCTTTAATGTATGTGTTTTTCTTTCTGACTTAGTTCACTCTGTATTATAGGCTCCAATTTTATCCACCTCATTAGAACTGATTCAAATGCATTCTTTGCATTCTTTTTAATGGCTGAGTAATATTCCACTGTGTATATGTACAATGGCTTTCTTACAATGGCTTTCTTATCGATTCATCTGCTGATGGACATCTAGGTTGCTTCCATCTCCTGGCTATTGTAAACAGTGTTGCAATGAACATTGGGGTACACATGTCTCTTTTATTGCTGGTTTCCTTGGTGTGCCTGCCCAGCAGTGGGATTGCTGGGTCATATGGCAGTTCTGTTTTCAGTTTTTAAAGGAATCTCCACACTGTTCTCCATAGTGGCTCTACTAGTTTGCATTCCCACCAACAGTGTAAGAGGGTTCTCTTTTCTCTGCACCTTCGCCAGCATTTATTGCTTGTAGACTTTTTGATAGCAAACATTCTGACCAGTGGCTTAGATGATAAAGCGTCTGCCTGCAATGCGGGAGACCCGGGTTCGATTCCTGGGTCGAGAAGACCCCCTGGAGAAGGAAATGGCAATCCACTCCGGCACTCTTGTCTGGAAAATCCCATGGATGGAGGAGCCTGATAGGCTACAGTCCATGGGGTCGCAAAGAGTCGGACACGACTGAGCGACTTCACTTTCACTTTATTCTGACCTGTGAGAGATGGTACCTCATTGTGGTTTTAATTGCATTCCTCTGATAATGAGTGATGTTGAGCATCTTTTCATGTATTTGTTAGCCATCTGCATGTCTTTGGAGAAATGTCTGTTTAGTTCTTTGGCCCATTTTTTTTTTATTGGGACATTCATTTTTCTGGAATTGAGCTTCGTGAGTTGCTTGCATATTTTTGAGATTAATTCTTTGTCAGTTGCTTCATTTGCTATTATTTTCTCCCATTCAGAAGGCTGTCTTTTCACCTTGCTTATAGTTTTGTTGTTGTGTAAAAGCTTTTAAGCTTAATTAGGTCCCCTTTGTTTATTTTTGTTTTATTTCTGTTACTCTGGGAAGTTGGTCATAGAAGATCCTGCTGTAATTTATCAAAAACTGAATCTTGATGAAATAGAAAATCAAAACATACCAATAATGAGTAACGAGATTTAATCAGTAATCAAAAATCCCCCAACACAGAAAAACCCAGGGCCAATGGTTTCACTGGGGATTTCTACCAAACACTTAAAAATAATCATTATTAATGTCTCTTAAAAACTGAACAGGGAGGAATTTTAAACATTTTATTAGGCCAACAATACCATGATACAAAATTCAGATAAGGAGATTTCAGGAAAAGAAAACTACAGAGCAATACACCTGATAAATATACATGCAAATATTCTCAATAAAGTCTTAGAAAACTGAACTCAATAGCACATTACAAGGGTTACACACCATGATCAAATGAGATTCTGTGATACACCATGTTAGTATAATACAATTACATTCAGAATAATATAATTTCTTAATAGACATTGAAAAGCACTTGGCAAATTACAGCATTGATAAAAATCCAGAAAAATTCAGTATTGAAGTGTTATACTGCAAAATAATTAAGATTATATACAACAAACCCACAGCTAAAATTCTCAAGAGTGAAAAACTGAGAGCTTTTCTTGTGAGACCAGGGACAAGTCAAGGCTGCTCTGCTGCTGCTGCTGCTGCTGCTAAGTCGCTTCAGTCGTGTCTGACTCTGTGCAACCCCATAGACGGCAGCCCAACAGGCTCCCTCGTCCCTGGGGTTCTCCAGGCAAAAACACTGGAGTGGGTTGCCATTTCCTTCTCCAATGCATGAAAGTGAAAAGTGAAAATGAAGTCCCTCAGTCGTGTCCGACTCTGCGACCCCATGGACTGCAGCCTACCAGGCTTCTCTGTCCATGGGATTTTCCAGGCAAGAGTACTGGAGTGGGGTGCCATCGCCTTCTCCGCAAGGCTGTTCTACACAACTTAAATTTCACTAGAGCTATCAGGGAAGAAAATGAAGTAAAAGACATTCATTTTATTATTTGTAATGATAGGATATTATATGTCAAAAACCGTAAAGAATCAAGAAAACCTGCTATAACTAATCAATGATTTCAGTAATGTTGCAAAATATAAAATAAATATATAGAAATCAACTGTACTGTTACACATTTACAAGGAAACATTCAAAATAGAGAAAAAATCCCATTTAAATTGGATCAAAAACAATTAGAAGCAAATTTAAGAAGGGGATGAAAGGTCTATACAATTCAGATCTACAAGATTTTCAAGAAAGAAATAGAATGACACAATCAAAAGGAAATGTATTCCATATTAATGCATCAAAGAATTAATATTTGTCTTTGTGTATGGTGTTTGAAAGAATTTCATTCTTCTATATATATCTGTCCAGTTTTCCCAGCACCATTTATTGAAGAGGCTGTCTTTGCCCCATTGTATATTCTTGCCTCCTTTGTAAAAAAAATAAGGCATCCATAGGTGCATGGGTTTATTTCTAGGTTTTCTATCTTGTTCCGTTGGTCTATATATCTGTTTTTGTGCCAGTACCATACTGTCTTGATGACTGTAGCTTTGTAGTATAATCTGAAGTCGGGAAGTTTGATTCCTCCAAGCCCATCTTTCTCAAGACTGCTTTGGCTATTCGTAGTCTTTTGCGTTTCCATATGAATTGTGAAATTTTTTGTTCTAGCCTGTGAAAAATGCTATTTACAGTTTGAATCTATAGATTGCATTCTGTTGTATAGTCAATAAAAATTCTTCTTACCCAAAAATATGGAATATCTCTCCATCTGTTTATGTCATCTTTGATTTCATTCATTAGTGTCATAATTTTCTGTGTACAGTTCTTTTGTCTCCTTGGGTAACTTTATTCCTAGATATTTAATTCTTTTTTTTTTTTTTTGCAATGGTGAATGGGACTGATTCTGTAATTTCTCTTTCTGAATTTTCATTGTTAGTATATAGAGACACAAGTGATTTCTGTGTATTGATTTTGTATCCCGCAACTTTTCAAAATTCACTGCTTAGGTCTAGTAATTTTCTGATACTATCTTTAGAGTTTTCTATGTACAGTATCATATCATCTGCAAAGAGGGAGAGCTATACTTCTTCTTTTACAATTTTAATTCCTTTTATTTCTTTTTCTTTGATTTTTGTAGCTAGAACTTCCAGAAGTATGTTGAATAATAGCAGTGAAAGTGGACACCTTTGTCTTGTTTCCTGATTTTAGGGGGGGATGCTTTCAGTTTTTCACCATTGAGAATAATGTTTGCTGTAGGCTTATCATATATGGCCTTTACTATGTTGAGGTAGGTTCCTTCTATGCCCATTTTTTGAAGAGTTTTCATCATAAATGTGTGCTGAATTTTGTCAAAGGCTTTTTCTGCATCTATTGAGATGATCATATGGTTTTTATCTTTCAATATGTTAATATGGTGTATCACACTAGTTGATTTTCATATATTGAACAATCCTTGCATTCCTGGACTAAACCCAATGATGTGATCATGGTGTATTAGCTTTTTGATGTGTTGCTGAATTCTGTTTGCTAAAATTTTGTTGAGGATTTTTACATCTATGTTCATCAGTGATATTAGCCTGTAATTTTCTTTTTTGTGTTGTCTTTGGTTTTGGTATCAGGGTGATGGTGGTCTCATAGAATGAGTTTGGAAGTGTTCCTTCCTCTGCAATTTTCTGAAACAGTTTGAGTAGGATAGATGTTAGCTTTTCTCTAAATTTTTGGTAGAATTCAGCTGTGAATCTTTCTGGTCCTGGGCTTTTGTTTGCTGGAAGATTTCTGATTACAGTTTCAATTTCCATGCTTGTGATGGGTCTGTTAAGATTTTCTATTTCTTCCTGGTTCAGTTTTGGAAAAGCTTTTGCACAACAAAGGGAACTATAAGCAGGGTGAAAAGACAGCCTTCAGAATGGGAGAAAATAATAGCAAATGAAGCAACTGACAAAGAATTAATCTCAAAAATATACAAGCAACCCCTGCAGCTCAATAGCAGATAAATGAATGACCCAATAAAAAAATGGGCCAAAGAACTAAACAGGCAATTCTCCAAAGAAGACATACAGATGGCTAACAAACACATGAAAAGATGCTCAACATCACTCAACATCAGAGAAATGCAAATCAAGACCACAATGAGGTACCATTTAATGCTAGTCAGAATGGCTGCCATCTAAAAGTCTACAAGCAATAAATGCTGGAGAGGATGTGGAGAAAAAGGAACCTTCTTATACTGTTGGTGGAAATGCAAACTAGTACAGCCACTATGGAGAACAGTGTGGAGATTCCTTAAAAAACTGGAAAAAGAACTGCCATATGACCGAGCAGTCCTACTGCTGGGCATACACACAGAGGAATCCAGAATTGAAAGAGACATGTGTACCCCAGTGTTCATCCCAGCACTGTTTATAATAGCCAGGGCATGGATGCAACCTAGATGTCCATCAGCAGATGAATGGATAAAAAGCTGTGGTACACATACACAATGGAGTATTACTTAGCCATTAAAAAGAATACATTTGAATCAGTTCTAATGAGGTGGATGAAACTGGAGCCTGTTATATAGAGTCAAATAAACCAGAAAGACAAATACCAATACAGTATACTAATGCACATATATGGAATTTAAAAAGATGGTAATGATAACCCTATATGCGAAACAGCAAAAGAGACACAGTTGTAAAGAACAGACTTTTTGGGCTCTGTGGGAGAGGGCAAGGGTGGGATGATTTGGGAGAATGGCATTGAAGCATGTATATTATCATATGTGTGATGAATCACCAGTCCAGGTTCAATGCATGAGACAGGGTGTTGGGGCTGGTGCACTGGGATGACTCTGAGGGATGGGATGGGGAGGGAGGTGGGAGGAGGGTTCAGGATGGGGAACACATGTATACCTGTGGCAGATTCATGTTAATGTATGGCAAAATCATTGCAATATTGTAAAATAATTAGCCTCCAATTAAAATAAATAAACTCATATTAAAAAAATAAATAAGTAATGTTAGAATTAAATTAATCCACTCCTCAGTGTGTGTATTTAAATAAGCATTTTTTGCCAAGAACATTTATTTATATTTTATTTTTTTTGTAAAGAGTTATCTCTTAATGAATCATAGCATTTTGAAAGCATGTAGGGAAGTATATCAGAGAAGGCAATGGCACCCCACCCCAGTATTCTTGCCTGGAAAATCCCACAGACAGAGGAGCCTGGTAGGCTGCAGTCCATGGGGTCGCGAAGAGTTGAACACAACTGAGTGACTTCACTTTCACTTTTCACTTTCATGCATTGGAGAAGGCAATGGCAACCCACTCCAGTGTTCTTGCCTGGAGAATCCCAGGGATGACGGAGCCTGGTAGGCTGCCTTCTAGGGAGTCTCACAGAGTCAGACATGACTGAAGTGATTTAGCAGCAGTAGCAGCGGCAGGGAAGTATATTGAAGTTCTGAGAACCACTAAAACCTTTAAAAATTAAACATTTTGTCATCTAAAGAATTATACTTCTGAAGTTCTGATATGTTAATATGATAGTAATTTTAGAATAAGATGGCAATAGGCCAAGCCTCTTAATAGGTCTCTGCAGACCCAGATATGAGCAAACTTGATGGTGCAAGACTAGAAGAGACTTCTTCCACTCAGAGAAGTAAATAGAAGGATGTTGCTCAGAGAGGATGCAGGTTTCGAATTCGTCATTTTTATCTCATGTGAGTAAGTCATACTAGTTTCATAGTTTTGCTTTTAAATTTGAACTCCAGAATAATCTAGTTAGATCAATTTATATAGTTTTGCAGATAACATCCATTCATTTATCTAATCTACAGTTTGAAGAACTAAAGCATATGATAGCTGACACAATAATGAGATTAAAATATTGTAATAATCTGTTAATTCTATAAAAAATTTGGCTTTTACCATTTCATATTTTGCAGAATAGGTTAATCAATCATTCTAGTATCCTGTGGAAAAAGATTTACAGTTTTAATATTAGGTGAGAGCAAGAAGTAGAAAATATAGAAAGAATAATTATAGGCAGTTTTCTAAATATTCTATAATTCCTTGATGAGAATAAAAGAGAGGTAATATTTGTTATTTCTGGTAGCATTGTAAAAGAGATAACTTAGTAACTTGAAGTAAAATACCACAATTTTAGCCCTGTTATATGTGGAAGACTATGGAGACAGAAGACACAATGTCTCTAGTGTTCTGAAGTGATAGTGATAAAAGAAGAAAATATTTGTTTTTACATTATTAAGCAATCCTATTCCTATAATAGAGGTGAGCCTTTATACTTTCACTTAATGATACTGTAAATGTTTTATTTGAAAGATAAGTTAATTTCTTATTTAAAATTTCACCATTCTGTGTATCCATAGTCAATTCTGTTAGAAATTATCCCTTAAGCTCCTTTTTTGCAAGGTTAGTTGACTTTAACACTAAATAATCTAAACACTGTTAACATCTTGACTAGTCAGTTATGTTCATAATGCTTGATTGCTTTTACATATTTATTTCATCTATAAAGAAAATGCATAGATATATCATTTATATCCATTGAAAAGTTAAGAACTAATGATTTAATAAAATACTTACAATTAGAAACATTATCATAAGAAAACATATTTTGTAAACTGAAAAAATACTTAATTTGTAATTATCCTAAAACATATAAACCTCTTACATAATAGAAGCAAAATAATTAGTTCAAATTATATTTTATGCTATATAGTTTATCATATCAAATTTAAAATAATAACCTTGTTTTAACAAAAATTCCATTAAATTGATGCTTAAATACACAACAGGAATAGACACTCAGAAATGTCCAGAGATGGCATAAATTATAAAGTAAAATGTAGTATGAATATATGCATACAAAGGAATATTTTTCATCTTTAAAATGAAAGGAAATTCTGACATGTTATAGCATGGATAAACTTTGAGGATGTTATAATATGTTGAATAAACTAATCAAAAACTAAACAAATACTATATGATTTTGCTTATCTAATATTTCTATAGTAGTCAAATTTATAGAGATAAAAAGAAGAGTCATTTCCAGGAAGTGAAGAGAAGGGGGGTAATGGGAAATTAATGTTTAACGGGTAAGAGTTTCAGATGAATAAGATGAAGGGCAGGACGTGAATATTGGTGATGGATTCACAACAGTATGAAAATGTCACTGTATTGATAATACATTAAATTTAAGAAATTTGCCAAACACTCTACAGTTTAAAAAATTACCTATGATTTTTAAACAAGTTTAAAGTTCTTGCAATCTTCAACAATAAAAATGATGAAAATAATGGAAAACAAGAAATCTTCAAGTCAAAGAAATAAGAGGGATTGAGGGTCTTTAGAAGAGTGATACTGAGGGCTATAACTAGGAGCTGCATATAGTTACTAGTGGTATATACTGCATACTAGAGATATGAGTGTGTGCAGATCATAAAGGGTTTTTTTTTTTAATCTGAAACTTCTGAAACACATTTGATAAAGAGCAACTGTATTTCCATGATATCTAGGTTTACAACAATGATGATGCTCAAGCTATGTAATTAGGGATTGAGTGAGCCTTTTTAATGCCTTTCTCCATCTTGATTGGCAGTCTAGTATAGGACGGATATCAAAAGAAGGGGTAAAGGGAGTGACCATAGGAAAGATGGACTCCTTCCATGTAACTTCATTGAATCACATTATTTCTGTGAGACTAACATCATCATCTTTGCAGGTTTAGTTATATTTGTTCAACAAGTTTGAATAGTTTTGACTCCAGCAGATCAGATATGAAAATGCCTTTAAAGATCTAGATCCTCTTGGAAATAAAGGAGAGATTGATTTATCTTCATGGTTGGTTGAAGAAGTAAGGCATTTTATTTTTTCTTCTTTACCCAATAAAGGTTGTGTTTCCTGTGACTTGCAAGGAAAACTTCTCTCTACACAAAATGCCTTTTACAGTTAATAAAAATTTGCATTTAGTATTACAGTGTTACATTGGAGGAAATATTCTAAGAAAATCATTATTGTTTTCAATGTATAGCTTGGTAAAGTTAAACTAAATGCCCTAACAATATCAAAGTAATTATGTTTCCATCTACAGACTTAATTCTTCCAGTTGCTGTGCATAAAAATAGAAGTCCTATTATTTGGAAAGCAAAAGCTCTTTCCTGGATTAATCAAGGTCAAGAAAAATTATTTTTTGCTTGTGCTTCAATAAATATTGTTATGTATATATAACCCTCACCTATTTTCTGTTTACCGTGTCTGTCTTGTTTGAAATCATGGAAAACTGGAATACCACTTCAGATTTCATTCTCCTAGGACTCTTTAATCACACAGGAGCCCACCAATTTCTGTTTGTGTTGGTTCTGATAACTGCCTTCATCTCTTTTGTGGGCAATGCCCTCATGTTTCTCCTGATTCTCCTGGACTCTGGGCTCCACAGGCCCATGTACTTCCTACTGAGCCAGCTCTCCCTCATGGACCTGATACTGGTTATCACCATTGTGCCTAAAATGGCTGCTGACTATTTGACCGGCAGGATGTTCATCTCCCCAGTTGGCTGTGGGTTTCAGATCTTCTTCTTCCTCACTTTGGAAGGGGGCGAGTGTTTCCTCTTAGCAGCCATGTCCTATGACCGCTATGTCGCTATTTGCCATCCACTGAGATACCCAGTCCTCATGAACTGGCAATTATGCTTAAGAATGACTTTGGGATCGTGGTTCCTTGGCGCAGCCGATGGGCTCATGCAGGCTGCTGCTACCCTGAACTTCTCATTTTGCAGGACACATGAGATCGATCACTTCTTTTGTGAGGCCCCCTCTCTAGTGCGTTTGGCTTGTGCTGACACTTCCGTCTTTGAGTATGCTATGTATGTGTGCTGCGTGTTAATGCTCCTAGTCCCCATTTCCCTCATCTTGATTTCCTATAGTCTCATCCTTGCCGCTGTTCTGCAGATGCGTTCTAATGAAGCCCGCAAGAAGGCTTTTACCACTTGCTCCTCACATATTTCCGTGGTGGGACTGTTTTTTGGAGCAGCCATTTTTACCTACATGAGACCCAAATCCTTTAGGTCAGCTAACCATGATAAGGTTGTGTCAGCATTTTATACCATCTTCACCCCTGTGCTAAACCCCCTCATCTATAGTCTGAGAAACAGTGAGGTCAAGGGAGCTCTGAGAAAGTGTATGGATCAGTGTGCTGCCTTAAGTCATAATTAAGAAAACATTGATTTCCCTCGGAGTTCACGGCTGTAAAAAGTGATTGTGTAAAATTTCTTTGAGAAAGATTATATAGCCATTATATCTTTGTGTGTTATTTCTGTTTTATTTTGGAATGTGTACAGATGTCCATATTTTGGTATCATTTATTAGCCTGTCATCAACAAATCAGACTGAGGATTGTTAAAATTCTGCTAATCAAAAATTCTTATGAAATGTTTCCACACCATATTTCATGATAAATGCTTTTTCAAACAAAGAACAAAGTAGTCAAACACTATTGAAGTTTGTTGTTTTTGAATTGAGGTATAATTTATAAATGATAGAATATTCATATCTGAAGGGTGCTTTTCAATAAGTTTCAGAAGCACATGTGTGGGTAACTTATACCCAGTAGCAAGAGACAAAATTTTCACAAGATCAAAAATGCCCCTTATGCCCTTTTCCAATGAAATTCCTCAACCCAGAGACAAACACTGGTCTGCTTTGTATCTCTGTTAGTTTAACCTAATCTAGTATCCCATATGGCACCCCACTCCAGTACTCTTGCCTGGAGAATCCCATGGACGGAGGAGCCTGGTAAGCTACAGCCCATGGGGTCGCTAAGAGTCAGACACGACTGAGCGACTTCACTTTCACTTTTCACTTTCATGCATTGGAGAAGGAAATGGCAACCCACTCCAATATTCTTGCCTGGAGAATCCCAGGGACGGGAAAGCCTGGTGGGCTGCTATCTATGGGGTCGCACAGAGTCGGACATGACTGATGTGACTTAGCAGCAGCAGCAGCAGTATCCCATATAAGTGAAAACACAGTAGATGTTTTTCTTTTATCTTATATCTTTCTCTCAATATGTTTTAAAGATTTCTATGCAATTTTATATCTATCAATAGTTTTTTTTTTTCAATTGCTAGGTAGTGGTTCCTTGTATCACCATTTATTTATTCACTACTCTAATGATAGTCATCTGGGCTATTTTCACTCTGGAGTGTTATTGCTCAAGTTGCTTTTAATCTTTTTTTTTTTTGTATGTTATCATATATATATATTTATTTATTTATTTATTTTACTTTTTTGGTAGATGCATGAATTACCTTTTAGTAATCTGCTTTCAAAGTGGATGTTTGACTTTAAACTCCCACTAGCAAAGCACATGAATTCCAGTTGCTCCAAATTGGTGGCAATTGAGTGTGCTACTGTTTGTGTTTATTGTAATTAATGTTATAATTCATTTGACTTTGATTTTCATTTCCCTTATCTGAAACAATGCTGCATACTTTTATATTAGCTTATTGCCTATTTGTATCTCTTTCTTTGTGAATGATTCATTCAGATGTTGAAAGTAAAAACAAAGATAGCTGCTTCTAAAGCAAAAACAATCTAGTTGTTTACTGATAGACAACACATGATGTTCATAGGAATATTTGATTTTTTAAATAAAATTATATTGGTTTACTTATTAAAAGTTTTCTCATATCTGTTCTGTGTTTCTTTTCAATTTTTGAAGATTAACTATTTTCATTGGACTGGGTATGTATATCTGGTATGCTGAATATCTTCCAGCTTCTCCATGGAACTGAGACTCTAGGCTTCTTTATTTTAATTATGTACTGTAACAAAATATTTCAATTACTTTGGTGGAATTATATTATTGGAAATACAAATTTTTGCTTGTATATAGTACTTTTTAACCAAAGAAGGAATATAAAAAAATAGATTATTATATTTATGTTTTGCTGTTCAAGGTATTGTGTACAAAAATAATAATCATTAGTTAATCTATGAAAGAAAGGAAAATTTTTATTTTAGTCAATCTAAGGACTGCAAGGAGATCCAACCAGTCCATTCTAAAGGAGATCAGCTCTGGGATTCTTTGGAAGGAATGATGCTAAAGCTGAAACTCCAGTACTTTGGCCACCTCATGCGAAGAGTTGACTCATTGGAAAGGACTCTCATGCTGGGAGGGATTGGGGATGGGAGGAGAAGGGGACGACAGAGGATGAGATTGGTGAATGGCATCACTGACTCGATGGATGTGGGTTTGAGTGAACTCTGGGAGATGGTGATGGACAGAGAGGCCTGGCATGCTGCGATTCATGGAGTCCCAAAGAGTCGGACACGACTGAGCGACTGAACTGAACAGTTTTCCCAGAGCACAAAGTCCCACATCCTGATCTTCACCCTGAACAGAGGCCAGGTTGTATTGTAGGTCAGCAACCTCAGTGGTTAATGACTTGATTCTCATAAAACTGAATGATGAGACAGTCTCTTTTTTATAATCGTTTTCCTCTCAGTATTCATCTGACAAAATATGGCAAGGCATTTTGTAACCAATTTGTCTCATATTGCTAGGAATGCTCATTCTTATGTTAGTCAAGATTTTGTTGCTTGGCCACTCAATGTGCTATTATTGCATTAGACCTTTTTAACAGTAGGCAAAGTCTTCTGGACTGTTTATCTTCCTCTTGTGTTATTATGTCCAGAAAATGGTTCACAGTGTTGTTTATTCCTATATTTAGAGTTATAAAACTACGATCATTGATTTTATACAACTATATATTTGCCCAACTGTTTCAAGTTACCTAGTCATCATTATCTTATCAGAGGCACAGTCACACATTTGGTAATGCAAGAAACAATTATTTTATAATATAGGCAGAATAGAAGTAACAGAGCTAGTAACATTTATAAGGTTATGAGAAAGTGTTCAAGCTAAGAACTTCCATTGGATGTGGTCTTATATTTCCCCAGTCATATGTTCTACTCTTTTCTGCACCAATAACTATCTTTATGGGAAACAATATTTTGGCATTCTATACAAAGTTCATCAAAGATATATCTGCATGCACAAGATGAATGGTAGGTCATCATGACACATTACAGATTGGGAAAGAAATGTTATCATCTAAAAAGTTACATTGCTGGCATCAGAAGAAAAAAACCTGATCTTTATGTTTAAGCAGGTATTTCTGCCTTTGAGGAGGTTTGATTAATACATGATGCTGGAGGGTTGGGAGGAGATCCAAACGGGCACAGATAAACTTTATGTACAATTTTTTTTTGGTCTTGCCTTAAAATAGGAATCTTATTTTGTTACTTTATTCCTTTTTTGTTTCCTGCTAAGTGAATACATACCTATAATAATTTTCAGTCAAGAAATTTGACAAATGTAAAGAAGCCTTTGATTTTACAAAGAAAATAGTTACAGGTATCAATATACATTTGTTAATACATCTACATATTTGCAAATAGGTAAGCAGTCACTTTCCAAAAATAAAACAATTAAATATAAAGATAGCTGTAATACAATAATTTGAAATAACTTCTTTAGAAATTCTTTTTTATTTTTTTAAAGGTTCCATTTTTGTTGAACCTGAATCCCAACTTTTACAACTTTTTCTTTTTTTGAATAACACTTTTGTACAAATTGTTTACTCTATCTCACATGAATTAAAAGGAAGTATGGTCTAAAGATGACAATATCAAGGAGAACGCACAAAGCCCATTCTGCAGGCCCCTGGGGTCTTCAGGAAGTGGCACCCAGAGATTTAGAAGAAAGGCTAGTTGCTGAATTTAACTTAAATATGAATACTATGTTTAAGAAATGAAATTTAGCCCTTTTATTGTATTTAAACCTTGCTTGTTTTGCTAAACACAGCCAAACTTTGATCAGAAGATAATTCCCTTTAAGGTATAACCTCATGAAATAACTATAATCACAACAATAAAATTAAACATAAACTACCTTTTTATTCATGGATTACTTTGTGACTGCATTTTGCTTAACATTCTGCCTTCATTTTCTTATTTTAATTATTTTCATAACCTTATGAAGAAGTTTCAGTGTTAGCTTTCATGTTTGAAAAATAGAGAGGTTTATTGGGGGAAAAATTCATGGTCTGCTTTTACACAGATCTGAACTTGTTTGTCTGATTTTATAAAGTTTATATACTCAAGGAAGTATCAGTTTTAGAAGTAGGACTGTAGACACACCTACTGGTCCACAATACAGACACTTATGTGAAATAGCCATCCTTTGTCTTTCATAAAAAAGCAAGATATTGCTGAGTGAAGTCTTTATTTGGTAAAATAGTTGAAGCTTGTGAGGAAACACTACTGTAGGTGATGAGTTCTGGGACAAGAACTTCAGGACTTGAAAGTCTGGATAATCTGTAAAAATGTTGAACTGCTGCTTAATTTACGTGCACCCCATGAAGTACTTTGTTGATTAAATAATAATTGTGACACGTTAATAAATAAAAGATGCTTAAATTTTCTCTGACATCTAAAGATGCTCAACAATGTTTGGTTGCCAAAATAATAATGTGTCATACAGGCACATTAGCTGAAAGTTTTTTTTATATACTTGCATACATATTCCAGTTTATTTCATGATCATTTAATTAAATCATGAATCTATCAAAAACTAAAATAGGTAGAATCACTTAGGTGAAGTGAATCCATCTTTTTAACCTGTCTCTCTGTAACAGACCATCTGTGGAATAATCAGTTTCATCTGTTGATGCACAAACTCACAGGAGACTTTCAGTGCAGTAGGAAGTGAGGCCTAGCAAGTAGCCTGTCCTGGAGCTTCTGCCTATGTAAGCGACAGACTATACACAGAAACCTTAACAGTGTCTTCTTCAGACATTAAGAGTAGAAATAAAATGTGCTAAAAAAAATGAATAATAGGAAAGATGTCAGAGAAGGCATTCCCTCCCCTCTTTGTTAAATGTTTAATCTCACTTTATACAAGCAATGCTGATATAGACTAACCCTTCATCCCTATGACACAAGGGGTCTTCTGCTGTACCTGGAGGAAAACCTGGTCTGTCTCAGTGCCCCTACTTTCTTCCTCAGAAATTATTTAATCATGCTACCTTTAATTCCTTTTCTGGCTGTCCCATGGGAACAGAGTCTTCTGTGTTGCCTTAGCAAAAGGTGGTTGCTTTCTATTCCAGAAGCCACAATAAGCAATGCTATGAGTTAGATGTCATCTCAACTTCTCCTTGTTTCTCTCAAACCATTTGTACCCCATGTCTCTGCAGACCCTTGGCTACACTGAAGCAAATGCTTGGAATGAGGCATCACCCCTTGTCTCTCATTCACTCTGGAAGAAGTGATGTTGAAGCACATACTTAAATAAGGTAAGAAAAGACCAGGCACCACTAAGGAGAATGTCACCTGTAGTCTATGAGGCACCAGTCAGGGTAGTGTGTTAGATGTAAAAAGACTCAGCAAGAATGTCCTATTCTAGGTAGTTCAGTTCAGTTCAGTCGCTCAGTCGTGTCCGACTCTTTGCGACCCCATGTATTGCAGCACGTCAGGCTGTGATCTAGGTAGTAGGAGCCTGGTAAAGGAATTACATGGGATGTGGATCTTGAGAAGACTTCAGGGACCAGTTTAAGAAGGAATGCATAGATCATGTTCAATGTGCAGAAAGTACAATTAAGCACAAACATTGAAAGTGTAGAGCAAACATGCTATATTGACAGACATGTCTACTTCTGAATAAGAAAGAAAAATAAGGAAGAGAGGTATGAATAGAGCAAGGTAGATTCTATGGAAGGTGAATTTAACATAAAATCTTAGAGCAAAAAACCTCAAAGCCCTTAGAAATAGTGAGGGAGAATGTTTATGTGGAAGAAAGTATATGGTGTGGGCAAAGACACATGAAACATATATATATATGTATCAGTTTCTTCACTGGATACAGGAACTAAAGATGCAATGATTTTATTATATCTTTATTTATTTATTTATTTATTTAATAGAATGTTCATGAGATGCAAGACAGTGGAATATTTGAATTCTTGAAACTGTTCTAGGAAGAATAACTTAAACCAGGCCAAAAATGCATTTATGTGCATATATTTATGTGTCTGTAGTTTGTTTGCTTGTTTAGTTGCAAAGTCATTTTCAACTCTTTTGCAACCTCATTGATTGTAACCTGCCAGGCTTCTCTGTCCATGGATATATACATACCAGCTCAGTTCAGTCACTCAGTCATGTCTGACTATTTGTGAGCCCATGAACTGCAGCACACCAGGCTTCCCTATCCATTACCATTTCCTGGAGCTTGCTCAAACTCATATCCATTGTGTTGGTGAGGCCATTCAACCATCTCATCCTCTGTTGTCCCCTTCTCCTCCTGCATTCAATCTTTCCCAACATCAGGATCTTTTCCAGTGAGTCATTTCTTTGCATCAAGTGGAAAAAGTGTTGGAACTTCAGCTTCAGCATCAATCCGTCCAATGAATATTCAGGACTAATTTCCCTTATGATGGACTGGTTGGATCTCCTTGCAGTCCAAGGGACTCTCAAGAGTCTTCTCCAATACCACAGTTCAAAAGCATCAATTCTTTGGTGCTAAGCTTTCTTTATATTCCAACTCTTACATCCATACATGACTGCTGGAAAAACCATAGCTTTGACTAGACAGACTTTGTTGGAAGAGTAATGTCTCTGCTTTTTAATATGCTGTCTAAGTTGGTCATAGCATTTCTTCTAAAGAGAAAGCATCTTTTAATTTCATGGCTGCAGTCACCATCTGCAGTGATTTAGAGTCCAAGAAAATAAACTTTGTCACTGTTTCTTTTGTTTCCCCATCTATTTGCCATGAATTCATGGGACCAGACACAATGATCTTAGTTTTCTGAATGTTGAGCTTTGAGACAGCATTTTCACTCTCCTCTTTTACTTTCATCAAGAGGCTCTTTAGTTCTTCACTTTCTGCCATAAGGGTGGTGTCATCATCATATTTGAGGTTATTGATATTTCTCCCAGCAATCTTGATTCCAGCTTGTGCTTCATCCAGCCTGGCATCTTGTATGATGTACTCTGTACATAAGTTAAGTAAGCAGGGTGACAACATACAACCTTGACATACTCTTTTCCCAATTTGGAACCACCTCTTGTTCCATGTCCAGTTCAAACTGTTGCTTCTTGGCCTGCATACAGATTTCTCAGGAAGCAGGTAAAGTGATCTGTATTTCCATCTCTTGTAGAATTTCCCACAGTCTGTTGTGATTCACACAGTCAAAGACTTTGGAATAGTCAATACAGCAGAATTAGGTATTTTTCTGGAACTCTCTTATTTTTTCAATGCTGCAAATGAATGTTGGAAATTTGATCTCTGGTTCCTCTGCCTTTTCTTAACTCAACTTGAACTTCTGGCAGTTCACATTTCAGGTACTGTTGAAGACTGGCTTGGAGAATTTTGAGCATTACTTTGCTAGTGTGTCAGATGAGTGCAACTGTGACATAGTTTGAACATTCTTTGACATTGCCTTTCTTTGGGAATGGAATGAAAACTGATCTTTTCCAGTCTTGTGGCCACTGATGAGTTTTCCAAATTTGCTGCCATATTGAGTGCAGCACTTTAACATCATCTTTTAGGATTTGAAATAGCCCAACTGGAATTCCATCACCTCTGCTAGCTTTGTTTGTAGCAATGCTTCCTAAGGCCCACTTGACTTCACATTCCAGGATGTCTGGCTCTAGGTGAGTGATCACACCATCATGGATATCTGGGACATGAAGATATTTTTTTGTATAGTATTCTTTTTCAGATTATATCACATTATAGGTTATTGCATGGTATTGAATATCATTTTCTGTGCTATACAGGAGGTACTTGTTGGTTATCTGTGGTTATCTACTTTATATACAGTAAGTAATGAGTGTATATTAATCCCAAACTCTTGATTTCTCCTTCCCTGATTTCCCCTTTTGGCAACCATAGGTTTGTTTTCTATGAATGTGAGTCTGTTTTTATTTTGTAAGCAAGTGCACTTGTATCACCTTTTCTTTTCTTTTCTTTTCTTTTTTTTTTAGATTCTGTGTATAAATGATCTTCCCAGGTGGTGCTAATGGTAAAGAGTACACCTGCTAATGCAGGAGACATAAAAGATGTGAGTTAAATCCCAGAGTTGAGGAAGATCCCCTGTAGGAGGGCATGGCAACCTACTACAGTATTCTTGCCTGGAGAATCTCATGGACAGAGGAGCCTGGTGGGCTATGGTCCATATGGTCACAAAGAGTCAGGCACAATTAAAGCAATTTAGCATGCATGCATGTGTAAGTGATATCATATGATATTTGTCTTTCTTTGTCTGGCTTACTTCACTTACTATGATAATCTAGGTCCACCTTTGTTGCTGCAAATGTCATTATTTCATTCTTTTTTAAAGGCTGAGTAATATTCCATTATATATTTATCTACCTCTGTATCTATTTATTATCTATCTGTATATATCTGTATATATACTACAACTTCTGTATTAATTCCTCTGTTCATAAACATTTAGATTGCTTCAATGTCTTGGTTATTATAATTAGTGCTGCAATGAACATTGGTGTACATGTATCTTAAAAAAAAAAAAATTCATCTTTTCAGGATACATGGCCAGGATTGAGATTGCTGGATCATATAGGAGTTATATTTTTAGTTTTTAAGGTACCTCCTTACTATTCTTCATAGTGATTGCTCCAATTTACATTCTCACCAATAGTGCAGAAGGACTCCCTTTTCTCCCTACCTTCTCCAGCATTTATTACTTATACACTTTTTGATAATGGCCATTCTGACCAGTGTAAGGTGATCTCTCATTGTAGTTTTGATTTGCATTTCTCTAATAATTACCTACGATGAGCATCTCTTTATGTACCCATCAGCCATATGCATGTCTTCTTTGAAGAAATGTCTATTCAAGTCTTCTGTTCACTGTTTTTGTTTGTTTGTTTTAGATACTGAGCTGTATGAGCTATTTGTATATTTTGGAACTAAATCCTTGCTGATCATATCATTTATAAATATTTTCTCCCATTCAGTAGGTTGCTTTGTTGCCTTGTTTTTTATTTATTGCATAAAATCTTTTAAGTTTAATTAGGTCCCACTTGTTTATTTTGGCTTTTGTTTCCATTACTGTAGGAGACAAAATTAAAAAAAATATGTATATTACTTTGATTTATGTCAAAGAGTGTTCTGTCTATGGCTTCCCCTGCAGGGGCATGGGTTCCATACCTGGTAGGGGAACTAACTTCTTGCAAGACACATGGTGCAGTTATAAATAAATAAAATTTAACAAAAGAGCAAACAAAACTTAAAGTCAGCAGAAGGAAGGGGGCAATGATCAAAGAGATAATAAATAAAATAGAAATTAAAAAGCAATAGAAAAATAAAACCAAGAACTTCCTTTTTTTTTTTTTTGAAAGGATGAAGAAAATCAAAAAACTCTGGCCAGGCTCACCAAGGGAAAAAAAAGAGAGAGAGAGAGAAAGAATGCAAATAAAAAAAATAAGAACTGAAAGAGGAAAAATAGAAAACAATATCAGAGAAATTAAAAAAAATCATAAGAAAATATTATAGAAAACTACAGGCCAACACGGAGAAGGCAATGGCACCCCACTCCAGTACTCTTGCCTGGAAACTCCTATGGATGGAGGGGCCTGGCAGGCTGCAGTCCATGGGGTCGCTAAGAGTCAGACACGACTGACCGACTTCACTTTCACTTTCATGCATTGGAGAAGGAAATGGCAATCCACTCCAGCGTTCTTGCCTGGAGAATCCCAGGGACGGAGGAGCCTGGTGGGCTGCCGTCTATGGGGTCACACAGAGTTGGACACGACTGAAGCGACTTAGCAGCAGCAGCATAGGCCAACAAATTTGACAGCCTAGAAGAAATGAGCAAGTTTCTAGAAATATACAGCCCACCAAAACTGAATCAAGATACAATAGATAACCTGAACAGACTGATCACTAGAGGTGAAATAGAATTTGTCCTTAATAAAAGAATTCTTAAAAACAAAAGTCTAGGACTGAATGGATTCACAAGGGAGTTATACACACATATAAAGTTTGCTGTTCTTTATATTCTGCAATACATTTATAATTTTTGTTCTTTGACCATTCTAACTATGGTCCTACTTTAAGACATTCACAAAGTTCATTCCTTGTGGACACTCTACTACCAGAAATTTAAATAATTATTTCCCCCAGTTTTTTCAAAGTCTCTGGTGAAAAATGTCTCTTTAATAAATAATTCATCATATTCCTCCAACATAAACTAGTCACTGTCTCATCCTGACCCTCTACATTTCCCTTTACCTTTTCTTCACATATAGTGGCACCATTTGTTTATCCTCACATAAAATGGTGCACATCTTTGGGTGTGTTTCTGTCTCTTTATTCTTGAATACACATAATTTGAAAACCTACTTTTATATATGAAAAAGACAGTGTTTATATATTTGTTGAATAAATGAATAGAAGTTATATAGATTAGCTTACTAGTCAGCAAATATCACACCTGTCTGACACATACAGTTATGATGTGTGCATATAAGGTGTGTGTTTTCTGGATCCCTTGACACTCGCCTTGACCAAGTGACTTGACTAATAGAATATGGATGAATTTGGGGGTATGATAGCCAAAGCTTTTTTTTTTTTTTTTACTTTATTTTGCTTTACAATAGTGTATTGGTTTTGCCATACATTGACATGAATCAGCCACGGGTGTATATGAGTTCCCAATCCTGAAGCCCCCTCCCACCTCCCACCCTATATCATCTCTCTGGATCATCCCCGTGCACCAACCCCAAGCATCCTGTATCCTGTATCAAACATAGACTGGTGATTCATTTCTTACATGATAGTATACATGTTTCAATGCCATTCTCCCAAATCATCTCACCCTCTCCCTCTCCCACAGAGTCCAAAAGTCCGTTCTATACATCTGTGTCTCTTTTGCTGTCTTGCATACAGGATTATCATTACCATCTTTCTAAATTCCATATATATGTGTTAGTATACTGTATTGGTGTTTTTCTTTCTGGCTTACTTCACTCTGTATAATTGGCTCCAGTTTCATCCACCTCATTAGAGCTGATTCAAATGTATTCTTTTTAACGGTTGAGTAATACTCCATTGTGTATATGTACTATGGCCTTCTTATCCATTCATCTGCTGATGGACATCTAGGTTGCTTCCATGTCCTGGCTATTATAAACAGTGCTATGATGAACATTGGGGTACACGTGTCTCTTTCATTCTGGTTTCCTCAGTGTGTATGCCCAGCAGTGGGATTGCTGGGTCATAAGGCAGTTCTATTTGCAATTTTTTAAGGAATCTCCACACTGTTCCCCATAGTGGCTGTACTAGTTTGCATTCCCACCAACAGTGTAAGAGGGTTCCCTTTTCTCCACACCCTCTCCAGCATTTATTGCTTGTAGACTTTTGGATTATTGCCATCTGACTGGTGTGAAATGGTACCTCATTGTGGTCTTGATTTTCATTTCTCTGATAATGAGTGATGTTGAGCATCTTTTCATGTGTTTGTTAGACATCCGTATGTCTTCTTTGGAGAAATGTCTATTTAGTTCTTTGGCCCATTTTTTGATTGGGTCATTTATTTTTCTGGAATTGAGCTGCATGAGTTGCTTGTATATTTTTGAGATTAGTTGTTTGTCAGTTGCTTCATTTGCTATTATTTTCTCCCATTCAGAAGGCTGTCTTTTCACCTTGCTTATAGTTTCCTTTGTTGTGCAGAAGCTTTTAATTTTAATTAGGTCCCATTTGTTTATTTTTGCTTTTATTTTCAGTATTCTGGGGGGGGTGGGGGGTGGGGTGGATCATAGAGGATCCTGCTGTGATTTATGTTGGAGAGTGTTTTGCCTATGTTGTCCTCTAGGAGGTTTATAGTTTCTGGTCTTACATTTAGATCTTTAATCCATTTTGAGTTTATTTTTGTGAATGGTGTTAGCAAGTGATCTAGTTTCATTCTTTTACAAGTGGTTGACCAGTTTTCCCAGCACCACTTGTTAAAGAGATTGTCTTTAATCCATTGTATATTCTTGCCTCCTTTGTCAAAGATAAGGTGTCCATAGATGTGTGGATTTATCTCTGGGCTTTCTATTTGTTCCATTGATCTATATTTCTGTCTTTGTGCCAGTACCATACTGTCTTGATGACTATGGCTTTGTAGTAGAGCCTGAAGTCAGGCAGGTTGATTCCTCTAGTTCCATTCTTCTTTCTCAAGATTGCTTTTGCTATTCGAGGTTTCTTGTATTTCCATACAAATTGTGAAATTATTTGTTATAGCTCTGTGAAAAATACAGCTGGTAGCTTGATAGGGATTGTATTGAATCTGTAGGTTGCTTTGGGTAGTATACTCATTTTCACTATATTGATTCTTCTGATCCATGAACATGGTATATTTCTCCATCTATTAGTGTCCTCTTTGATTTTTCTGACCATAATGCATTAAGATTAGATCTCAATTACAGGAGAAAAACTATTAAAAATTCTAACATTTGGAGGCTGAACAACACGCTTCTGAATAACCAACAAATCACAGAAGAAATCAAAAAAGGAATCAAAATATGCATAGAAACGAATGAAAATGAAAACACAACAACACAAAACCTGTGGGACACTATAAAAGCAGTGCTAAGAGGAAAGTTCATAGCAGTACAGGCATACCTCAAGAAACAAGAAAAAAGTCAAATAAATAACCTAACTCTACACCTAAAGCAACTAGAAAAGGAAGAAATGGAGAACCCCAGAGTTAGTAGAAGGAAAGAAATCTTAAAAATTAGGACAGAAATAAATGCAAAAGAAACAAAAGAGACCATAGCAAAAATCAACAAAACCAAAAGCTGGTTCTTTGAAAGGATAAATATAATTGACAAACCATTAGCCAGACTCATCAAGAAACAAAGGGAGAGAAATCAATTCAATAAAATTAGAAATGAAAATGGAGAGATCACAACAGACAACACAGAAATACAAAGGATCATAAGAGACTACTATCAGCAATTATATGCCAATAAAATGGACAATGTGGAAGAAATGGACAAATTCTTAGAAAAGTACAACTTTCCAAAACTGAACCAGGAAGAAATAGAAAATCCTAACAGACCCATCACAAGCACAGAAATTGAAACTGTAGTCAGAAATATTCCAGCAAACAAAAGCCCAGGTCCAGACGGCTTCACAGCTGAATTCTATCAAAAATATCAATGTATAGCTTTATTCTATCCATTATCCTAAATAAACACACATTCTGTTTATTTATGTGTGTATGTGTCCCACACACATACATAGCTGGGGAATATAATCCCTTTTTTGTGAATGAGTAAAGCCATAAGGCTCCAGGCATAATTTTGCCCCAAATCATCAGCCCATAAATGGCAGTGTGAAACTATAAATGCAAATTTGTCTAATCAAAAATCCAGTGGTCTGTCACTATTTTTTCTTTATATTTACAGTGGCTAACGTTTTATACTTCTAATGCAAATATTTCTGAAGAGTACAGAATATGAACACTACTTCTACATTTTCTAAAGGCCATATAAAGAAGATGCTGAATGTGATGTGAAGCTAAAAATATTGTCAAGCTCTACAAAGACTACGTTCATTGGAGTAAATTATATGAAATGTGCAGACTTTTGTTCCCTAAAAATATAATGTATTAGAAAAGAAAAATAATTTAATTATATTAGTCAGCTAATAATTTGCCAAGGATATTTGCCTACACTTGGCCGCATCATAATAGCTGAGGAAGAAGTTTAACTATAGCATTCACAAAATGGGGGAAAGCTTAAAGGCCCAGTTAATTTCAAAGTAATTTAATTTACCCAGTTAGATATGGCACTGATCTATTTGACAGACTTGTAACAATAAAAATTTAAATATTTTAACATAGTTTGATTAATTTGTATTTAATAACTTTGAAAAAGCATATATTACTCTAATTATTTTCATGAGTGAAAAATATGAGATAGATAAATTACAAATTCATTTTTGCAAATGATAAAACTGAAGCTTAGTGTGAGTTATTTCATCACAGGATATTCAGCTAATAAATGCTGGAAATAAAACCTAGGAACTAAATCTTGACTACAAATCCCCTTCTATTTGCACAGAAATGCAATTACCAATATGTTTAATCGTGTATGCTTTCTGTGAGTAAATAAATTGTAATATTGTAAAAAACTTGTAAAAATTTAGTAGTAGTTATAGAAACAGATCACCATATAATAAAAATAAATAGCAATTAAGTACAGCATTCACAGAAATAAAATGTAATAAAGTAGTAAACATTTTAAGAGCTAAAGAAATGATAACCCACTCCGGTATTCTTGCCTGGAGAGTCCATGGACAGAGGAGCCTGGTGGGCTGCATACAGTCCATGGGGTCCAAAAGAGTCGGACATGACTAAGTGAATAATAATTTCACTTTCACTTTTTAAATCATGTATGTTTTCTTGTTGTTGTTCAGTTGCTCAGTCATGTCCGATTCTTTGCAACCCCATGGACTGCAGCACATGAGGCTTCCCTGTCCTTCACCATCTCCCAGAGCTTGTTCAAACTCATGTCCATTGAGTCAGTGATGCCATACAATCATATCGTCTTCTGTTATCCCCTTCTCCTCCTTCTTCATGAGTAAATAAAGTGAAATATAGTAAAAATTTAAATGTTTTGTAGTAATTATAAAAACAGATGAACATTTAATAAACATAAATACTAATTAAGACAGTACTCATGGGAATAAAAAGTAATAAGGTAGTAAATGTTTTATGGGCCATAGTGATAATAAAGACTATATTACTATAGAATATAAAGAAGGATGGCTTTACAGGGATTGGAGTGACCAGTCTAGCATATGGTGGCAGTAGGAATAGAACTTTTGCTTACAGTTTTGTGAAAATTTTCATAGTCTTTTCAGGAGAATAACAAAGTGGAGAAAAGTCACAGTTCCATGTGGGAAAAAGTGTGAGCAAGAACATATTTATATAAAAATTTAGGCATTTATCCTACAGCATGAGACAAATTATTTGCATAAAATACTATTTGCTTCATATGAATTACTGATTAATTTGCTTCACTGATTATGCTGAAACCTTTGACTGTGTGGGTCACAACAAACTTGGAAAATTCTTCAAGAGATGGGAATATCAGACCACCTTACCTGCCTCCTGAGAAGCCTGTATGCAGGTCAAAAAGCAACAGTTAGAACTGGACATGGAACAATGAACTGGTTCAAGATTGGGAAAAGAGTAAGTACATTGTCACCTTGCTCATTTAACCTTTATACAGAATACATAAGGTGAAATGTCAGGCTGAATAAAGCCCAAGCTGGAATCAAGATTGTCAGGAGAAACGTCAATAACCCCAGGTACACAGGCAACACTATCTTAATGGCAGAAATCAAAGAAAAACTAAACAGCCTCTTGATGAAGGGAAGTCTCTTGGTAACCCATTTTAAATACAGCAGTGTGTACATGAATGAAGGAAGTCAGATAGAGAAGGAGAAATATTTTATGCCATCCTTTATACATGAAATCTAAAAAAAGAGTGATAAATGTGAACTTATTTACAAAAGAGAAACAGACTCTCAGAACTTAGAGAATGAATTTATGGTTGCAGGGGTGGGGGAAGGATGGGAGGAATGGATAGTTAGGAAATTTGGGATTGACATGTACACACATAAAGCCATTGTATAATATGAAATTATAGTATACATATAGATTAAATTATGATTACTGCATTAAACCATCAAATAATAAAATTTATCTGAAGAGATAATAATTTGGCTAATCTAACTCAATGGTGACTTTCCCTAATAATAAAGATGTTTAATGCTCTTAAAAGGTTTTTATTTTTCCTATACTTTTCCAGAGAAGGATTAGGACCATTACTTGTAGGGATGCTCTTGCATTTAAATAATTTAGAACTTAGTAGAAGGTGAGGAGCAGTTGTATATTTGTACAAAGTTTTCCTGTGATGAGATGAAGATGTACATTGGTATACTGCCTGAGACTATATCAGGCAGAGAATTCCAAAAGTGAACATTTACCACTGGGATCCAATGCATAATCTCTTCATTACTAGGATTATATAAACAATGAATATTCTTCATATTCTGATTTGTTCTTGAAAGTTATGTAAATTGTCCAAAGACTGAATATTATTTGTGGAAAAACTATATATGAAATGCTCATTATATATAGAAAATCTTATATATATTTATAAAATGAGAAAAAGTATCTAAAAAATACCAAATCACTTTAGAAGGACTAGATTCTATTAACCAACACAAAACTCAAATTCCTTTATGTTTATAGTGTTTGATGTCATCATGCACAGTGCTTATTATTTTCAACAGATTTGTTTACAGAACTTTGATTTGTTCTAAGAATCAGTTCTGTAGAAGTAGAACAAAGGTAATCAATCTCATTACTTGTAATCCACTGGAGATTCATCAAAATGTTGGTAAACCACTAATAAAACAATCTTTTATTCAATCTCTTTGGACTCAAAGAGTCTATATCCAAAGTATATTACAGGAGAAAAATAGCTACCTATTTAACTTCATGTATCACTAAATCAAGCAGACAAATATCTTTTGACTAACTTAGATCTACTGGATTCATCATTTTTTCCCCCCTGAATTCTTTAGGTAAGATGAAAAATGAATTTTTGATGGGCTAACTTCTACCTAGTCCATTTTTAACTGAGAAATAACTTCTCTATTATGTCCTTTTCCCTTTAGCATTATGAAGATTCCAAGGATGACACGGAAAACCACACAATCAATGAATTCATTCTTCTGGGTTTGCTGCAATACACCCCAACTCACTTGTGTCTCTTTGCACTTGTAACAATTATATTCCTTTTTATGCTAACTGGAAATGGTCTCTTAAATGTGATCCTGGTACACACCTGTCTTCACACTCCTGTGGATTTTTTCCTTTGGAGTTGTCTCTCATTGATGTCTTCTTTTCTCTTGCCATTGTACCCAAGGTGATGATGGACTACCTTGTTCATCAAAGGGTCAGCTCTGCTCCTGGTTGTGGCACTCAGATCTTCCTGTGGCTGACTCTGGGAGGAGCTGAGTATATCCTCTTGGGTTTCATGTCCTATGATTGATATGTTGCTATCTGCAAGCCTCTATTCTAGTCACTTCTCATGAACTGGTCCCTCTGTTGGAAAATGGCATTTTGTTCATGGACCAGTGGTGCTTTCAATTCCTTGATCCATACTATCTACACCATGAGGTTCCCCTTTAGTGGATCCAGAGAAATCCACCATTTCTAGTGTGAACTTCCTAGAGTCTCACATCTCTCCTGTGGGGACACCTTGACCTATGAGATGGGGTTTTCATTAGCACCACCATTTTGATTCTTATTCCATTTTTAGTCATCCTTTCATCCTACACAGTCATTCTAGTTACTATCATCCAAATGCCTTCCACTGAGAGCCTAAAGAAAACATTCTCTATCTGCACATCTCACCTTACAATGGTCAGTTCACACTATAGTGCCATCATTTTCATGTACATGAGATCAAGCTCTTCTCATACTTTCAGTCAAGATAAAGTAGTATCTGTCTTTTACACCATTCTAATACCCATGTTCAACCCTGTGATTTATAGTCTTAGAAATAAAAATGTGATTGGAGGCCTGGGAAAAAATCCTATGGCACTGTGCGTTGTATCCTAAAACATGAATATACAGGCTCAGTAGATATTGTGTGTTATACATCTTAAGGTAACAGGATTAGTCAGAAGGTTTTTGCTAAGAAGGAAAAAAATGTCCTCAGGCAAGATGCATTTTGTTATATAATCATAAATACAGAGCTCCCCAACCTGGGGAACTATCAAAGGGTATGAGGGAATTGGACTTTGGAGGCCAGTGGGATTTGATTACAGAACTTTCACAGGACTAGGGAAACAGACTCTTGGAGGGCACAAACAAAACCTTGTGCACACTGGGATCCAGGAGAAAGGAACAGCTTTCCCACAAGAGACTGAGTCAGCCTTGCCTGTGAGTTTCCAGGAGTCTCTGGTGGAAGCATGGGTGGACGGTTTGGCCTCAGGCAACAAATAGGGAGGGAACACAGCCACACTCATCAACAGAAAATTGGATTAAAGATTTACTGAGCATGGCCCCACCCATCAAAAAAAGACCCAGTCTCACCCACAGTCAGTCTCTCCCATCAGGAAGCTTCCATAAGCCTCTTATCCTTATTGATCAGAGGGCAAACAGAATGAAAACCACAATCACAGGAAATTAATCAAACTGATCCCATGAGCCACAGCCTTGTCTAACTCAATGAACAATGGGCCATGCTGTGTAGGGCAACCTAAGAAGGAAGGGTCATGGTGGAGAGTTCTGACAAAATGTGGTTCACTAGAAAAAGGAATGGCAAACCACTTCAGTACTCTTGCCTCATGAACCCCATGATCACTATGAAAATGCAAAAAGGTATGACAATGGAAGATGAATTCCCCAGGTCGCCAGGTGCCCAATATACTACTGGAGAAGAGTGGAGAAATAACATCAGAAAGAACAAAGAGATGGAGCCAAAGCAAAAACAACACCCAGTTATGGATGTGACTGGTGATGGAAGTAAAGTCTGACACTGTAAATAGCAATATATCATAGGAATCTGCAATGTCATGTCCATGAATCAAGGTAAATTGGAGGTGTTCAAACAGGAGATGGCAAGAGTGAACATTGACATTTTAGGAATCAGTGAACTAAAACGAAATGGAATGGGCACATTTAATTCAGATGACCATTATATCTACTATTGTGGGCAAGAGTCCCTTAGAAGAAATGGAGTTAGCCCTCAAAGTCAACAAAAAAGTCCAAAATTCAGTACTTGGGTATAATCTCAAAAAAGAATGATCTCTGTTTTCAAGGCAAAACATTCAATATCATAATAATCCAAGTTTATGCCACAAGTACTAATGCCAAAGAAGCTGAAGTCGAATGGTTCTATGATGACCTATAAGACGTTCTAGAACTAACACCCCCCCAAAAAAATATATATATATATCCTTTTCATCATAGGGGACTGGAATGCAAAAGTAGGAAGTCAAGAAACACCTGGAGTAACAGGCAAATTAGACCTTGGAGTACAAAATGAAGCAGGGCAAAGGCTAACATAGATTTGCCAACAGAATGCACTGGTCATAACAAACACCTTCCAACAACACAAGAGAAGACTCTACACATGGATATCACCAGATGGTCAATACTGAAATCAGACTGATTATGTTCTTTGCAGCCCAAGATGGAGAAGCTCTATACAATCTGCAAAAGCAAGATTGGGAGTTGACTATGGCTCAGATCATGAACTCCTTATTTCCAAATTCAGACTTAAATTGAAGAAAGTAGAGAAAACCATGTGACCATTCAGGTATGACCTAAATCAAATCCCTTATGTATATACAGTAGAAGTGACAAATAGATTCAAGGGATTTGATTTGATAGACAGAGTGCCTGACGAACTGTGGACAAAGGTTCATGACATTGTACAGGAGGCAGTGATCAAGACCATGCCTGAGAAAAAGAAATGCAAAAAGGCAAAATGGTTGTGTGACGAGGCTTTACAAGTACCTGAGTAAAGAGAAGCTAAAAGCAAAGGAGAAAAGGAAAGATATACCCACCTGAATGCAGAGTTCCAAAGAATATCAAGGAGAGATAAGAAAGCCTTCCTCTGTGATTAGTGCAAAGAAATAGAAGAAAACAGTAGAATGGGAAAGACTAGAGATCTCATCAAGAAAATTAAAGATACCTAGGGAACATTTCATGCAAAGATGGGCTCAATAAAAGAAGAAATGGTATGGACCTAACAGAAGAAGAAGATATTAAGAAGAGGTGGTAAGATTGTGCAGAAGAGTTATACAAAAAAGATTTTAATGACCCAGATAGCCACGATGGTGTGACCACTCACCTAGAGTTGGATATCCTGGAATCAAAGTAAGGTGGGCCTTAGGAAGCATCATTATGAACAAAGCTACTGGAGGTGATGGAATTCCAGTTGAGTGATTTCAAATCCTAAAAGATGATGCTGTGAAAGTGCTGCATTCAATATGCCAGCACATTTGGAAAACTCAGCAGTGGCCACAGACTGGAAAAGGTTGTTTTCATTCCAATCCCAAAGAGAGGCAAAGAATGTTCAAAGTACCACACAACTGCACTCATCTCACATGCTAGCAAAGTAAAGTGAAGTGAAATGAAGTCACTCAGTCATGTCTGACTCTTCACGACCCCATGGACTATAGTTTACCAGGCTCCTCTGGCCATGGAATTTTCCAGGCAAGAATACTGGAGTGGGCTGCCATTTCCTTCTCCATGCTACCAAAGTAATACTCAAAATTTTCCAAGCCAGGCTTCACCAGTAGGTGAAGCAAGAATCTTCAGATGTTCAAGATAGTTTTAGAAAAGGCAGAGGAACCAGAGATCAAATTGCCAACATCCTCTGGATCATTGAAAAATCAAGTGAATTTCAGAGAAACATCTACTCTGCTTTATTGATTACACCAAAGACTTTGACTTTTTATTACAACAAACTGTGGAAAATTCTTCAAGAGATGGGAATACCAGACCACCTTACCAGCCTCTTGAGGAATCTGTATGCAAGTGAAGAAAAACAGTTAGAACAGGACATGGAACAATGGACTAGTTCCAAATTAGGAAAAAAGTACATTAAGGCTGTATATTGTTGCTGAGGTCCAGCCCCGGTGGATCTAGGGTGATTCTAAGGTGAGGATGGCATCGGCGTCCTTAGAAAAATACATATTTAATTACAGATATATATAGAGATTAGAAACGGATAGTGTAGTAGGAAAATTAGTGGAGAAAAAGAGGCTGAATAACTTGGTTTACGTGGAATAGAATCCATGCTCCAGATGGGAATTCAGCCAGAAAAACGGGGAGCAAGAAAGAAGCAACATGGGGGAATCAGTCTTTCTGGAAACTGATCCGATTTCTTTATTTTGGGGTTTGCTTATATACCTTTTGTTACACATAGGGATGAATACAGAGTCACATGGGGGTCAGCAGTCCTGACCTTTATCAAAATCAGGTGCTTCACATGAAAAGGTCTTAGGGATTTTACATCATCTTCTGGCCATGAGTGAGACCTGCTGACATTTTACAATCCTTTCTTTCTGATAACCAAAAACCTTATTTCTTCCAAGCATGTTTTTTCTTAAACCAGGCACCACCCTCCAAATAAAGTTACATTCCTATAGGGTGAGGGTGTAGTGAGTTGCAATCAAGAAAGGAATTTATTTAACCCAAGGTTAACAGGATTAATCTTAAAGGTTAATACTTATTTCTCCTGTATGCTTAAAGGTTAATACTTATTTATCCTATATGCTAGTTATATTCATTATAAGGGCAGGGAACATAGAGATTTAGCAGCAAACATCAGCCCAACAAATGAAAATCCTTTCACCAATGTTCCCCTTAAGATCTATTTAGTCTTAAGACAGTAATAAAGTTACATTTTTACATAGCAAGGACACAGTGATTTATAACAAAGTACAGTGATCTATTACAAAAGAGAAAATTCATTAACTCGAAAAGTCTAGTATTGCTAACCTTAAAACTACTATATTTCCTTTTCTATATTCCAAATACATTGATTAATATATTCCCAGGTGCCTAAGGATATGGAGGCCTGGGGCAATCATTGACTCAACAATGAGAAAAGCCCTATGCTAATTAAGACTCCCAAAATACTCCAAAACTCTCTGTGCTGTTTATGGTTGAGAGGTAGTAAACAATCATGTGCATAGTGGCAGGAGCATGGATAATCCTGTCACACAAACTAGTTTGCCAGCAGAGAGGTTTGACCTGAGACACCCTTGTCCCACCCAGGGCAGGGAATTAGCAGCAATTATTGACACAACAAATGAAAAAACCCTTCACCAATATAATTCCTAACCAACCCATTATACTAATAATTTCCAACTCCCCCAAAGAATTTGCCTTTAGTAAGTCTAAAACATCTCTTGCCTCTCAGATTGGGAGGCTGTAAATAATCACATGTGGCCGGACGAACCTATACAGGTGGGCTAGATAACCTTCAGAGGAGTCCCTAAGCTGAAATATTCTTGTCACGCCCAGGAATTTTTATTGCCTTGGAGCTGCACATTTACTCCTCCGAGAGAAATGGTTATGGGGGAGAGCCCCCCGTAAAATCAGAGGTGTAGGTGAGAGCATAAAACAGACTCTGGTTTTGGGGTAGATGCTCGGGAACAGGGGGTTTCCTGAGGCTTGATCACACCTTTGCGTATGCCAAGCCTCCTTCTTCATGACATTTGCCATGGGCGGAGTTCCTCACGCTTGCCCCTGGCATATTGTCACCTTGCTTATTTAACTTATATGCAGAGTGCATGATGCAAAATGCTGGCCTGGTGAAGCACAAGCTGGAATCAAGATTGCAGGAAGAAATATCAACAACCTCAGATATGCAGATGTCACCACTCTTATGGCAGAAACCGAAGAAGAACTAAAGAGCCTCATGATGAAGGGGAAAGAGGAGAATGAAAAGGCTGGCTTAAAACTCAACATTCAAAAATCTAAGATCATGGCATCCAGTCCCATCCCTTCATGGCTAATAGATGTGGAAACAATGGAAACAGTGACAAACTTTATTTTCTTGGGCTCCAAAATCACTGTAGATGGTGACTGCAGTTATGAGATTAAAAGGCACTTGCTCCTTGGAAGAAAAGCTATGATAAACCTAGACAGCATATTAAAATGCAAAGACTTTGTGGACAAAGGTCTGAATAGACAAAGCTATGTTGTTGTTGTTTTTTTCAGCAGTCATGTATGGATGAGAGAGTTCAACCATAAAGAAGGCTGAATGCCACAGAACAGATGCTTTTTACTGTGGTGCTGAAGAACACTCTTGAGAGTCCCGTGGATAGCAAGGAGATCAAACCAGTCAATCCTAAAGGAATCAATCTTGAATATTTATTGGAAGGACTGATGCTGAAGCTGAAGCTCCAATAATTTGGCCACCTGATGCAAAGAGCTGACTCAGGAGAAACAACCTTGATGCTGGGAAAGATTGAATGCAGGAGAAGGGGATGACAGAGGATGAGCTGGTTTGATGGCATCACTGACTCAATGGACTTGAGTTTGAGCAAGCTCTGGGAGATGGTGAAGAATAGGGAAAACAGATGTGCTGCAGTCCATGGGGTTGCAAAGAGTTGGACATGACTGAGTGACTGAACAGCAACAATAAAGAGTCCTGGGATTCCATAACATTTATGAAGTCAATCAGTTTTACAGAAGAAAATGTTGGTCAATAGAAAAATGGAGTCTTGACCTAGGCTTATTTCTATGGGAATAGTGGTTCATGACACTACACAGCAGTTATTACCAAAGTTAGTGAATGTAGAATTAGAGTAGACATTATTCTCAATAAAGCTCAATTATTTAAGTGAGTATTATCATGGCAGAAGGATCAAGTGGAAACCTTCTCCTAAAATAGTATGTCAAATGTATTACTGAATCTCAGGAGAACAAAGAAACAGGAAAAATTAGTCCTTAAAAAGAGAATGATATTAAGTGATGATGATTCTGATTCCCTGCCTTACTCACTTATTTGGCTTATGCAGAAAATAGTTTAAATTTAGAGAATAAGAGTAAAATTATAATAAACTCAAATGGCTGGAGATATTCAGTTATTTTTATTCTAGTTGTTGTAGAAATGAATTCCCACAAATTGGTGGTTTTTAAAAGGATTAGAGAGGGCGAGGGTGAGATGATTTGGGAGAATGGCACTGAAACATGTATAATATCATATATGAAATGAATAGCTAGTCCAGGTTCGATGCATGATACTGGATGCTTGGGGCTGGTGCACTGAGACGACCCAGAGGGATGGTACAGGGAGGGAGGAGGGAGGGAGGTTCAGGACGGGGAACACGTGTATATCTGTGGCAGATTCATGTAGATGTATGGCAAAACCAATACAATATTGTAAAGTAATTAACCTCCAATTACAATAAATAAATTTATTTTTTAAAAAGAAGGATTTATATTTTCTCACATCTCTGAGGGCCAGAATTCCAAAATAGTACCTTTAGGCTGAAATCAAGGTGTCAGCATGTCTCATACCTCTAAAGGCCACAGAGAACAATCTGTTCCTTGCCTATTCTACTTTTGCCTGGCTGCCAACATTTCTTGTCTTGTGAGTCCATCACTTCAATCTCTGCTTCAGAGGTTACATTGCCTTCTTTTCTGTCTTCTTCTAATTTTCCTTTTTCTCCCTCTTGTAAGGATATATGTTGTGGCACTTAATGTCCCAGTCTGAAAACCAACTGTGGAAATTTTTTGAAGATATGGGGATATCAGACCACCTTACCTGCTCCTGAGAAACTTGTGTGCTGGTCAAGAAACAACAGTCAGAACCAGACACGAAACAATGGACTGGTTCAAAATTAGGAAAGGAATACAACAAGGATGTATACTATCACTCTGCTTATTTAATTTATATATGGAGTACATCATGGGAAATGCCAGAGTGGATGAATCACAAGCTGGAATCAAGATTTCCAGGAGAAATATTGATAACTTCAGATATGCAGATGGCACTATCCTAATGACAGAAAGTGAAGAGGAATTAAAGAACCTCTTGATGAAGGTGGAAGAGGAGAGTGAAAAAGCTAGCTTAAAACTCAACATTCAAAAAACTGAAATCTTGGCATCACTTCATGGCAAATAGATGGGGAAAATTGTAAACAGTGGCAGATTTTATTCTCTTGAGCTCCAAAATCACTGTAGACCATGACTGCACCAATAAAATTAAAAGACACTTGCTCCTTGGAAGAAAAACTATGACAAATATAGAAAGCATATTAAAAAGCAGAGACATCACTTGCAGACAAAGTTCTTTATAGACAAATCTATGATTTTTCCAGTAGTCAAGTACAGATGTGAAAGTTGGACCATAAAGAAAGGCGTGCACCAAAGAGTTGATGCTTGCAAACTGTGATTCTAGAGAAGACTTTTGAGAGTTCCTTGAACATCAAAGAGATCAAATTAGTCAATCCAAAAGAAAATCAACCCAAAATATTCATTGGAAGAACTGATGCTGAAGCTGAAGCTCCAATACTTTGGCCACCTGATGTGAAAAGCTGACTCATTAGAAAAGACTCTGATGTTGGAAAAGATTGAGGGCAGGATAAGAAGGGGGCAACAGAGGACAAGTTGATTGGGTGATATCATTGACTCAGAGGACATAGAAAAAGAGAAAGTGAAGTTGCTCAGTCATGTCTGACTCTTTGCAACCCCATGTACTGTAGCCTACCAGGCTCCTCCATCCATGGAATTTTCCAGGCAAGAGTACTGGAGTGGCTTGCCATTTCTTTCTCAAGGGGATCTTCCCAACCAAGGGATCGAACCCAAGTCTCCCTCATTGCAGGCAGATACTTTACCATCTGAGCCACCAGGAAAACCATGAGTTTGAGGACATCAGAGGACATGAGTTTGAGCAAATTCTGGGAGATAATGAAGGACAAGGAAACCTGGCATGGGGTTGAAAACAGATATGACCAAGCAACTGATCAACAACAATCTCAGGCAATCTACCTATCTCAAAATCCTTAACATATGCAATAATTTTATAATACAAAGCAACACTCGCAATGGATTAGTATCTGTTATCTTGAAGGACCATTACTTAGCCTACTAAAATTTACCTCAGCTTCAGACAGAGCTCTCATTCATGGTTTCATTCGAATTCTCTGAATAAAAATCAGTTATTTGTAAAGTTTTGAGTCAATATTTCTTCTGATATGTTTGTAGCAATAATCTTTTCTCCTATGCATTTGAATCCAGTGACAAAAACGTTTATCAAGTTACTGACCTGGAGTCTCTTAAGACTATTTTCTCTGATTCTTCCATCTGTCATCTCCATTTTTTTCACTGAACCAACTTACAGTGAGAGTTTTATTTATTATTATTGCAATTTGGTTACTGTTGTTTTGGTTCCATAATAATCATTTATTTCCCCTTTTGTCTATTTTTTTATTGCTAGATTTTCTATTTTTCTATTCATTTAAAAGTTTTGTCATTCAATAACCAGTTTAAAGTGTTGTCAGATAATTGCAACATCTGTCGTGATCACTTTAGTATTGATAGTTGATGATTTCCTTTTCCAAAGGACTTGAGATTTTCTTAGTTCTTCAAAATTTCTTATATTCAGCTTCAATCTGCAAACTCTATTTTGTATGCTGCAGATGAACTTCTCTAAAATACCTTTTCAACTTCTATCAACTGAAATCTACAAGACAACAAGGAAGCCAGATGCTGTATTCCTAGAATTGAGAACAGTGCTAAATACTTAGCATGCATATTATATACAATGTCAACATACCAAAATCAGTTGTCAGAAACTGGAAAATAAAATTTAATAATACAGTGCAACTTAGGATATGATAAAATTTCTAAGAGAAATTCTAATGAAAGATATACAAAACTTTTACTCCAAAAGCAGCAAATATTGCTGAAAAGTGAAAGACTTATCTAAAAGGAATAACATACCCCATGATCATAGATTAGAAGACCAACACTGTAAAATGAATTATAAATACAAACAGAATTATAAATTCAATGCAATGCTGATTTGTTTCTAAAATGATGTCAGTTTTGAGGAAGAATATAAATGTTTCTTTTTATTTACATTAAAGTGGAGATATGTTAGTGGCAAATTCATATCATATCATCAAGTAGCTCATGGAAATATAATTACTAAAATCTTCTATTATACAACTATAGGCTGTTGAATAAATACACACATCTAGCTTCTTCATCTATTTATGGGCACATCTTTGCCTGGAATTTTACGGTAAAATAATTCTTAGATTCCACATATGTTTCCCTTTCCCTTTGCTTAAACATTCTAAGATATGAAGTAACATTTGCCCTTATCCTCAAAGTTACAGTTTAATTCCCTGTATTGTAGAATAAAAATATATAAGAGCTGGGAGACATACAGACTAATAAGCTATCTAGCCATAATAATGTAAGTATAATTGTCATGTACTGTATATGGATGATTATATATTATAAATATAAAATTGTCATGAAAACTTTTGAATGTAGATTAAGAAAAGATGGCAGATTAGAAGGATATGTGCTCATTTTTTCCTGTGAGAACACCAAAATCAAAACTAGCTGTTGAACAATCAACAGGAGAACACTGGAACCCACCAATAAAGATATCTCAAGTCCAAGGACAAAGGAGAAGCTACAAGGAGACAGTAGGAGGGGCACAATCACAGGAAAATCAAATTCCATACCTGCTAGGTTTGCGGCCCACAGACTGGAGAGTAATAAAACCAAAGAAGTTCTTACATTGTTGGAAGGTTCTAGGCACCACATCAGACTTTCCAACCTGGAGGTCCAGAAAAGAGACTGGGAATCCCCAGGGAATCTGACTTTGAGGACAGTGGGATTTGATTACAGAACTTCCAAAGGACTGGGAGAAACAGACACTCTTGGAGGGTACAAACAATATCTTGTGCATACCAGGACCCAAGGGAAAGGAGCAGTGACCCCACAAGAGACTGAGTCATACCTGCCTATAAGCATTTGAGGGTCTCCTGCTGAGTAGCCATGGGTTGGAAGTGGCCTGTCTTGGGGACAGAGGCACTGGCAGCAGCAGTCCTGGGAGGCATGTGTTGGCATAAGTTCTTTTTGGAGGTCACCAATAGCCTTACCCCAGAGCCTATAGACTCCAGACTGGATCACCTCAGGCCAAACAGCTAACAAGGAGGGAAAACAAGCTATCAGGAGACAACTTGATTAAAGATTTACTGGGCATGGCTCTGCCCACCAAAGCAAGACCCTGTTTTCTCCACAGTCAGTCCCTCCCATCAGGAAGCTTGCACAACCCTCTATCCACAGCCATCAAAAGGCAGACAGAAGAAGTAAGAATTGCAATTCCAAGGCCTCCAAAATGAAAAGCACAATCACAATAACCAAAATGATCACATGAATCACAGCCTTGTGTAACTCAATGAAGCTATGAGCCATACTATGCAGGGCCACCCAAGAATGGCAGGACATGGTGGAGAGTTCTGACAAAACATGGCCCACTGGAGAAAGGACTGGCAATCCACTTCAGTATTCTTCCCTCAAGAACTCCATGAACAGTATGAAAAGGCAAAAATAAATGACACTGGAAGACGAGCCACCCAGGTTGGTAGGTGTTCAATAGGCTACTAGGGAAGAGTGGAAAAACCACTCCAGAAAAAATAAAAAGGCTGGGTCAAAGAGGAAACAGCTCTCAGTTGTAAATGTGCCTATAGATGAAAGTAAAGTCCAATGCTATAAACAACAATGTTGCATAGGAATCTGGAATGTTAGGTCCATGAATCAAGGCAAACTGAATGTAATCAAGTAAGAGATGGCAAGAGTGAACATTGACATTTTAAGAATCAGTGAATTAAAATGAATGGGAATAGGCATATTTATTTCAGATGGCTGTTACATCTACTACTGTGGGCAAGAATCCCTTAGAAGAAATGGAGTAACCCTCATATTAAATAAAAGAGTGCAAAATGCAGTACTTGGGAGCAATCTCACAAAAATGACAGAATGATCTAAGTTTATTTCCAAGGAAAACTATTCAGCATTACAACAATTCAAGATGATGCCCCAAACACTAATGCTACAGAAGGTGAAATTGAACCATTCTATGAAAACCTACAAGACCTTCTAGAACTAACACCAAAAAGAGATGTCCTTTCCATCACAGGGGATTGGAATGCAAAAGCAGGTAGTCAAGAGACCCTGGAATAACAGATAAGGTTGGCCTTGGAATACAAAATGAAGCCAGGTAAAGGCTAAGAGGGTTTTGTCAAGAGAACATACTGACCGTGGCAAATATCCTCTTTCAACAACACGAAAGGTTACTCTACAAATGGACATCACCAGATGGTCAATACTGAAATCAAATTGATTATATTCTTTGCAGCCAAAAATGAAGAAGTTCTATACAGTCAGCAAAAACAAGAACTGGAGCTGACTGTGACTCATATCATCAACTCTTTATTAAAAAGATTTAGGCTAAAATTAAAGAAAGTAGGGAAAACTACTAGACCATTCAGGTATGACCTACATCGAATCCCTTATGCTTATACAGTAGAGGTGATGAAGAGATTCAAGGAGAAGATCTGGTATATAGAGTGCCTGAAAAATTATGGACAGAGGTTTACAACATTGTCCAGGAGGTGGTGATCAGACACATCACCCCAAAAAAGAAATGCAAGAAGGCAAAGTGGTTGTCTGAGGAGGCATTAAAAATAGCTAAGAAAATAAGAGAACTGAAAGACAAAGAAGACAGGGAAAGATATACCTAACTAAATGCATAGTTTCAAGAATAGCAAGGAGAGGTAGAAAGCCTTCTTAAATAAACAATGTAAAAATAGAGGAAAACAAGAGAATGGGAAAGTCTTGAGATCTTCTCAGGAAAATTGGAGATATCGGGGAACAATTCATGCAAAGATGGGCACAATAAAGGATAGATATGGTGAGGACCTAACAAGCAAAACAGATTAAGAAGTGACAAGAATACACAGAAGAACCGTACAAAAAAAAAGATCTTAAAGACCTGGATAACCATGATGGTGTGGTCACTCACCTAGAACCAGATATCTAGGAGATGAAGTCAAGTGGGACTTAGGAAGCATTACTATGAACAAAGCTAGTGGAGATGATGGAATTCCAGCTGAGCTATTAAAAATCCTTATAGATGATATTGTTAAAGTGCTGCACTCAATATGCCAGCAAGTTTGCAAAATTCATCAGTGGCCACAGGACTGTAAAAGTCAGTTTTCATTCCAATCCCAAAGAAAGGCAATACCAAAGAATGTTCAAACCACTGTACAACTACTCTCATTTCACAGGCTAGCAAGGTAATGCTCAAAATTCTTGTATCTAGTCATGTCATAGCCATTCTTCTAGTACATGAGCTGAGAATTTCCAAATGTATAAGCTGGATTTAGAAAAGACAGAGGAACTAGAGATCAAATTTCCAACATCAGTTGGATCATAGAAAAAGCGAGGGAATTTAAAAATAATCTATTTTTGCTTCATTAACTACACTAAGATCTTTAACTGTGTGGAACACAGCAAACTATGGAAAATTCTTAAAGAGATGGTAATGTCAGACCTCCTTACCTGTCTCTAGAGAAACCTGTGTGCAGGTCAAGAAGCAACAAAATCAGATATGGAATAATGGACTGGTTCAAAGTTGGGAAAGGAGTATGTCACGGCTGTATATTGTCACCCTGATTACTTAGCTTACATGTGTAGTACATCTTGTGAAATGCCAGACTGGATGATTTACATGCTGAAATCAAGATCGCTGGGAGAAATATAAAAAAACTCAGATATTCAGACGAAACCACTCTAATGGCAGAAAGCGAAAAGGAATAAAGAACTTTTACATGAGGGTGAAAGAGGAGAGTAAAAAAGCTGGCTCGAAACTTAACATTAAAAAATCTAAGATCATGGATTCTTGTCCCATCACTTTTAGATTGGGAAAAAGTGGAAACAGTGACCGATTTTATTTTCTTGGGATCTAAAATCTCTACAGTCAATGACTACAGCCATGAAATTAAAAGACACTTGCTCCTTGAAAGAAAAGCTGTGACAACTTTGACAGCATACAAAAAAGCAGAGACATCACTTTGTGGACAAAGGTCCATATAGTCAAAGCTATGGTTTTTCCCGTAGTCATGTATAAATGTGAGAACTGGACCATAAAGAAGGTTGAGCAACGAAGAATCGATGCTTTGCAACTGTGGTTTTGGAGAAGACTCTTGAGAGTCTCTTGGATAGTAAGGAGATAAAAACAGTCAATCTTAAAGAAAATCAAGCCTAAGTATTTATTGACAGGCCTGATACTGAAGCTGAAGCTCCAGTACTTTGGCCACCTGATGGAAATTGCCAACTCATTGGAAAAGATCCTGATGCTGGGAAAGATTGAGGGCAGGAGGAGAATGGGGTGACAGAGGATGAGATGGCTGGATGGCATCACTGACTCAATGGACATGAGTTTGAGCAAACTCCAGGAGACAATGAAAGGCAGGGAAGCCTGGCATGTTGCAGTCCATGATTTTGCAAAGAGGTGGACACAACTGAGCACATGCACCCACACACATTCTAGGAAAATTTCCATCAGTAATTAGATTTAAGGAAAATGTTAACCATCAAGGTACTTAATTTTTTAATTTAAAATCTGGTATTTGGATGCTTAAATAGCCATGTTTCTATCTAAAATGGTTAATCAATGCTTATCTGCTCATTGAATTTATCTTCTGAGCAAATTATTGCAAGGTATTTTTCATAAAAGTGATAGAACATATACCAAATACAATATATTACATATTATTGGTGGGAAAATGAAGATAGAGTTTTGTGTTTATTTAGCAGAAAGTTATAGTCTAGTTAATAAAGTTTGTATTCAGACTGTGTATATTTCCATCAAAATGTAACCTACATTATCTTGCCTCTTAAGTTATTAAATTTTACATGTTTATATTCATGTATATATGTATATATATCTTGCCTGGAGAATCCCAGGGAAAAAGGAACCTGGCAAACTACAGCTCACAGTGTCACATAGAGTCAGACACAACTGAAGTGACTTAGCATGCACAAACATACATACATATGCTCTAAGTATGTTTGTACATGTGGTAAATATGTGAATATGTATGTTGTTGTTGCTGTTGCTTGTATTTAACCTGAACAAAGGGGGTACCTTGTGTCATCTGATTTCATAGGATTTTTTAAGGGAGATTGACATAAATGTCCAACATTTCTTTAATTTTTACAGATTAAATAATTTTTGTTTTAATAGAAGAGCATTAAGTGAATGCCATGCCATTATCTAACTTCTGTCTATGAACTTGAGTACAATGAACTGTGAATGGTTACAACATCTTATTGGACCTCTGGACTTTCAGAAACATGAGTCTCTTAATACCCTAAATATGGAAATCTCCTTAAGATACTTTAGAAAAAAAAATTATTTACTATGGAAGAGTTCCTGGGTCATGTAATTTCTTGAAATATCCTAAATGTTTTCAAAACACATCAAAGTGTATATCAGTTAGTTATTATTAGGTAGATTCTAACATATATGATGAAATATATACATATAAAGTGATATAAAGTTAAGTGATACATTTTAAAGCCTATCAAACTTTTATATGGTTGTTTTCATATGAAAAAATCAATTTTATATACTTAAATTTTTTAGTGCAGAAAGTGTTTATAATAAAACATAATCAGCCAATGTGTTTAACTGTGGACTAGATAAGTTTTCCCTAGAGATCTTTGCAAAAAAAATAAGAAGATTCCGTAATGATTAGGCAGTAAGCCCAGTTGAGTCTTTAAAGTCTTGCATAAGGTTGAGAAAATTACACTTTGGTTTAAATACTATTCTTCACCAAAGTTTTCATGCTAAATGATTGAAGGCTTAAAATATACTGAGGAAAAAAAACAGGAAAAATCTTACAAATTAATTGTGTGGTAATAGTTCCTAAAATATATTTTAAATTATAAATTTTTAAAATATATTGTGTGCCTCTCTGCAGCAGTGCCACATTAAATAGTTTAATAATTAAGAATATATGTGATCTTTATATGACCTCAAGCAATAGGATTTTATTTAAAAAAGAATTATCAGAAAATGAATCGTTGTGAGTTTCTAATTATTACCTCTAATGGAGTAGTATGAAATCATTTTGTTTAACTGTAATTTTGCAGCTCCATCTCCTGTTCCTTGTTTAATATTTTATTCCAGACAAAATATCCTAGAATAATAAGCTTTATATCTGTATAAGAGGGAATATGCCTTAGTGGAAAGGGACTTTACATGTTTTATGACATGAAAGACAGTTGACATGTCTATTTATCTAGTGGGTAACTTATGCTTTCAAGGCAGGCATCAAGTACATGGATGGATGAAGGCAAAGAAGGCAAAGTCACAGTAAAATCATTCAGTATCAGCTCTTCCGAGGCAGCTTCCTCTGAAGTAAGTCTGAAGAAACTGTAGTGCCTTGATGAGTTTACTATAACTCAAAACAAAAACATATGTCTACTCTGAGACATTATATTTAAAATGTTAAATTTTACTTTAATGCTTATGTATGTAAGTTAAATTTTTATGTTTTGCATGCAGCTGTATTTTAAATGGGTTATGTCAGGGTTGGCTGTTACACATTTATTAGTTGTATGCTTTCTGCAAAAATAATATAAAGGTATGTATTTGAGATTTATTTGATCTTTACTGAATTTGAATCCTCTCAGGTTTACAAGGTTTACAAGGGGCTGG